>NW_006434709.1:19743180-19778473 GCF_000325575.1 Pteropus alecto
CCCTGCCTAAAGTAGGCCTAAAACGGGCAGTCTCAGCACTGTGCGAACCTCTTCCGAGAGACTAGGAAAGCTATTTTAGCAGCCAGGCTGCTCCCTAGCTGGTCAGATAGCAGGGAAATGCATGGGGGACTATGTCCACAGAACTCGAAAAGACTCCAGAGGGCTGGGGGGTGAGGGGGGACGGGACACAGAATGGACTAGGAGTTCCCCCACACTTCCTGACCACCCCAAACGGCCTTACCAAATGGGAGGGTCACGTCGGCTTAGCCTGGACTTGCAGAGTGAAGACAAGGAAGCCAAAAAACTAGGAAGGGCCTTGGGCTGGCTCCCATGCCCCACCCACCATTAATTCCCCTAAGTCCTCAGTATAGAATAAAAGAGACTCCTGCTGCACGGTGATATGGTTACATTTATAGAAGCTCCCTTGTCACCAGTGAAATGTGACCTTCATACCTTTCTTATCTTAATATCTGGGTAAACATTTGTTGTGCAAGCATACAAATAAAGGTTCTAAAGGTGAAATGTGGTGTGTCCGGTAACACCACGCTGCTCCAAACCCCGGCACCAGAAAGCCCTTTTGGCTCTGCAGATGACTTCTCTCTCCCTTTACCCTGGGCACCAAAATTAGCTTCATCAGCCTCAGCCAGTGCTGGAGTGAATGCTGCCATTCTAAAATAGCATCTGAGAACTCTCGGAAACACAGGAGAGAAATACAAGGGTAAAGTGGTTTACAGACACTTATTGAGGAAAACAATTTCACTGCAGCGCTTTTTTAAACCGAATAAAAGGAAATGAGCATCATCAGGATTTATTCTAGAATCTTTATAAAGTGAATGATAGTCTTCTAATTCCCTGAATCCCCCACATGGCATATTGATACATCTGATTTACTCCATTAAGATTGTTTTCATTCAGGAAAATATTGTAGATGTTATATGATCATAAAACAGTGTTCATCACATGACCTGTGCTTTAATTCGAAATTTTACTTCACTAACTTGCACAGTCCTATTATTTCTAGAATACTCTCTAAAAATATCAGTAAACATCGTGTGCTCCATTTCCCCATATATTTGATAGTTCAGAATTGAATTTTTAGATTTTGTTTTGAAGTTCAAAGAATAGATTCTCAAACAGTCCCTCACAAGCATAATTTTCTGTTGTTTGCACATGGAATTCATAAACAGAGCCAAGCAACAGACTTTTTGTGTGTGCTTAAAACCCCTCTTTCCTGCAACCGTGTATGACGTATTTTTCCAGGACTATCTTTCTCAATACTCCAAAGTGCTTCAGCAACAGGAAGTCGTAAAGGTAGGAAGGAGGCTTGTAAATATTTGCTGTAATTACTCATTAGTAATGAGAATAGTTAGTATTAAAGTTGAGTCATCCCCTTTGTGCTCCGGCCTCTTCATTACCTTGTCACAGGAGCCCGAGGTGATACTTAGAGGCCTAGCCTCACCGGGGACACCTGGATCCATTTCTAGGTTTTACTAAAGATGGCCTGATTTGCTTTTTTCAGTGGCTCAATTTCCCAAATATAAAATTAGTATAATGTGTTGCCCTTTCCTCCCTCTTCCCCTTCCTCAGAGGTAGTCAGGACAAATCTTATATAAAGTGACGATATGAAATTTTTTTTTATCAAGAATAAAACATGGATATTTGTTAATATAAATACAACATAAAGAGATGCAGAGAGAGCACTGTCTGGCTAGACATACAGCACAGTGATTTAAATGATTACTATGCAAAATCATCATACACTTTCACTGATGTATTTTAAAGGAATTACAAAATGCTTCTGAACTGCCTTAGATTGAACCCATGTATCCTCTTATTCAGAGCAAATCACTGACTCCCCACAGTCACAGGTCAAGAGCAGGGCACCTCATACTGAAAACGAGACCAAAGGGGTCAACTAAAGCTGTTAGAGAGTTGATTAATTTCTAAAAAAGACTTTCACATTGGCTGTACCCCCAATACGGTAATGGGGGTTAACCTCCATCATCACAATCCTAAGTGAAGCCTAATGGAGTCATTTTCCTGCTCATGTGTTTTATTACACAGCCTAACCCAATAAAACTCCTAATTAGTTATGATTCCTAGCACTTGCCTCCCAGGCCTGATTTTTTTTTTTTAATTGGAGGGTGCCACAGAGAGGGATGCAGGAAGTCATTTGAGGAATATAAGAGAGTTCTAACAATCCACTTCCATGGCTCTGTAGAATTGGGAAAATGCCAGATGGGTGAATGGCAAATAAATATATTTTTTAATGGGGTCATTTTTCCTACTAACAAATCACCCTTTCTGAAATACCTTTCCACATGAGAAAAGAAATGACTCTGCTTCCCAGAGTCATTATCTTGCATAGGAGTTACTTGTAACTTTAAAATTAAATTTTTTTTTTTTTTTAAGGGGAGGAAGGAATGTGCCTACTGGGAATATATGATGTTTCTGGTGGTCATGCCATGTAACGAGAGATGTAACAAGAGTTTCTCTGATGTACAAGTGGCTCCTAGAAACAGCCTAAGTAAACCAGTATTTCTTGAGAAATTAGGAAAAAAGGCCACTTAGAAGCAGATCACATTCTGGTCTATTCCACATCCATTTCCTCAGCCCCAGAGATCTTCAAGGGCCTGGCCACTCCTCTTGACTTTATGCTTACAAATCAATTCTGTAGCTTCCAATAGCAGGACCAGACAACTGGTACCAAATTACACCCAACTTCTACTTGAAAATCACAGATACTGTGAATGGCATGTACCCACACATGGCTATCACACATATGGTGATACGCAATTGCCAACATGGCCTACTTTTTCTGTTATAATACGTGTTGGTGCAATTGTTTTACATCACTTTGAAAACTCGAAAAGCCCTTCTAGGTTCACAGTGCAGAAGCCAACGGTGTGATGGCTGTGAAAGCTCGGGGCTCATCAGAGAAAGGGCTCTATAAAAATGCAACATATTATTATTGCAATGATCATAGCTATTCTTTATTCCCCCCATCCATTCTTTCCTTCCTGTGCTTGCAATTTCAAAAGATCAAAAGAGCCAGAGGAAGCCTTGTGCATCTTGATTTGGAGATGGTTCTTCAGAAGCCACAGAGGAAGACTTCTAATAGGTTATTCTGCACAATGGAGTCAGAAAGCTAAAGTAATTATTGAAGTCTTGCCACCAGTTAAGGGTGGGAGGTGGAAAGCTTTGAACTTCTTGGGGACAGGAGAGAACCACCTCCTGCCAGAGTTGAGGAAAACTCATGAAAAATAAGAATTTCCAGGACTTCTAAGTCCATCTTTCGGATCTTCAGTCCCTGTCTACGTGTGAGGTTCAATATGAGTGATGAGTCTGTCACAAAAGGGAAAATTATAACTATAAATCTAACAACGAAAGCAGTTATCATTTATGGAGTACTTACCACAAGTCAGGAATGATATTAAATACTTTATAGACATCTTGGGGAAGGTAAGGTGGTATGGCTCACTGGTTAAGAGTATAGACTCTGGAATACCACCTTGCCCTGTTCAAATCCTAGCTCCACCTATACTACCTATTTCACCTTTTTATATTTCAACTTCCCTGTCAGTCAAATGGGGATAACAGCGCTTACCTCGCAAAGTTGTTATGAGGATTAAAAGAGTTGATCCATATAAAGTTCTGAGGACAGTGCTTACACAAATAAGACTAAGTGTTTATTTTTTTGTTTCATCCTACTGCATATAGGATTTCTACTAAGGACACACACATTCCTAGTACATAAAAGCACCTCCAAATAACTGAGGATGGAAAATGTGAAGATAAATTTTCATGGCCACTTTAAGAAACAATAACAGAATGAATCACACTAAAACTAACTCTGTGCAGGGCCTAGGTCCCCCTTCCTTCCATGACTGAGGACAGACATCTGGTACAGGTAAGGTTAGGCTGCGCCGCAGTATCTTTACCAGATGTACACACCAATCTCCTCCCCCAACTCCAAGACAGCAAGAGACACTGGTAGTGAAGTATAGGAAATATCTGGGACCCAAACAGAAAGATACTGAAATGTAAGGCAGTCGCTGAGTCAGACATCGAAGAGTCAGGGCCTGTCTCTTCCAGATCACAGAGCCTTTAAAAGGCGATTGAGGGCTGAACAGACTTCCCTAAGGAAAAAAAAAAATGCTTACATACATAATACCTCCCATGGAATTTCAGAGGCTCACAAACCGCCCACTGAAACCCATTCACAAAGCCCAGGGTAAGAAGCTCCCTCTCTCTTCTTGGCCTTCCTAGAGCCATAGCTGTCTCCACTGTTATCCTCAGTGGGACCAGAACCTCAAGCCCTGTCACTCTCGGAGCCCTACCAGTGCACGAAAGCAAGTGTGTCGAGAACAGCAAACATGAACTGTTGGGGGCATTTCTAACTATGGTGTCAAAGTACACACACAGCACTTTTTAATAATTGTATGTGCTTGAGTGGTTACTATTGCCTGAAATGGCCCTAAGAGCTTATCGTTAGCTTCGAAAGACTTGATCCCAACAAAAAAGTCACGTGTAAGCTGCCAGCTACCTGTATTTTCAGTTAAGCTTCTCTGCGTATCTTCCTTTCACATTCGTTGCCTTATTGACATGTATCATGGTGTGAACAGCAGAGCTGGTTTTCATCATGAGAACAGACAACATGGTGTTGAGGAGGGTGGGTTACTGGGGGCTCAACAAGCAAACACTTTACAATATTGGCAAATGCCCTACGTGTTATAAACTATCAACGATGTTAAGTACTAAAAGCAAAAGATTAGGCTAAAATGAAAAGGAAACCTTATGTGGCTATGAGACAGAACTGAGGACAATACAAAAAAGCAAATACTACTGGATAGATTTCCTAAATATAAAAAAGCTTAAATCTTGAGATTTTAATGACAGCAAATGTTTTCAAATATATTGGGCTAAAATCCTGGAGCACTAAGATTTATCTAACCGGTTTTTTCTATTTGTAAACATTTTATACAATAGATTCCTAGAAAGTTGAGGTCATCCAACACACACACACACACATACAGACACACACACACACACATACTTACTGATTTACATTTGAAGTGAATTAAACAGTTTTAGCCTCATGGTTTTCACTCCTAGTGAAAATGCCACCTCACTCCGGAATCTATCTAGTAGCTGCCTGAATGTCTCCTCTGACAGGATGTTCTCTACTTCACAAAGCAATCTGCTCCACTGGAAAACAGTCGTTGCATTGATTTAGTTTAATGAAGTCTATATATAAGTAAATTTTTTTCTAAGTGAAATAAAGGGAAAACACTACAGCAATGAATTCACGCTACCCAAAGTTTACAGACACTGGAACCAGCACCAAGTTTGCTTCCTTTTCTGTGAGAAGCAAATTGAATCACTCCTTTTGCAGCCTGAAATCATTTATAATTATCTAGGGAAGCAAGGCTCCTTTCTGCAAGGTTCAGTGTTTGGAGCACTGTAATCCTTTGGAACTTCCCTTCACTGTCTAGAGGCATTTCGGGGCTGGGGTACTATTCTGTCAACAGGAAAATACAGACTTAACTGAAAATAATGAACCAGGGTTCTGATTCTTACTAGCGCTAACTATCCTTGTGACTGGAGGTCACTTAACCACTCTGGGCCTCAGTTTCCTTATTCAGAAAGAGAAATGTTTGACTAGATGAATTCCACAATCCCTTATAAAATAATTCTAAACTCCCCATCAGCAGCACTGAAAAAACCTGTAGCCACAGCATTTTTTTGAACTTCATGAAAACTGTATAAATAAATATTTAAATACCTGAACTTATAATGTGTCATATCAATTCCTAATCATCCCTGAATTCTGGTAATGCAACAGAAATAAGTATAAAATGATGAAGGAATATTTATAGAAAATAAATTAAGAAAAACTGTCTATCAATATTTTTGCCTATAGTACAGGAAAAAAGATGGACTTTGGCTTTATTTTAGCAAAGGAACAACTATAGAGATAGTTTGAAAACTTCTGACCTAGAGGTCTGACTCCTTCTACCACTGGCCCACACTAAGTAACATAAGCCTTCCAGAAGATGTTCTGAGCTAGGTCTGGCTTTGGGAATAAACTTTGATCCCTGATTTTCCAAAGATCTTATTTAGGCTTACAGGAACCACTCTCCATTCCCTACAGTGCCTAAAAACTTCCAGACTCTTTTCTCCCCCAGGGAAGGGACTCAGAAATTGTTTTATCAGGAGGTGAGTAACCCAGATACTTTCATAGAATCGGGAAACTTGATTAACAAAGCCTCCACTTCCCTTCTGACAGATAGATTCAGAAAGGTAAGTGTACTTCCATTACCAAGCTTCAGTTTCTGACCATCTCATATCTCCGGGAATGCCCACTTACCACCAAAAGATTACACGTTAATACCATTAATACCCTATCGAGGCCAGCCAGCCAACTTTAGAAAGCAAATTCTTTATTGTTAAACATTAATATATCCATCGACACATGAACATTTTGGAACAAAATGATCCTGCTCACTTCATGAAGGGACACTGAAAGTGTCCTGTGCATCTTGAATTTGGGGGAAGAAACGGCTCTGCTGCACCAGAAGAATTACAACTCTTAAGAAGTGATGTGCAAAATCATCTGACAGCCCCCTTAGCAAGCGGAATACTACACAGTGAGGCACTCTGGGAAGGCGAAGGACAGCCACTTACATGTCACATCAACTTTCAATGTATTGGTTCACCTATTTTAATTACACCTATGTCCTGCAAGGAGCCTGCACCCAGCAAACAAAGGCAGACACAAAAAAGTAAATATGTCTTTAAACAATTAGCCCAACAGGAATTGGGTAACCCTCTATGGGACTCCAGATGGTGAGGGACATGCTATTTGTTTTCCCAGTCTGCAACACAAAAATCAAGGCAAGTCCTAGGAGGCAGTCACACTGGACACCATAGCACCCACGGTGGCTTTCTAGGCGACTGGAAGGCGATCCTGGTCGTCCTTCTTAAACGTGCCACTCTCACCAATAATTCGGAGTTTGGTTACCCCACTTTTTTCCTGCTCCCACTCCGGCCCCCTCTATCCCTAACGAAGGAGGCACTACAGCTGGGTATGATGAAATATTTTCCCCTCTACTCTCAAGTTTCTTGCGACGATTAATATACATAATAGCACAGGACCCGCGCTGAACCACGCAGGAGAAGCTGAGATTTCACACATCTGTCAGGATTACCGTCAGGCCCCACCTCTGCGATTGCGACATTCACCAATCGGCATCACAATTGTAAATGTACAATCAGTTCCCTCGCAGGGCTCCGAAGCCAGGAGTGTGCGCGAAGGAGCTGACTATAACTTTGTTTTTTGATTGTTTAGTCGTTATTATTGGTATTATGATGCGGACCACATTGGTTTTACAAAATGCGTTAGAATCCTCAAGTCTCTTCTCTGCTTTGCTGACCCTCAGAGATACAAAACTCCAGGGCTACACGGAGCCGGGGGCAAGGGCTCAGGGTGGCCGGACCAAGTCTTCCTCACCTGTCTCAGGCCTAGGGGCGCCACAGTGACACGGGAAGGGGAGCTGCGTTTGGGAAAGAGGAGCCAGGCTCAGTCCCCTCCCCTCAACGATCCGAGAAAGACAGACCCGGGCGCCCAGCCAGAACGGGCGCTATTTGCTCCCTTTTATCAAATTCTTATCGGTGCCCCGAGGTGGGAACTGCCGCTTTCGACCAGAGGATACACGGGTTCTGGCTCCGGTCTCACAGTGGAAGTCAGAACAAGAGCAAATCAACACAGGCACTGAGCTCTTCGGGCCTCCGGCTCGAGCGAGGCCAGTTACCCCCACCCGTCGCGGCTGGGTTCCCGATCCCCGCACCGCCTCACGGCCACTCAGTAACTGCTCTCCCGAGGCTCAGGCTATTCGGCCGGCCGTGCGTTGGTTTCCAGCACCCCAGAACCCCAGTCCTGCCAAGCCACCGCCGAGCTCGGGGCTGAAAGCTTCAGCCCGCTGGAGTAGCACTAGTGGGGATAGAAGTGGGGGCCAGACTGAGAGCCGCGCACGATTGCGAGATGAGACGCGGTACCCACGTCTGAGCCGCCGAGCCGTGAGCTCTCACTCTCGCAGCGAGAGGGCCGGGCGGGAGCGGCGCAGAGGGGGCGGGAGGGGACGCGAGGGCAGTGAGAGTTGGCCGGATTTGCCTTTCACCCAGTGCCTAGAGCCTCGGGAGGGCAGGAAGGCAGATTGCGGTGGTCCTTTTCTGTCCTCTTGGGAGAAAGACACCGGGACCTGCCGGGAGCGCCCGGTGTCCCATCCCCTTGCCGCACACCGAGACACACCTGCCCCTGCAACGCAGCCAGGCCCACTACTCACTCTCCCGCAGATTAGAGGTGCGGGATTAGCAAGGGGTTTTTCCAAGCTTCAGTGGAATCTGGAGACACGGAATGGGGACCTTCGCTGGGTCCCGACCTCTCCGTGGGGTCGTGTTCCAGAGCCGCGTTCCGCCTGCGACCCCCCAGTCTGGGACGCAGAGAGGGCATAACAGCTCATCTAGAAGGACCCAAAGAGACCGAAGTAAAAGACGACTGGGTACTGCCCAGCCTGAGAACTTAAAAGTCGAAAGGTGACCTGAGTTAAATCGAGCCAGAAATATTTCAACCTGCGGGCCGCGGGAGTCTGGGGCAGGGGGAGATTTTGGAAGGTACCGCGGGAGCACCTCCGACCTGCAACGCCATCTCCCTCGGCCTCCCGGCTTCGTTGCATGCTCAGATTCCCGATCCCTTCGGGCCACAGAACTCTCCACTGCGAAGCCACTGCACCATGTCCCTAGACAGAGCACCTGCTCTCCCCTCTCAAAACCTTCCAAACCGATCCTTGGTTCTCAAGAGACCTCTACGCACTCCTCTCTCACTTGCTCTCGGCCGCGCGGGCCCCGCAAAGCCCGGCCACTCGCCTCAGACCAGCTCCTTAGCCGTCTCGGATTCCGTTTACCTTTTCTTTTCCTTGTCAGCTGTCATTGTCGCTGTGGCCCTTTGAGACGCCGAGCACCTGGGCTCCCCGGCCGGTGGAGGCTGCAGCGGCTGCGTTTGCTGTGGCCCTCGCTCACTCCGAAGTCTGGACCGGTGTTAAAGGTCCTAAGCGCTCGCAGGCCCGCAGTCAGGTGGAAGTTTGCGGGCGGCTGGTTAGGTGCGGGTGAAGGGGGTGGAGAAAGGTGACAGGGAGGAACCTGCACCGGGAGGCGGGGTCAGGGAAAGGAGTGGGAGGAGGCTGTCAAATGCAAAACAGAGGGCAGCGAGAAGGGGACCGAAGTTCTTTTTTCCTCGAAAAGGAGTCACTTTCCTGGGTTTTCAAAAAGTAAAGAAGTGGATCCGACGACGGCAGTTGGGAGAGTCCGGGGCCGGGCGGGCACGGCGGCTGAGATGACCATACAGTCTCAGGACACTGCCGAGGATTGTACGGCCGGCTCAGGAGAGCTGGGCGGGAGGGCGGCGGACGCCGGAGCAGTGCTGCAGGCCGCTCCCGAATGTCTGGTTCCCTGGGCTGCCCGCCCACTTTAAAAACTCCGGCGGCCCACGCGGGGGAGCACCCCAGAAACAAATAAAAGAGATAATATTATGACTCTCCATTCCAATTCTTCTATTAATCTGGTCATTTAGAACCAATAGAGAGTGTCCCGGCCCGCCCCTCACCTAGCGCTCGGGTCTGCGGCGGCCCGCCTGCCCTGCCTTCTCCTTCTGCAGATGCAGAAGTTGTTTATGAGGTCCGAGGGGTAGCGGGTAGCGAGGTGGGACTCCGCGCCGGGGAGGGGCAGCTTATGTGGCTAAGCGACAGCAATAGTCGACTTCTGGGAGTGCTGCTCTGCTCTGGTGTCCTCACACCCCCGCATAACCTCGGGACAAGCGCCGACGGTCCCGCGCCCAGCCGCGCCCGGCAGAGCGGCTGCGGGGTGTCGCTCTCGCGCGTCCCTCGTCCCGCTGCGTGGTCCTACAGCCCGGTGGGGATAATTCCAAGGACCCCAGCAGCTGCGCTGCGGACCTGGCGATGCGCTTTTTTTCTGTAGAGCGCCCTGACTCTGCCTTTGGAAGGACTGGGAGACCGATCACCCTTGTCGGGTCTGGAGAAAACAGTGCCGTGAAACTGAGCTAGGGTAGCGCCTGTTCTTACCTACCCTCAACAGGCACGTCGGTTGCTTGCCGAGTTGTGCTGGGCGGTATACTGCTTTGGCTGGGATGCGGGCGAGTAGGATCTGCCACACCCTACTTCCAGCACCTGCCACCACCACCAGGGTTTGGGCCAGTTCAAAATTGAACAAGTCAGTCTGGCTTCCTAGTGTTTTCTTGGGATAAGAGTTGACAGCATGTCCTCCGAGCAAGAGATCTCAGGCCTGTGTCTCCAGGGTCCGATTGAAGCCCTAGGAACGCGAAAGCGACAAGTGTTAGGTTGGGGGAGATCAGAGATCTAAGGGGCAGGTAGGTAGAGCTCAAAGGATTTTCCAGCTGCGCTTTAAACCCTGCCTTTAATCCGCGTAGGCCTGGCTCCTCTGTCCTGCGCTCAGCTATTCTCACAAGAATCCCACCCCCTTCCATACTTCCATAGATTACCTTGATCCAGCATATCTCAGGAAGGGACCAGGGAGGCTCTTAAATCTTTGCAGTTCTGAGAAGGGCCCACAGGCTTCACAAGTGTGAACCGAAGAGAAAGCAAGGGCCATAAAACTGGTCTGCCCTGGGACCCCAAACCTTGCTGTACCTTTCCCCCTTAGCCTTATCACGTTTTATATTAATCTGCCTATAGAACTGGTTTACTTCACTTAGCTTTTGCTAAGTGAAGTAAACCAGTTACAATAAGACAATACTGTAAGATTCCACTTATATGAAGTATCTAAAGTAGTCATTCAGAAACAGAGTAGAAAGGTAGTTACCAGGGACTAAGGTTGGGGGGCAGGGCAGGCAGTGAGAATTAGTGTTTAATGGATATAGTTTGCTTTACACGATGGATATAGTGTTTAATGGATATAGTTTGCTTTCCAGAGATCTGTTACACAACAATGTGAGTATATTTAACTATTGAATGTACACTTAATGGTAAAGACGGTAGATTTAATGCTATGCATTTTTATCACAATTACAAAAATAATATCAAGAAAAAAGCAGAATTTCAAGATTATAGGTTTGTGTCACCACCAAAATGCAAAATAAACATGCATTTTCCCTTGCTCATGGTAGGAGGGACAGGGATGTCCTCCAGGGGGCTTTGGAAGGCACTGGAAAGCAGAATTAGGGAGAGGTGAAAAAACCTGCAGAGAACTGGGGAACCAGGCACCTTTTCTCATTTTCCTAGAGCCGCTGAACAAGGTGCATACAAACTTTGACAGCCAAGAGATTCTAACAAAAATTGCAAATCTCTCTAGGGAGCCATTTCTTGGAGCTGATAGATTTCAGAAATGGGGTGGTTTCGTACTGGACTTCTCCAGCCCGCCAATCCTAGTGGACAAATTTATTTATCCTAATGAGAAATTCAAATTGGTAAGACACGATTTTCCCTTAATCAGCAATGAGCTTACTCACCTCACTTGGGATTGAAGTGAGAGAAGAAACAGGAACTTTGACAGCTTCCAGGTATCCAAAGCCATGTACTGCCAGAGCAAGGAGCAACCGCTGAGTCCTTGCAAGTCACAAAGCAACACCTCTGAACCACAGAGAATATTTCAGCAGGGTTGGGCTTATGAAATTAGCTTCTTAGATCTTAAAAAAGAAGAAGAAAGGTAAAAGTTCACTAAAGAACGCATCAGCCATATTAATATAGCTCCTTCCCCATGGCCAGCTTGCCCATCTTTCTAATTGGGATTTTGCCCTCTAAGTGAAGGGTCCCTAAGCTAAGAGAAACAATTGGGCAGATTTTGTGGAAATCCTAGCGAGTAACTTTGAAGAATCTGGGATTTTGGCAGTGTCTAGAGATTCACCAAAAGCCTGTGTAATTTTACCAGCAGAACTGGACCCAGCCTTGCTTAGAGCAGAGCCGAGGAGCCCAATGACCTCTTAAGATTTCTTCCAGAATTCAGTTCAACAAATTTTGCAGGAAGGAGCTAAAAGTGTAAACCTGACAAAGGCTTGCGGCTAAAGTGTCCCATATTACTTTTTAAAGCCCATAGAGAACTAAAGGAGAAAAGCTTAAAAGATGATGGCAGGGAGAGATGGATCCCAGGATTTAGTGTCTCTAGAGACATTGATGTTTTGGCCACAGAGGGCAGCAGAGGGCACCACTAAGCAAAGCTCTCAGGCTGTTTGAAATGGGAGCAAACTGCCCATCTCCCAGCACATCTCTTTACCAGTCTCCCAACTCTACACTAGACTGCTTGATTTTAACAAAGGACAAGTCTCTAGCTTCCTCTCTCCTCTATAGAGCACTCCCTTAGGAAGATGGGATAGAGATAAGGAGTTAATTTACAAATTTTGCAGAGAGCAGGCACCTGGGATGGAGTGGGCAAGTGGAAGAAAGAGGGCCTCAGTAGTAACAGGTAGTGTGGTCCAGGATGTGGTTGGAAATCAGGCTGTAATGGGTGGGATCTAACAGCAGAAGAGGTCTTGGATGGCTGGGCTATTTCTTTAGTATTTTACAACTTTCAGTGCATTGAGGCCAGAGACCCCTGGGGTGCAAAAGCGGGCCCTCACTCTCGGGGTCATGCAAGTTCCTGTACTAGTCCTGGCACCACCACATATGTATCTTCAAGGTTATCTATCTGGCTCTGGTCTGCCCAGTTAGTTGGTTTGGGGCTGGGGAGAGCATGCAGTCTAGGGAGTGGAGGTGGAAGAAGGATAATCGGGCAGAGGTCATGGCTGCTTCTCTATTGAAATACTTTTACTGAGTCACCCCTTTCTTCACTCTTGCATGATACTCCCTCTGAACAAAACCAGCTCTTAAACTGTGACTTCCACAAATCCATCCTCACACTACCTGTCACTGAAGTCCAGGACAAAAAACCATACTCCCTGTGTTTGGCTTCAGGCCAAAGCTGTGGGATATTTCACACAGGTATATGCTATATCTACCATTAAATGTTGTGACTTTTTAACTCCACAAATCTAGATTTTTTCATCTTTAAAAAGAGCTCTGATTTTTATTGAGAAAAGAGTCAAGCTTTTTTTTTTTTTTTCCTACTTGAATTCGTAAGTATAAGTATACTGATAGGATCTAGCTTTAAAAAACCGCAGGTTCTTCTACCTCATATGTCTGGATTATTGATTTAAAGACTAAATGTCTTCCATTTCTAGGTCTAGGGATGGGATTTTTGCCCACCAAAGGTCTAGTATGTTTATTTTTCTGTCATTCAACTAATGATGAAGGAGTCATTGGTCTATGGCCACCATGCATGCTGCTTCAGGGAGAATGGAAGGCATCAATCTGCTGGAAGAGAAAGCTAGTGGTTCTCTTCTGTCCAGGAAGAGACGATCAAGTTGTGCATATCCTACATCTCCCAGATTATGACATATACATTTACCCACTTTTTAAGGCTTCTGAAATCAATAAACATCTTTTAATGTAGCAATGATTCGAAAACTATTTTTAATTGATATATACAATTTATGTTTTCTTAATTTTTTAATACAAAAATTGAGAGCAAAATCATATAGTCTAAACAATGGGTGTTGTAAGAATTTGGTGCTGGTAAGTTGGAGGGTAGAGAGAGTGAGTAAGAAAGCAGAAAAAGGTAGAATCCTAGCCATATCCACTGCTAAGATCCATCTGCCAGGCTTGTGGGTGTGATCTCTGGTGATAAAATAGCACATACGTGAGAGGAATGGCCAATAGGAAGGACATGCCAGCCCCACCTTAGAGAGAAAACGGCACAGCAGAAATGAAGGTGCTATTGTCACTAAAAATTTTGATGTTGGGCTCCAAACAGCACTACCCTAAAGCTTAGATAACTAAGAATGACGCAGAGTTGGGGGTCAGAGATACCCTTCTCACTCTTGTAGTGTGACTTTGGCCTGTAACAAGTGTTAAAATGGAACTTTTCTAGCTCATTTTCAACTGAGGTCCCAAGACGTTAGACTGCCCTTGGGGAAGGGGTGAGACCTTTGACAACATCACTTGGGGAAATATGTCCTTCATTCCTGAAGGGCGATCTGGGCAGCAATCACAAGATCTAGTGTAGTATACGATGTCTGCAGAACAGATGTGGAATCCGTAGGAGAAATGCCCACCTAGGAGTCTTAAGGGGATTCTTTCTATGTAGGCTTCAGAAAAAGGTGGCGATGCCACGGGAGGCAGAATCTGAGGGAAGATCACAAATGGCCAAGTGAAGGAGGTCCTTCTGGAACCATGAAGGGAATAGCCGAGGAACCCACTGAGACCCCAGAGAGGGAAACAGCAGCCATGGCTGCAGGAAATCAAAGAGAGATTACACCCATGCTAGTAAAAGCAAACAGACAAACAAACAAAAACAACCTTTCCTACTCCTTACTTTTCCTCTTCCTAGCACAGAGAGGACAAAGTAGGCTAGTAGGGAAATAGGAGCAGACGTACTAGGTGAGAAAATATCTTAGGGTCCTCAGTGCCTAGCAGGGTACCTGGCATAAAATGGACCCCCACTCTCCAGGTTTAAATCTCATATTTAAACTAATAGAAGTGAAAAAGGAAAATGAGAGAAAAGGGCCTCCCAGGCTCAGAAATGGTTTCTCCCCCAAATCATCTCGTCTCCCCAGCAAACCCCCTGCAGGTTTAAGAAGTGGTCAGAGATAGCGAGACAACTGAAGCTTTGCACCTATGTTAATTGAGAAGGATAGTTACATGGCATTTAGGGGATCTGGATACTGCAGAAGTTTGATTTTGAAATGTATTAAAAAACAATGAATGAGAAAAACGTTTGCCTCTTTATGATTTCCATGGCTGTGTCAAGGCCTTTTCTATTTGCATCATTCTGGGAACTAAAGTTAGGTCCTTTCATAGCGTTGGTGTTAGAGGGGAGAGTGTCAGGGGCAACTTCTGAAGCACACATTAACATACCCCGAAATGCACATGCAAGTGCACACGTATACATGCGCATGTAGCTTCCCAGGTGCCAAGCCAAGAAATAAGTTCCCATACAAACCTCACTTTAAACTTTACGTTTCTCTTGAGTACATATCTTTGTCTTTCCTCTTTGAAGAAAACCAGGGATGCAATGCTGAGAACATGCCTATACATACTTAAGATTTTAAACTTTGAGGATTTTCTCTTGGTCGCTCTCAGAGGGTTGTCGTCTCTGGTGCATGAATGCTGGGGTTGCAAGCCCAGCTGCGATCAATGTGCTCAATGATATACCCCAGTGCAAAGAAGAGGAGGCACAGACATTTCAAAGCCTTTAGACAATGGGCCTGCGCATGCCCTATCTTAATTGTTAATGTTATATCATGGCAGATTAGCCCTCCTAATTATTCTACCTTAGGCTAAGTTAAAGTGGATCCTAATCACATAGTAATTTATGGTAGAGAGATGCCTTCTGACCTAAAAACATCCAGTGGTAAAGCTCTAACTAGTTGACTCCAAGGCAGAGAGCCCAGAGTTCACTGTGTATGAAAGCGGCAGAGTGAAGCCCCTATGCCCATTGTTTAATAATTAAGGCCATAATCAGAAGAGCAATGGAAACACCCTCAGACAATTCCAAGCTAACTTTTCCTGTTAAGAGTAGAAAGAGCATTTTTGAGGTAATACAATGATAGCTTATAAAGTGCAACTTTCCAAATTCTCTCTTCAAATTCCATTATACTTGAGGCATCATCCCCTTGGTGTGTATCCTAATCTTTGTTTAATTAATTAATTTCATTCATGCATTTTTCCATTCTCCAGCATTTATTGAGTGTCCTCATCATCAATGTTGTTGAAACTTAGCTTAGAAAGATAAATAAAGCACAGCCCTACCCTCTAAAGCTCACAGTCTACTGTTGGAGGCAAACTCGAAACAGATAAAAATATTACACTGAAGAAGTTAAAACCCTGTTCTCCTGGGATTTCAGAATGGAGAACTATTCTGTCTGCCTGGTTGGGGGCTGGGAGAAATATTAGGGAAATCTTCCAGAAAAAAAATGACTTTTGGGCTGGATCTTGAAGGGTGAGCAGGAACATGCTAGTTAGAGAAGATGTGAAGAACATTCTGGGGTGAGGGTAGGGACTGAGTCCTTTCACAACTTTCACAGGAAAAGGACAGGGATACAGAAGCAACACAAAAGACCTTTCGAGGAAGTTTAGTTGTTATTGTCCATCTGAGATTATCAGCTATTACTGGCTTTGTACAGCACTCAGAACACCTGAGTTAGTGCCTGAGAGGGCCTTTTGAGGATGGCAGTGACATATGCGCTGGTGAGGCATGGGATATGACCCTCATCGTTTAGTGATGACACTCCAGTTTTTCCACCATGAGGTTGTTCCCAATAATTAGGTGGCCATCACAGCAGTAATGACACAAAAGTATGCTGTGAACATTTCTCCGAAGACTCTAAGAGCATCTGTAGAATAGAAGAAAGATGTCCTTGACCTGGGCAGCCCTTGGCTTGGGTTACCAGGCACCTACTTTCAGCCCTTCACAAGAACAGTTTATCTTTCTCGTTCAGTCCAATTTACAAAGCCTACATGTTCACTTTATACTGAAATTTTGCACAATGAACATCAGCATCAGAGAAAAATTCCTTTGGATTCTACAATCTCCCGTGTATGCCTCCTTTAAGCAAGAAGCCAATTATTGCCCTAACTTTGCAGGGGATCTTGGTCTCGATGTGTGGCCCTGGAAGTATAGGTGGGTGGCTGTGGAGGGCACTGAATCTTAAGAGTTAAATAAAGTCAAAGTCAAACTCTCCCCAACAGTCTAACTCGGGGGTTATGTAGGTATAGGTGTGAGGAGGCCTGTTGCTGGGAAGAGTGGACCTAGAGGACGTCCCCAGGCCCTGCAGGCTTCCATTCAAATCTTGCCCTGAGCAATCCTGGCCCCCACCAGCTCTCTGTGCCTGTTCCTTTTCTTCTTTTCTCCATTTATTCTTTTCTCTTTCTCCATTCCTCTTTCTCAGTGAATATATCATTTTTCTCCAGAAGTTTCTACGGAGTTTGAGGGTTTCAATGACCAGACTTTTTTTTCCCTTTAACCATGGTGATTACAGAGAGAAGAAGGCCACTTCCATTAGTCCCTGCATAAGAGAGGGCAGAACTGATGAGGCTGCTGTCTGCGGGCCTGGCTGGACTGTTCATGACAAGCTGTAGGGAATGACAAGCATGTGGGAGGTCATACTCTAGCCAGCTTCTGTGGCTGGAAGTCACTCAGGCCAGTGCCAGCACCATGATAGGCCCTGGGAGTGGCACTGGGGTGGATGTGAGCACAACAAATGCTGGAGAGGTGTGGCAGAGAGCTCCAGAGAAGGTGTCAGGAACAAACAGCTCCCATTTCCTATTTGTTCCTACATTTATTTTTCTTACAAATTAAAGGAAACCTATCTTTCTGACAAGGTGAAGAATTAAGTGAGACATGGGATGAGAAAAGTCTAAAGCCCTGTGTAACTAATAAGGGGTTGATCTAACTGAACCAGGTCTATGTGAGCTAAGGTGCTCTGGACTGGGGTAGAGCTGGAAGAGGAGGCAGTTTAAAGGTGTCCCTCTTCTCTTTGGGCTCAGAAGTCTCCATACAGGAGGGTTTTGTGGAGCCCACTGGGTGGGAGCTAGAGTCTGAAGCCTGGAGTCCAGGTTCTGGTCTCCACTTCTTAGGTGACCATTGACCCCTCCACCATCTCTGAGTCTTGGCTTCCTTATCTGCAAGATGGGAATACTAATAATTTCTACCTCACAGAATTAAGGACAGAATCAGATGCAATTTGGTGCCTAGGAACCAGATAAACTATAATACAAATGTGGTTGTTACTATCCTATCAATATCATAGTTTCTTATACCATTGTGGATCTCCAAAGGGAGAGCATTAGCAAGATGTAACAGTTTCAGAATGGACTAACACAACAACAACAACAACGACAACAACAACAAACCATAAATCTTGCACACTAATACATTTCAAAACTTAGTTTTTATGTGCAATCATTTTAAACCAGTTACATTAAAATTGAGGCATTTTTTTAAGAGCCAAGAAAGACTCCTTCCCCCTGTTCTCTGCCATTGCTAAATTAGCCCATTGGAGGGGCGGGCCCACTTTCCCCCTCCTTACCCACTAAGGTAGGGTTGCTTAGGTGAACCTCCACCCTTCCTCTCTGAACAGATGGGTGGGGACAAGGTAAGCCTCTGGTTACAACATTTTAAAATAGTGTTGAGAGAGAGAGAGAGAGAGGGAGGGAGCACACCTGACAGGAAGGGCAGGTTCTTCTGCCTCCCTCCCTGCCTCCGGTCTCAAGGCAGGCCAAGCAGCTGAGCTCACACCCCGTTACCTTGTCACCTCAGGGGAACTCGAACCTGGCCCCATATAGCCTTTCTGTAAGAGTTTGTCCTTCCTACTGATTTTTCCTTTTCCTCAGGGGCCTCCCCCCACATAGAAAGAAACCCCTTCTTTTAACTCACTTGCTGCAAATAGGCCCTGGGTAGCCACAGTCACTCTGCCAGTCATCAGCTAGGAGCTGGCAATGCTGAGAAGATGGCTCTGCAGGGAAAAAGGACAGTGGAGCCAGGGTTACATGGGCAAGCCTAAGATGTGGGTACAGGCTGTACTTGGCACTCCCAATGGCCCTGTCTTGGCCTTCTTTTGTGCTCCAGAAGGATCCAAGGCCCTGAGTCTCAGGCTCCAGGAAGGAAAGCTGTTAGGCCCTCTGGCAGTTAAGCTCATGGCATCTTCTACCCATTGACCCTGCCTCACCTTTAGCCCCTCATTAGCTCCTTCCTCAGTGGCTGGCCCTGCCCCTCCACTGGGCATAGATGTGGCTGTGTCTTACTCTTGAATTATTCTCAAGTTTGTATACCTCCTGACTTCCCTGCCAGACCGCTTGCCCAGACCCTCAAATAATATTTGCTGGATGATTGATTATTTGTCTATTGAGGAACTGAATGATAAACTAGCCCCAAGAGGTTTGATCTTGTCTTTAATCATTTCTGGCCTGAGGAGTACCCAGAATATCTGGAGTGCTAGCTTTCATGGAAAGGATGATGGAGAGGTACATTGAATGCTTTAGGACTGTCGGCCTGATATCCTTGGAAAAACCCATTACGTTCTCTGAATATCAGTTGATGATACTCACTTGAAGGGATGCTGTGAGGATTAAGTGAGCTTTAACACATATATAGTGCTTAGGCACAAAAATCACGTAACTACTACCCAAAATACACATGTGAATGAAGTCTGGCTTCTTAAGTTTTTTTGTTTGTTTGGGTATTTTAGTTTTTTGTTTATGTATTTATTTTTTGCTGTGTGCACATGTGTTTACAAAAAAAGAAAAATTATCTTCTGTTAGAATCCAGCCTGCAGGGCCGGGGCTGGGCGCAGGCTGGATGTATTGGGGCATACAAAAGCCTTTCTTGATGTGTCACAGGCATTCTGTCCCAATCTACTGACAACAGAAGTTGTCCCCTCAGCAGCAAGTCAACACAACCAGCATGCCAATATGTCCCCAAGGGTTTCTGTTGATTTCACCTCTTCCTGTGAAGAAACCAAAACGAGGTCCTTGTATTAGCATTAGAGAAAATCACCTCGGAAGAGAAGCAAAGCAACTCGGCCAGCTTGAAGCTGGTGTTTAGTCCCAGATGATGTTCTCATTCCCTTGCACAGGGGCTGCCTCGGCTGTGGGGAAGGGCCATTCTCTCAGTGGGGCCAGTGGTGACCAGTGACATTCAACTGAAAGCTGTCTGATCAGCTTGGGATCAGAAGAGAAAGGATCTGGCTGGCACTAGGGTTACATGGTTGAGTTTGGCTTCATTAACCAAATTAGCTAACCAGCTCTGAGTGAGTGAAAGCCACAATGCTCATGAAAATTAACTCATACTATTATTACACAGACCCCCTTAATTGAATTTAGCAAGTGATTAATATACCAAGGGGGCAAGAAGATATCATTGCCTTTGCTTTTGTATAGCTCTTTGTTCTTTAAAAGTAATTTTTAAATGGTCTAGCAATGATTGCCACTCTGTCTCTATGACGCAAAGAGCATAAATATTACTATTGGCATTTTAAGGACAGATAACACAGGAGAGACTAAGAGACATACGCGAGATCACACACAACTTATTGAGGGATCCAGAGTGCCTATCTTTTAGCTCATTGTTTGGTTTTGTTTGGTTTTCTTTTGTCACTGCTACGGACTATTCTCCACACAGCAGCCAGAGTCATCTTTTAAACCTCAAATGAGATCTTGTCACTCCTTTGTTTACGCTGTCCAATGGCTTTCCATTAGAGACAGAATACAATCCAGGTGCCTTACCTGGTGCAGCTATTGCTTCTTCTCCAGGCTCCTTTTCAGCTCACCTCTCATGCACAGATCTGGAGAGGCTATGGGTAAATGATGGAGGCAGTTCTCTGAAGGAAGGGTTATGAAGAGATAAGGGATGCTAGGAGCATGTCCCTAAACCTGGACACAATGATTAGAAAGATGCATAGCTGGCACAGGCCAGACCCTTCCTGGTTTCCAAATCCCCCAGCACTTTGTTCCTCCTCCTCTTCCATAAATGGCCCCAACTCCTCCAACAGCTGACTTTACTCATTCTGCAGAACATACTTAAGTTCTACCACTGAAGCTTCCACAGCTACTGTTATAATTTCCTCTCTTTTTCTTTTCTTTTTCTTTTCTGATAAAGATATCAGAAATTAGTAAGACCTGGGTCTAAATTCCAGCTAGACCACTAACCACTTGGGTAGCCTTGGATAATTTACTTTCCTCATTGAGTCTTGTAAATATATCTAGGAGAAGTAGATACATTTTATTTATTTGGAAAATTCCTCAAGAATGAATATGATAGGTATAGGATTAATATCCTTAAACTTTAAAGAGTTTGTCTAAAATAATAAGGATTACACAAAGACAAAACCAGTAAGTAAGTAGTGGTCATAAATAGATAATTTCAAAAAATGAACTACAAGTAGCTAATAAACATTTTGAAACATGTTTAATATCATTAATAATAAAGTAAAAATCAAAGAAACAAAGTATATTTTGCTAATGAAAACTACTATAGTTTTAACCTATAATTATCAGTATTTCAAGAGGATGGTAAGATGGACAGTCTCTGGTTATTAAGAATGCTTTTTGGAACACAATTTGGCGATACACACCAACACTTTGACAACATTTGAATACTTTGACCTACTAATTTCACTTCTAGGAATCTGTTTGAACGATATAATCAGAGATGAGATCAAAGATTAATATTAACAGATGCTCAGATGTTCATAAAAGTTATTAGTAGGAAATTTTCGGAAACAAAATCTAAATGGGCCATGAGTAAAAGAACATTTACACTTCTATGGTGCATTCTTAAAGTGGAATTGCTATTAAAAATAGTATTTTCAAAGAAAATTAATAACAATGATTTTAATACAATGCTTGCTGACAGGCAGGATATAGCATTGTATATACTGTGTAGTGACAATTTTATGCAGCTATATTTATTTACACTTATATGTGTATATCATTGGAAAAAAGACTGAGAAATAAACTCCAGATTATTAATAACAGTAATTTGAAAGGTTATAGAAGATGTTATTTTCTTTTTTAATATGTTCTAAATTTTTCACAATAAACTACTGTTACTTTTTAAATAAAAATAAAGCTATTATTTAAAATCATAATTATACTGTTTGACCCACTAATTCCACTTCTTTTAAGCTATCCTAAAAAAAAAAAATCAGAAATTCGGAGAAAGCTTTTGCTACAAAGGTGTTTTCAAACCATTATTAATAATTTTAAAAGATAGAAATCAGATGTCCAGCAGTTGGGAAACAGTTAAGAAACTGGTTGTATATCTACATAATGGGGCACTGTGAAGGCACTACAGGTGCTTTTAAAACATTTTTAATTACATGAAAATATTTTTAACACAAAAGTCAATTTTTTAAAAAAGTAAAAAGTTGTATATATGATATGATATCACACATGTTTAAAATGAATATTAAAAACTGGAATATACATATATGTAAATGCTAATAATATCTTTGTTGTGAGCTTTTCTACGATTTTTCTTTTCTTCCTTGCACTTTTATATTATTTTATTATATTTGTCTGTAATGAACACTAATTACTTTAGGACCAGAAAAGGAAAAAACAAACAAACAAACAAAAACCAGGAAAAACAATAATGGAGCAAGGGCGTGAGAGGAAATAAACTTCTGTATCGGGGAATGCAGCTAATGACAATTATCTCACGAGATTGTTGGAAAGATTAGATGAGGTTAACAGATGTGAATGTGACTAGCACAGTGCCTGCCTCATAACAGATGTTCAATAAAAAGTTCATCCTTCCCTCTCCCTCTCCCCCACCCCCATCTTTCCGGTTCTGAACCCTGAGCGCCATTGGCAGTCTGTCCCACTCTCCCGCAATTAGGTAACTTTTGTCTCCCCAGTGGGTCTAATAGCCCAAGGGGATTGAATTTGCTCCTTCCCACAGCTCTTCCTTTCTGGCGAGGGGCTGTCGGGAGCTTCGGGCTGCCTTGCTGACCGAGGACTGAGGAACGAGGGTGGCACCTGCTTCCCTCCACCAAGACAACCCACGCACAAGTTTCTTCTCAGGAATTTTGTCTAGCGGGGTAAGGTTTGCATGGCATGAAAGAATTAGAGATGAATTTCCTCATTAGTGGATAGTTCCTTTTTCCTCTTCCTACCCACAAGTCTAGAATCAGCAGAACACCCAGTGAAGGAGGCAGGGAAAACAGGGTCTCACTGAATGAACCCAGGACAGAAGTTTCTGAAGATGACTCTAACACTGGCAGGAGAGGATAGGAACTGAGAGTGGGTGGAGACCAGACACTGAGCCAGGAGACAATCCAGGCCATCCATCCAAGTGCGAAGACGGGGACACGGGTCAGAACTGTGCAAGCGAGAATGAGAAGAAAGGGACAGAGACTTTTGAAGGAAGACCGGGCTGGAGTCGGGGGCTGCATGGTGGTGGGCCGGCCAGCCCACTGCACTCTTTGTAAATGCTGCTGCCCCAGGAGCACTCGGAGTCCCTGGGAGAGGGAGAGGAAGCACATTTCTGACCAGGGTTTCCAGGAGTTGTGTGGTCAGCCACAGACTGGCACTCAGGGCAGGGGTGGAGCCAGGGAGAGGAGCGGCCTCTCCTATTCTCTCTGACAACAATGCCCTTTGAGCCAGTCATTTTCTGTGGTTAAAATGAAGGCCCCTCTCCCTACCAGTCCCTCACCCACAGGAAATCCGCGTCCCGGGAGTCCACAGCTGTGAATACAGTCTGCTAAATAGCCAAGGGCAGACAAGCAGCTGCCTGACTCAGGCTCACGGGTCCCTCTCAGGAGACCCAAGCAGCCAAACACTGGGCACTCAGTCAGTCGACATGCCTTTACTGAGCACCTACTCTGTGCCAGGAAGGTGCTTAGATGCTAGGGATACAGAGGTGAGAGAGGCAGAGCCATAGCCCACCAGGGCCTTAGACAAGTCTACACATTAATGCAATGTGGCCAGACATCTGCCAGTCAAGATCTGTGCCAGGCATCATTAAGGCAGAGGTTGGGGATGGAACATTCAGGGGAAAGTGAAAAAAACTTTATGGAAGAGGCGATGTTGAACAGAATCTTGAAGGAAGAGTAAGGGCTTGTCAAGTAGACACAGGTAGGAGGTAAGCATTTGGCATTCTAGGGGATGCCATGTGCCAAGGCTTGGAGCGGCATGGTACTCCTGGGGAACCACAACTCATAGGTCAAGCTGCAGGTGCAAAAGTGGTGGAAAATGGGCCTGGAGAGAGAAACAAAGTCTAGGTAATGAGGATACCTGTGGCCATCCCAAGGTGTACAAATTATCCTGCAGATCACGGGGAGCCATTGGAGCACAGGCGTGGATACTCACCGTTGGCTCTGCTTCAGGAGCTGAGCTCTGGGAGTCCAGGTGAGGCACAAGTGGCTGAGAAAGAAAACCATATCTTTATAACTTACTTCCGCTCCACTCAGGGCTTCGCACAGTTTGTTTCCTCTGCCTCGAATGCTCTTTCTCCAGATAGCCCCAACTCCACTATTGATTTCCCCACCCTACTCTACTCTTTCTTTCCATAGTACTTATCATCTACTGTATAATGTACTTATTTATTATGTCTACTATTCATTGTCTCTGCTAGAATGGGCTCTCCAGAAAGCAAAGATCTTTATCTATTTTGCTCCCTGGATGTGTCCACAGCACCTAGAACAGTGCCTGACCTATGCAGATGTTCAATAACTTTGTGGAAGGAGTGGATGAGAGAATGAATGAACTAATGAAGGCAGAAACTGTCATCGCAATTCCAGTACCCAACACAGAGCTTGGCAGTCATGATTAGGGGGATGAAGGAAGGAAGGAAGGAGGGAAGGGACCAAGAAAAGTGAGGGCACCGGATTTCCACTGAGAACAACTACAGGCGTGGTTTGGACCGCAGCGTGGCGCTGCCCCTCCCACTTTGCCCAGTGGGGTACTTGGCAGGGCATGGGGTGAACGTGCCACTCGGAAAATCCAGTGCTTCCTCAGCAGGACCGCCCTGCCAGGCTGCCCAGCCGTGAGTCCCGGAAATGCCTCCCCTCAATGCTGGCTGGGCTCGGGCACAATAGCTCACAGGAAGGCAGCAGGGTCACGGAAGCCTGGGCGGAGTTTCTAGGAAGTGGCCTCGCCTGCCTGGTCTCCTTCTGCCCAGAGATGAAGGAATGTGGGATTGACCCGGCTACCCCCTCCTCTGCACAACAGCTCGCTCCTGGACTCCAGAAAGCCCCTAAAATGAGCCCCAAGCACCAAAAATATCATGGGGTCCTGGTTCCCACGATATTTTATTCTAATATTAATAATATTAGAATATTATTTACTTTACTTATTTTTAGATAAACAGAAAGCTACACAAACTAACAGGAATGTAAGAATAGGATTGGGGGCATGACTACAAGGGTACTCAGCCTATCTGAAATGTTTGTCTTACAAAATAAAATGATTAGAAGCAAAGGTGAAAAAAAACTTAGCTTAAAGTTTAAGGGGTGAAAATGCTGGTTATGTTATTCTTTCCACTATTCTGTAACTTTAAAATCTCTTAAGATTTAAAATAAAATAAGATAAACGTAAAGAAGAGGGATCACATTCATATTTTCCTTTTCTGTGATGACTGTGGGAAGTCTGCTGAATCAATGGAAGTCCTGGGTTCCTGCCTTGGTGCTTCTGTTTAACCAGTTGGGAGACCAAGGCATCATGACAGCTTTGTGGGCAGAAGAGATTTGTGGGGGTCTAAAGTGTGGGTATGGTTGTGGGTAGGGGGCAAAGGCAGTATCTAAGGGTCTTTCTACATAAGGGCCCCGATAGCTACCTGCTTTTTGACCACATAAAGGCCAGGCCTACCTCCTTGGCTTCCTGAATATTTTATTTTCTGTCTCTGAGCTAGACCTACATGAACGGAAGGGTAGATGAGATGGGTAAAGGGAAAGCAACACACGAGAGGCAGTCTCTGGCAGGAGGGGTGGAGCCAATATTATCTGTTGGTAACTCCCTGCAATTTGAGTGGGGATTTATGAGGATGCTCATGGACCCATAAGACACAGTGAAACTCAGCGCCCCTAAATAGCACCCTCTGGGTCCCAGGAGAACACATGAAAAATTTTGCAGATTCCTGTTTATCTACAGTCTAATGAAAATATAAACCATAGAAGGTTTTTACATGCTTTTGTGAGAGACAGTGGAGAAAGCTTTATTTTTTTATGTTCTGCGCATCTCATAGGCTCCCATAAGGTTGATATAGACTCAGCCCCATCTCTGGAACCTCAGTGACTCTCTGGCAGTGTCTTGTTCAGTTGTGGCTGCTATTACAAAAAAAAACCAGAGTGGTTGACTTAAACAACATATGGTCATTTCTCACAGTTTTAGAGGCTGGGAAGTTCAAGATGAAGGTGCCGGCCACTTCAGTTCTTGGTAAGGGCCCACTTCCCGTCTTGCAGCCAACCACCTTCTCACTTCATGGTGGAGAGAGGAAGCTCTGGTGTCTCTTCCTCTTCTTATGAGGGCATGGACCTATCATGACCTCATCTAAACCTAATAACCTCCCACAGGCCTCGTCTGCTAATATCATCACATTGGAAGTTAGGGCTTCAACATATGGATTTTGAAGGACATAAACATTCAGTCCTTAACAGATGGAAGTGTCTTGGAAGCCAGCCTTCATGGGTGACATAAACACCCTCTCTGACTGATGCATAGCAGTCTCCCTTTGAACTTCCCTAGTGGCGAGAGCTCACTATCTCCACCCACTGAACACAGTTCTGCTCTCTGAGGTGTACTAAATTTGTCTGGCCCTTATCTGCAAGGTATCCCTTCACAAATTTTAGGCTGAGTCTTCCTTTCTCTAGGGTAAATGCCCTAGCTCGTCTCATAGGTCTCTTACTCTCTGACTGAACAGTTCTGTGTGACGTGAATGATGTTCCCAAGAGTAACTCAAAATCTCCAAATATCTTGAAATATTTCTGAAACATCAGAGGAAGATTGGTTAGGTTTTCTTGACAGAGCTTTACTTTACAGATTAATAAATGCTCCATCCACTAGCCATGGAAACGATGGCTTGGAGTTAACTGAACTATAAAATCAGCCAGAGCTATTTGCTTCCTGTTCAGCTAGGTTATACAGTAGGTTGAAGATAGAGTGACCTCCTAGAATTGTTTGATTTGGGGCCCACATGGCACTTAGAAATTTCAGGACTTCTTTCCAGGAATATTTGTCCAATTATTGCTTCATGAAAGTTGTCAATTGTCAGTAGAAGGGCAATGGAAGACGAAGGAGTCCTCTACAGTTAATTCAGAAAATAGACAGTGTAGCCTGACCTAAAATCCTGAAAATACATGTTTTATTTAGGTTCCAGTAGCCCTCCATATGCCCCCATTTCAGGGGTTAGGGACAAAGTCAGTTACAGCAAGTGTTTGCTGTGAAGAGGAGGTATTAGCCAGGACTCTCTATCTCCAGAGAGAGTTGCCTGGGGTGGGTGCTCTAATTACAAAGTAAGAATAGATGCTGGGGGCTTCTGACTTTTTCCTGAGACACCTTCGTCATCCTTCCTGCCTCACTCAGAATCTCGTTCAGTCCCCTGGAGGCTCTTTCCTATCTCCACCCTGACCCTTTCCCAGAGATTTTCTTCGGAAATTTCCTTCAATAGGCTATGGGTCCAATGAGTGAGCCATTTTTAATCTGGGTTGCCTGCTGACTCATTATGACCCTGGGTAATGACACAACACTCTGCAGCTCCTGGGCCTCAGCAAGGCATCTGTACATGTCAGGAGGCTCCAGGGAAGGGAACTACAGGAAACGAACTTACGAGACCCAAACAGCTACTTGATATCATGGGTGCCAGGCCCTGGGCACCTAGCTTACCATATGTCTCTGGGGCACGAGTCAGTTCTTACAGATGCCTCCGTGCCTGTTTGGGGCTTGAGGAGGTCAATATATAACCCGTGTTTTTCTCACCCAAGTTCTGAAATACAGAATCAACAGATAGAGGTAAAAATGTCAGCTTTGTTCCTGACTGGGCTCTGCTCTACTCCCAAACTCTTCCCTCGGTTAATGCGGTTCCCCTCTGTGGGAGAGGTAAATATGTGGAGCAAGCAGCTGGGAGGGTACAGGGAAGTCCCTCCTCATAGAAACCACAAAGTCGGGAAGAAGCCAGCTCCTATCCAGTAATTTATTTCTGAGGAAAGAAGGTTGAGATGTGGGGTAAAGAATTTGGTTAGAAATTGGCTGGGGAAGTTGGAAAGGAATCATTGAGGGAGGACAGATAGTCTCTTTGGTGGGGCGGAGGGTGGAGGGGATATGGGTGGAAGCACCCAATTTGGTTCTGCAATACTGCGTGAGCATCTGCTTGTGGCAGGTACTGTGCTCAGGTCTAGGCATACAAGAAGTGCAAGGTAGAGCCTCCTACATTTCCAACTACAGTCACGTCGTACTGTGCTCTCTGGAACTGAGGTGTGACTGCAGAAAGAGAGAAGGGAATAAGGTTTCTGCAGGGGGGGCGGGGCTTTCTAATGAAGGAGAGCAGATATAGGGTAGTCCTAATGAGAGGAAAAGCATAGAAGCATAAGATGAATCTTAAATGACACCCTGTCCAGAGGTGGGGGACTATGCTAATTAAATCACCTCTTAAAATCCCAAACTGTAACTGTAGGGGTGTTTATGTTTAGAATGATAATCCCTCAGGGAGAGAAACAACAATCCCACAGGAGTCCTAAATCAGCCAGCCAGCTCCTTTATCCAGCACCTCTGCACCGCCAAAGGCTGCACCTGCTTCAATATGCACTTTTACTGGCTAAGATAATCTCCCCTCAAGTGCCCTTGCAGAAGCTTTGGGGGCCTCAGGTCAGCCTCCGAGGAGCCAAGATTGTCTTCCCAACCCCACTGTAAAACTGTTCCCTTTGAAACCAAATGGCAGGTCAGGTTTGGAGAAGTTTCTTAACTTATTAGTGTTCCCCTCGTTTAGAATTGTCTGTACTTTGGTCAACAAATGCTTTCCTTCCAAAGAGGAGCCTTTTTTGGTGAACTTTCTTAGTCCCAACAGTCTCACCACCCTGAAAGTGTCACTGACAAGATCTCCCCGGCCCCGATGAACTGCTCTAGGCTACAGCCACCGCCACCATAACCCAAGCAAACCAAGGTGTTGGCTTCTATCCCCAGAACACGATCATGCCAGCTCTGCAAAGCCATTACTCTTTCCACACTCACAGGCCAATTACCATCCACCCTGGCTTAATAAGACGTTAATGCCAAACAATAACAAAATATTAACTGAGGTAAATAGAGAAGCCTGAGCTTGGACACTCCATGTGTCGAATTGATTTGACTCATTTGGGGCCAGGGCTGGGTACTGGGAGGCCACAAGATTGGTGGAGGGAGTTGTGTCTGCCAAGGACAACTTCTGAGGGGAGGTGTGCCAGGGAGAAAAGGTTAGGGTTTGTCAAAGAGCCCAGGGGCACCGGTAGCTTTCATCTGCTAAGGGATTTATCTGGTGAAATAAGTCTGAATCTAGACATGAGGACATTCCAGCCACAGGCCATCTGTGTGGGTCAGGGCCAGAAGTCTGACCTCTCTAGGTCTCAGTTTCCTCATCTGGTCTCGAGGCAGAAAGATACCTCTGGAGAATGTCATGCAAATGAAATATGACCAAACGGCCACACTGTAAACTCATAGCAGAGAGTAATGGAAGCTAATCTTTCCTTGCATCTTCTACAGTACTTATCAGAGTATTCAGCTCTTAGAAGCCACTCAGCCAAACAAATATTTGTAGAACAAATGAATGAATCTGTTTCCTCCCAGAAATCCCCCGTCCCAAGAGGGAAGCAAGCTTGGGGTGAGTCACAAATATTCCAATTGTTGTATCCAAGACCCTCTATTTCCATATTGTCCTTAGTTCTAGGAATTTGCTGAGAAACATCAGCCCAGTAAGGCTTTGCTTTATAAAGGAACAATGCTCCTGAAAAGTTGGGTGTAAATCAGATTTTTGTGAAACAATTTAGTATTTTAAATGCACAATGGGAACTGGCTATTTTAAGAAAACTATGAATTTGTGTAGAAAGCGAGTAATTTGTTAAATTAGTGAAAAGTAAAACCCAGCTAAATCACAGAAATTAGGCGCACACACACACACACAGATACATACTCACTGCCCGCTTCCATATCTTTCTTTATCTGTTGCTAAAGTTACATAAGATTACGCAAAAAGAAAAAGAAGAGAAAACACAATAGTGTTATTGCCCTTAAAAATGCAGATAAGTGATCAGGAGTCTTCTAATCTTCCAGAATTGCAGCCTGATTCCCAGTAGGGGCAGAGGGGAAAACAGGCTAGGGCATCACTGATCATCAGGCGCCTCATTAGCTTCTGGGAAGCCAGTGAGTCACACAGTGGCCCCTGTGGGCAGCCCACATGTGCTCCTTGTCAATGACCATGAGTCTTCTTTCACAAGGAGCCGAGTGGGACCCTCACAGCCATCTGGACAGACCCAGCCTGAGTGTGGGAATGGAATAGGAAATGAATAGACATGGGGGGAACCAACAGAGCTCTCTAAACACCCAAATTCCCATGTTGGACTTTGAGGCCTCACCTGCACAGGCATTCAGTGGAGCAATGTGTATGGGAGTGGGGGTGGAAATGGAATTCTCTCCAGCCCCCAAATTTCTTCCTCCGGGGGTGAGGAAAGTGTTGGGGGGCTAGATGAAGGCAGAGGGCTGTTTCAGTGTTCCCTAAGAAGTCAGTGCTCTCCCTGCAGTAGGATTATAATTTCCCACCTATTTTAAGTCATGCTGGGCTATACAACACGCTTTAGACAATGAAACGTGAGTAGAACTGACCTGGGTTATTTCCAGCAAAGGCTGCAAGAGCCACCACCTACAGTCACCACAGTGTTTCCAATAGAGGCTGTGGCATCATCCTGGATCCTAGAGCAACCGTGACCCAGAGAAGAACCACAGCCAACCTGAGCCAGAAATAAACCTCTGATGTTTTAAATTACTGAGATTTGGGGGTTATTACTACAGTATAACCTCGCCTATAGAGATGGGCATAAACCCTATAGGAAGATCCCACAGAACCAAGAAACACACATAACTTGAGCCGTCCCCTCAGGGAGTGAAGGAGGAAGAGGGAGGGTGGGCGTGCATCTCCCAGGTTACCCCTGAGCCTTGAGTAACCAGGCCTCAGTGATCTGAGGGAAGGCTTATCTTGTCTCTGAGAGATTAAGATAACTTTCAATGAAACCTTGTTAATAGTTCCCCCAAGTCAACAGAATTTTCCTTTCTCCACTCCAACCTTTCCCCTCTCCCATGGATCCCTATCTGTGGATTAAGCATGAACCAACCTCCCTAGCTCTGTCTCAAAGAACAAGCTGTGTTCCAGACCCAGATCACACAAAGCATTGTTGGGAAGGAAAATCTAACCTGCAATAGATACATAAAAGTGAGATAGGGCAGAATCAAACATAAACTCTGCCATGCTTGTTTTGTTTTGTATTATGGTAAAATACACATAACATAAAATCAACCATCTTAACCGTTTTTAAGTGTACAGTTCAGTGGCATTAAGTACATTCATATTTTTTTTTTGCAACTATCACCACCATCCACCTCCAGAATTCTTTTCATCTGTGCAATTCAACCTCTCTACCCATTAAACAATAACTCCCCATTCCCTGTCTCCCCAGTCCCCAGCACTCACCAGTCTACTTTCTGTCTCTGTGAGTTTGAGTATTCTAGGTCTCTGCAGTAATTTTTGCTCAAGCTGAAGGACAGTGGTCTCCAAATCTTTTCAACCAGGAACTCCCATCAGTTAAATAAGTTTGCATACACATCACCAATGAATCTATAGTTATTAATTTAAAAGTTAATACACATAATTGCTATACTAATATGTGTATATGAAAATAGAGAGAGAGCAGTAAAGCTTTTCTTTTTTAACTTTTTATTTTGAAAAAAATTTTAGACTTAGAGAAAAGTTGCAAAAATAGTAGAGTTCCCATACATACTTCTCCCAGTTTCTTCTAATATTAATATCTTATATAATCATGGAATGATTATCAGAACTAAGATAGTTACCTGGGTACAATACCATTAACCAAACTACAGACTTTACTTGTATTTTGCCCAATTTTTCCACTAACATACACTTTCTGTTCTGGGATCTAGTTCAGAATCCCACATCCTTTAGTTTTCCTGTCGCCTTTGTCTCCTGAATCTGTCATAGTTGGTCTTTCCTTGTCTTTCATGACAGTGACATTTTGCAGAATTTTCTCCAGTTTGGATTTGTGTGAGGTTTAGGTTGTGGTTTTACATTTTTGGCAAGAATATCACAGATCCGACATGCTCCTATCAGTGTATTATAGCAAGGTCCCCAGAAAGTCTAAGTGTCTTACTACTGGTGATGTCTATTGTGATCATTTAGTTAAGGTGGTGTCTGCTGGGTTTCCCTCCCTGTCAAGCTACAAATTTTCTCTTTATAAATGATAACTATCTCAGGAAAGTTACTTTGAGACTATGCAAGTATCCACTTTCTCCTCGAAACTTCTGTCCACTAATTTTAGCATCTGTGTGGGTCTTGCCTGACAATTATCACTGTGGTGTTTTAATGGTGATTTTTCTATTTCCTTCATTCCTTCTACATTTATTAGTTGGAATTCTTCTGAAAGGGGGAACTATTCTTTCACTTTCAATTATTTATTTATTCAATTATTTCTCTACATGAGTATGAATTCATAGATAATGATGCGGTTGTAATTAAGTGTTATTATTTACTATTATTATTTATTTTATTTCTCAAATTGTTCTAGCTTTGGCCGTTAGGGCCTCCTTCAGGTTGGCACCTGTGCCTTTTTTTTTTTTTTTTTTTTAGGGGACGTTGACTAAAAAACTCTTGGTTGACCTCACAGATTGCAAGGACCTTGTCAGCTTACAATCCCTTATTTTTTACCTTTTTAACCTACAGCACCTGGTCTTCCTAGGTGGTCTCTCATCCAAGTACTAACCAGGCCCGACCCTGCTCAGCTTCCAAGTTCAGACAGGATCGGGCTTGTTCAGAGTGGCATGGCTGTAGACTACCTGTACCTTTTTATTATGCTTCCCAACTGTTTCAAAGCATTTCTTTACTGTCTGGCTCCACAGGATGCTTCAGGCTCACCTTGTATTTTTCCTGCCCCTGGCCTGGAATCAACCACTTCTCCAAAGAGTCCTGGTTCCTTTTATTGGAGAATGGTATTTATTTCTATCTTTATTTTTATATTTATTTCTGTATCTATCTATCTGCATAGATATTTAAAAAACTGTAAGTGTCCATCGACAAATAAATAGATAAACAAAATGTAGTATATATACATAGTGGATTATTATAAGGCCTTAAAAAGCAATGAAATTCTGACATATGCTACAACATGGATGAACCTAGAAAGTGTTATGCTAAGTGAAATAAGCAAGACACAGAAGGACAAATATTATATGATTCTACTTACATGAGGTACCTAGCACAGGCTTATCCATAGAGCCAGAAAGCAGAATAGAGGGTAACAGGGTGTGGAGGAAGGGGAGAATGGGGAATTATTATTTCACGGTTACAAGGTTCCTGTTTGGGATAAAGAAAAAGTTCTGGAAATGGTTAGTGGTTACGGTGGCACGACATTATGAATGTACCTCAGATCACTGCATTCTACACTTAAAAATGGTTAAAATGGTAAACATCATGTAATGTATATTGTACCACAAAAACAAACAAAGAAACATGAGTTTGATTCCAATCCAATACCACAGAGCTCATTCTGGCCTCCCCCTTTCTTCTTTTGTAACTTCTTTCTCCAACAGTGAGAAACCCGGCTCCCCTTATCTAGGATATATTATTTATTTTTTTGACACAAATATATCTATTTTTGGAATAGTTCATGCATACTCATGTGAGAAACAAACAAAAAATCTCCATTATTTGTGTACAGTTTATTTTTTCTTTAGCCTTACAATACTGTTTTCTAAAATTATATAAGTTAGTGCTTTTTTCCTCCATCCTTTCAGTTTGGTGATGTTATTCATTTGTAATATGGTTAAATTCATTTGTTACAATTCGTATTCTATTTGGGTTTACCCGCATCTGGTTGTTTTTTTCCTAAATTACATACTGTAAAATTCACTTCCTATAATGTTCGGTTTTATGGGTTTTGAAAAATGCATAGAGCAGTGTATCCACCATCGCAAACACTGATACAGAACAGTCTCATCACCTCCAAATTCCCTTGTGTTGACTCTGTCATCATCTCCTGCCAATCTCTGGCAGCCACTCATATGCCTTTCCAGAATGTCATATAAACAGAATCATACCAAATAGAGCCTCTTAGTTCTGGCTTCTTTCACTTACAAAATACGTTTAAGATTCATTGATGTTGTTGTTTGAATCAATGCTTCATTTCTCTTTATTGCTGAGTAGTATTCCATCCATTTTGTAGATGTACCATATTTCATTTGTTCATTTACTAGATGAAGGACATTTGGGTTTGTTTCCAGTTTGGGACAATAATGAATAAAGCTGCTATAGGCAGGCATTCACACACAGGTTTTTGTGTGAACACAAGTTTTTGTTTCTCTTGAGTAAATTACCTAGGAATAGAGTTGCTGGATCATATAGTAAGTGCATATTTATCTGAGACTGTTAAACTGTTTTTGAAAGTGGCTGTATCATTTGCATTTCTACCAGAAATATATGAGAATTCCAATTGCTCCAAATCCTTACCAGCACTTCCTACGATCAGGATTATGAATATTTTTGTTTTGTTTTTATTCTAATGTGTGTGTGGTAATATCTCATTAGGTTTTTAATTTTCATGTCCCTGATGGCTGATGTTGAAATCTTTTATTTATTCAGTCTTTCAGATAAAAAAGAAATACAAGTAAGTGTTCCAGTATTTTCTAGCTTTACCTTAGTAGTAATAAACTATTGGTACTTTGGAGGCCACTGTTCTCGGAGAGGAAGAAGGAGGGCTCAGCTTGGGCTGAGGTAGTCCAGGAAAGGTGGGCAGTGAGTGAGGGGGGGTGATGGTGTTAAACTGGCCCTCTCGCAGGGAAGAAGATCTGGCCGGTCCACTGCCTGCTGAATTTGTTTCTAGGGTCCATACTCAAAGTCCTTTAAGTGAACAAGAAGACAGCAATAAGCCCAAGGTGCAGAATCTTGTCTTTATCAATTCCTTGCCTGATTCTCACAATAAACTGCCATCTATAAGGTACGTGTACATCTCACACTCATGATTTCCTTTAATCTTCATAACTGCCCTTTGAAGTAGCCACTGAGATTGCTATGGCTTTACAAATGAGGAAACTGGCTTGGAGGAGCTAAGTGACTTGGCCAAGATCACCCAGTTATAAGCAGCAGAACCCGAACTCACGTCTAGATCTCAGGCTTTTGCCATTATCTGTACATGACGGAAGGGGGCCATTGTTTTCACAGCTCAATCCTGGTTTTATTTTTAAAGATAGATATATTCACGTAGTCTATAAATATTTACTGAGTCTCTACTCTGGGTAGGCAAGCCACTTCTAGGTTAGGTGGGTGGACCAAACATAATTAAGACATAGTTTTTGCCCTGATGGACCTACCCAAACACAAATAACAAATTCGATGACTTTTAAATTCATGTCTTTGCCCCGTACCACTTCCTCAAATTGCACTTTCAATCCAACTGCCTACCTGACATCTCAAACTCAAAATGTCCAGA
>NW_006434709.1:19778531-19792340 GCF_000325575.1 Pteropus alecto
CCCCAGCGCCCTCATCCCCAGTTTTCTTGTCTTCTCCCTTCTAGTTACTCAGTCCTAAAGCCTTGAAGTTATCCTTGATTTCATTCTTTCTTTTATAGCCACATTCAATTCATCAGCAAGACCTGTGAGCTAAAGTAAAGCATTGGAACATATCCGGAAGCTGAGCATGTCTCACAGGCAAAACACGACCGCTTTGGTCCAAACTGCTGACATCTCTCCTCGTGTCCTCTGCAGTCTCTCCTGAACACAAGTGAACCTGTTAAAATGGAGTCAGATCATGGGACCGCCCCACTAAAAAGTAAAAGCCGGTTCTTACAATGGCCTCTGAGGACCTGCATGACGTTCTTTGTGGCCCCTCTGATCTCGTCTCCCACTAACTCCCCCACCCCGTTCCCGTCCACTCCAGCCAACCTGGCCACCACTGTCCCTGTGGATACTCTCTTGCTGCAGTGGCTTTGCACTTGCAATTACCTTTGCCCAGACTATTCTTTCTCCAGATCAACACATGGCTCACTTTCGACCTCCTCAGGGCTTTCTCAAACCTGTCCTCAGTGAGACTCCCTGACCTTCCCCTGCCCTTGCCCTCCGCACATGCACATTCCCTAGTCTCAGTTTCCACTTCGTGTTTTTCCATAGTACCTATCACCATCTGACATATGTTATAAATATAGAAAGTTTTATTTCTTTATTTATGTACTTATCACTTCCCATTAGACTGTAAGTCCTATGAGGCATCAGTTTTTATCTGTTTTGTTCAAGATGTATCCCAGCCCCTAGAACAGTGCCTGGCACACAACCAGTCCTTGATAAACAAACAGGAAATAACTAATAAAGGAAATAACTAACTTAAGAAGAAAAGATTTGTGCCACAGGTAAGGAGCAAAATAGTCACTTTAGGATTGCCTAAGAGACGTAATCACCTTGGAGGAAGTGAGACAGAGGAGGGGAACTATAATTATTGGAGGAGAAAAAGACTTATTTTGTAATTCTGCATGCATGCCTACAATTTCTCAACTCTTTGCTTGTTTTGAGCATTTAAGATTAAGATTCACAAGTAACAACTTAAAAGTAAAATAGCTCTTATCACAAGTGTGCGCTTACACACATGCAAAAGAATGGTTCTTTAAAAAGCTGATTTCAAACAATCCCTATCTAATACCCTTATCTCCCCTCTCTGCTGCTCCAGGAAGTTGCCCTGTGCCCTGGGGGCTGGGCTAGGAGTGACTCCTTGAGGGCCCTAAGCCCCTGTGCTTCCCCCAACCCCACATTGCTCATTTTCTCATCAGTTTCTCACCTCTTTTCTTGTCACTAGAGGGCTGTGAGGGCTTGGTGTCTTTTTTTCCTGTCCACATCTTTCCCACACCAAAGAAATTTAAAACAAACCCGAAGAGGGAAAGTAGGCAGCTTTAAGATGAAGCTTTTTTCCATTCCACCCAGTGAATCCAAGAGCAGTGGCTTTAGAAGGCTCCTCCCATCAGGCCTCAGTTGAGGTGTGGGGTTTCTCAACCGTGCCTGACTACAGAACATTATCAACTAACTCATTTTACACTGCCCAGCTGGCTCAGGTCACCTAGTGTGAGACAGGGAGGTTGCTCAAACCATAGGCTCTCCCACACAACAGAGTGGTAGGCCTCTCTCTCCTTCGGCCCCAAAGCCAGACCCTCTCTATCTTCTGCAACATCCTGCTGTGCAGAACTTGGCTGCTGGTTCTTGTCTTGCCTCCTTCCTTCCCCAGCTCAGGCAGGGTCCACCCATATCCATGAATCACTCATTTATTCAATCAACAAAGAAGTATTCTCCTCCTCCTTGATGCGAGGTACAGGGCAGAGTCGTGGGCTAGAGAGACAGGTAAAGCTCATTCCTGAGCCTGAGGTTCAAGTGTCTATGCATCATGCGTGTATGTTTTAGGGTTAGAATCTTCAAGGAAAGCTATTCTCGAAAGCTTCAGGAACTCCTGGATGAGGTGAGGGAAAGTTTGGAGTAAGGAGAGATAATGGTAAAAACAAACAAAAAATGGACCGGATGACCTTGGAGTAGAAAAGATGTCTCTAGGGGAAAAAAATTACAATATATTTCCCAAATAGTAAATCAATAGCATTTCAGTATTTCTTAATATGTTTAAAACTCTTCCTATATACTATCTTATTTTCTTATCACAATATCCCTATGAACTAGGTAAGGTAAGGACAATTATCTCCAATTGATCAATGAAGCATCTGAGGGCTCAGATGAGTTAACTACCTCGCCCAACCTTGCAGAGTGAGTCAGGGGTAAAGCTGAGACCAAAATTGGGATTTTCTTTCTCCTTCACCATTGTCAAGGACATTGTCCTATTTTGATGATGTTATGTGAGGCATGTATATATGTCTCCTAATTAGGTTCATTTTAGCCAATTAAGTGTCATAATCTTCTATGAGGACATGAGGTGTTACTCTTGCCCCAGTCTTCTTTGATCAGTGATTGGTTGGCTAAGACAATGGGCACCATAGTGATGGGTTGGCCACCAATAGCCCACAGGCTTCTGAGAAAAACATTTTGTTAAGAGTAGTCATTCTGGATGTTGGTGAGGTTGCAATTCCTAAAATGTTAGTCGGATGTTGCTGTCAAGGCTGTGTGCCCTAACAAACACCTTTTTCTGGAAATAACATAAAAGAAGAAGACTTCTGCTCTCCTAGAAGTTCCTCATGTTAGTGAGAATGGGGCCCTATAGAAGCCACCAGTCTGAAGGAGGTGACTCAGTTCCATTCTCAGTGAGCCATCTGTCTTGCAGGAGTATCACGTTCATGCAATTAGGTGCTGTCTGGTTTGGTTGGCTGTGTTGGCATCTCAACTCACTCTGTAGGTTTCTAAGGGCTTCTGGCCCAGAACCCTCTCCTTTCCCATATAGAGCTCGGTGTGCTAATTCTCCATCATCAAGGCTTCTTTGGTCAAGGCCAATGAGTGTGAGAGCCTAGGCACACATCCTTGGAGTGGCGGAACCTTTAAACTGAAAAAGACAGCTCGGCAGCACCAATTGCTGTCCTGTTGAAAATGTGGGCTTAGTGTGACCAGACTGATAAGTTTTCTAAAAGAAACTGGAAATTAGATTTTTAAGTGAAATTCCTCAATGTTTAAATACTGGCTCAAAGTTTTTTTAAACACTGTAAAGTTCACATAGTACATTTCTATGGGCGAGAGTCAATTATTTTTTCTCTTTATTTTTTTCCAACTTTATTACATTGAAAAATTTCAAATCCAGGGAAGTTGAAAGAAGAGTAAGATGAATATCCGCATTCAAACTTCATCCAGAGCCACCTATTGTTAGCATTTTACCACATTTGCTTTGTTTCTCTTTCTTTCTATATACACTTTCTTTTTTACTAAATGTTTGAGAGTAAGTTGCAAACATATGATCCTTCACTCCTAAGTATTTCAGCATGTCTCTCCTAAGAACAGGATATATTCATACATGACCATGATATGATCCTTACATTCAAGAAACTAAACATGATATAATATTAACTAATGTATGGTCCCTATTCAATTCCTCCGGTTGTCATAACAATTTCCTTTGTGACTCTTTTAAATCCAGGATCTAACCTAGACTCCCATCTTCAGTGTCCTTTAATCTTCCACAGGTCCCCTGCCTTCTTTGTCCTTCATGACACTGACAGTTTAGAAGAGCCGCAGGCCGATTATTTGGAGACTGTCTCTGGATTTGTTTGATTATGTATCCTCATGAGTAGAAGGTCGGACATTTTTTGGCAAGAATACCACATGGATGATGCTGTGTCCTCAGCGCATCAGATCATGAGGCTCATGATGTCAATTTGTCCCATTATCGGTGACGTCAAGCTTGACCCTGCAGCTAAGGTGGTTTCCACCCGGTTTCTCTATTGCGAAGTTATCCCTTTCCCTTTGTAACTAATAAGTCTTCTGTGGAGTGATAGTTTGAGACTGTCACCTTTGGTTTATTTAGTACCTTAGCAGGTGTTTTGGGAACACAAAAGAAGACGAGGGGACGGCGGTAACCCGGTGCCTGGGTTCCCAGATAGAAATCTGAGGCCGGCTGCACTGGAACCCCCCAGGGGCCTCTCAAAGCTGCTGGCCTGTGGGACTAAGGGCTGCCTGCAACCAACCATCAGAAGTGAGGACTGTATTTTTCAGAAAAAGCAGAGCATGGTTAGTCTAAAACACACATGCAAACGAGTGTATACGTAAGTTCGAGTGCAGAGACACAGGGAAGATCCCAGCTACTTTCCCCCACTGGGCCTTGGTTTCTTCATCTATAGATTGTTAGTAAATTATTGCCAAAAGTCCATTTCAGCTGTAATGGTTTAATTTTTTAAATTATCGAGCATCTACTATGTGCCTCAGTTTTCCCAGCACTGCATCTCATTTAAGCTGCCAGGAACTCAGTTTTTACATCTGAGGAGTATGAGGCTAAAAAAAGACTAAGTAACGTCACAAGCCTCATAGGTAGGTCGGTGAATCAGGCCTTGACTCATGGTATTCCTGAGTACAAGAATAGTGTGCTTCAGTCTATAAGAAAGCAGATTAGTGGCTGTAGGGGTCGGGTTGCGGGGAATAGGGAGTGACCGTATAATGGGTACAGGATTTCTTTTTGGGATGAGGAAAGTGTTCTGGAATTAGATAGTGGTGATGATTGCACAACACCGTACATGTACTAAAAGCCACTGAATTTCACATTTTAGAAAGGTTAAAATGATGAGTTTTATGTTGTGTGAATTTTGCCTCAAGAATTTTTAAAAAGCAAGAAACAAAATGTGTGTCTTTCTCTATACCACACTGGCTTTCTGGTGAAAGAGTAAACTAAAAGTCAGAAATGCGAGCAGATCTGCAGAAGGCTAGTCTCATTATTCTTCATTAAAATGAAAACTTGGAAATAACCTAAATATCCAAGAATAGGAAATTAGTTAAGTAAAATTGTAAGATAGCCAATGAGGGAATGTTATGGAGCCATTCCAAATTATGTTTTAAAAAAACTTTTGATGACATAGAAATTGCTCATGATATAATGTTAAAGGAAATAAGACAGGATACAACACTATATATAATTATGTACAGTGAATGTGCGTGTGTTTAAAAGAGGTCTATGTGGAAATATGCCAAACTCTTAATATAAGCTATCTCTGGGTTGTGAGATTATGGATGATTTGTTTATTTCTCTATATTTTTTGCATATTCTGAGTTTTCTCTAGTAAGTATGTTACTTTTATAATAAAAAAAGTACAGTAAAAGTTATTAAAACAAATTTAGCAAAGTTTTCCCTGTGCTTTCTCTGGCTCTGGGCATAGTTCCCAGGACCTCTCCTCTCCCCGCAGCCTGCCCAGATAAATAACAAGCAGATAAATATTTCAAAAGGTCCTGATCTCAGATGCTGCCCAATTCCAGCAACAAGTTAAAGGGACACTGCACTGTTCACAGGCCCAGAGCTGGTGAGGACCCTAAAATGCCCATTTTTATGGTTGGAAACCCTAGAGGACCTCTCAAGAATCCAGATGGACCTTAAGGGAGGAAGCCATTCACCAGAGGGACAGGAGAGAGAGGGGCATGGATACGGAAGGCCCCATGGCTCCTCACGTTCAGGGCAAGGGATGTCCTGTCCAAAGGCTAACTAACACATGGCTATTATCAGTCATCGACAGCTCAGTGTGACTGAGAATGGGTTGATAACAAGAGAGGGAAGTCAAGCAAGAATAATGACAAAGTCCAAGTTAAATTTCTTTAGCTCCCTTGGACACTGACTCTGAGCAGTGACTTTTATAAATATACGACATTAGCGAGAATTGAGGCCATTTTAGGGATAGGGCTTCTCAGCCCTAGCTGCACACAGAAACATCTGGAAGCTTTAAAATGAACCAGGGCCCAGCGCCACTCCCCAGAAATTCTGATATGATTAGTCTCAGGTAGGCCCCCATCATCAGTATTTTCTTAACCCCCCTAAGATTCCAGGAAGAGAAGAGAAGTCCCGGATTTATGTATCTTATTCCAACAGCTCTTTGTGGTTAAAAATAAAGTAATTTAAAAAGTGCTGGTATGGATGGACCGAGAGGGTATTATGCTAAGTGAAATAAGTCAGAGAAAGACAAATACTGTATGATCTCACTTATATGCGGAATATGAAAAATCAAAACAGAAACAGATTCATAGATAACAGAGAATAAACTGATGGTTGCCAGAGGTGAGGGGGTTGGAGCGGGCAGGTGAAAATGGTGAAGGGGAATTAGAGGTACAAACTTCCAGTTATAAAATAAATGTCATAAGGATGTAATGTACAGCATAGGGAATATAGTCAATACTATCATAATAACTTTGTTCAGTAATAGATGGTTACTAGAATTATGGTGATCACATGGTAAGGCACATAAACACCAAATCACTGTATTGTACACATGAAACTAATATAGTATTGTATGTCAATTATACTTTAATAAAAAAGAGTACTGCTAATAAAAGCATTCATAATCACTTGACATTGAGAGATTTCCTCTTTTTCTGAGGGATAATTTAGGATGGAAAAGAAAAGAAAACCTTATCTTACACTTGGGCATAATCAAGATTCATAGCCTTGGACTCAATCATTCTACTGTGAGGAAGAGAGCCAAAGAAAATGATCAGAGATGCAAAGAAAGACATTTCAAAAGATGTTATTTATAACATCAAAATTTTTTATGCAGTATTATTATCTGTTGTTTCTGTTTCCCTGAAACTTGGTATAAGTTGAGGTTGGTCAAGAAAAGAAGCAGGTAAGTAATTTTAAGCACAATACCCAATTTCCAGACTTGGCACAAGGATGATTGTATACTTCTCTATGAGTTATGTCCTCTGTTTGCAACTAGAGGAGACATGTTTAGGTTTTTCAAAAAGCCTAACGGGAAACAACCTCGAATGTGCTAAATAGCCAAGTTTCAGGATACCCGAACCATCAATTGGAAAATATTTGATTGTTTAGGATACAACACAGCTGTAGTGACCTGGTTATTTAGCCATTCCCTTAGCAACAGATGCTGAAGCTTTTTCTGTCAGACTCCATTTTTACAGTGACTGGGCCACTCTCTGTCTTCTGGCTGTATTGACTTTCTGAGTCTTTCCAGGGCAGACTCCCAGAAAAGAATATAAATGATTCTAACCATTTTCTAAATTATCAATTCAACAAATATTTATTAAACATGTACTATGTACCAGGCTCTTTTCTAAGCACCACAGATATATGATTAGGCAAAATACACGAAGTCCCTGTGATCATGGTGTTTATATTTTAGTGGAGAAAGATTAAAAAAAAAAATTACACACACACGTCAAATGTCAGATGATGCTGCATACAGAGAAGAATAAAGCATCATAAAGGAAGAGAGCGTGAGAGGAGGTGCTGTGTTTCAGAGAGCCTTAAGGGTGGACTTTTCTGACAAGGTGAATATTGACGTGAGATCTGAAGACAGCAAGGGAGTGAACTAAAGAGACAGTTGCGGAAGAGCTTTTCCAGGCAGTTGGGAAGGCAGAGAAGTGTGCTTGCTGTATCGGAGGAAGAGCAAAGAGGTCACTGTGGCTGGAGCAAGGCGAGGGGGAGAAGGAGAGGCTGAGAGATGAGGTTGGAGACTCTGTCACCAACCTTGTGAGCCATTGTGGGGGCTTTGCACCTCCTTCTAAGGTGAGATGGAAGCCCCTGGAGGATTTAGAGCAGAGATGTGACATGGTCTACTTTTCTCCCCAAGTTAATAGAGTATTTTTTAGAGCAGTTTTAGGTTTACAGAAAAATTGATGGCAAAGTACAGTTTCCATATAAACCTTTCCCAAAGTTTTCTCTATTATTTACAAGTTATATTAGTGTAGTACATTTGTTGCAATTGGTAAGCCAATATTGATACATTATTATTAACTAGAGTCCGCATTCGATAGGTTTTAACATATGCATAACATTATCTGCTTTTACATTATAAAAGGATCACTGGTCGCTGTGAGTGAAGGATGGGGATGGAGATGGAGCAAGGAAAGCAGTGGGGAGGCTGTCGCAGGTCTCTAGGTGAGATGAGGATGACTTGGGCCAGGGTGGTGGTCAGGTAGAGCTGACAAGAGTTGCTGATGAATTACATGTAGAGAATGAGAGAGAGAGAGAGAGAGAGAGAGAGAGAGAGAGAGAGACAGAGAGAGGGAGACAGAGAGAGAGGCAGAGAAGAATCAAGGATGATCTGAAAGTTTTTCATTTGAGTAACTGGAAGAGTAAAGTCACTAAGATAGGGAAACACTGGAGAGGAGGAGGTGGGAGATGGCAGGAGTTTGGTTTTGAACATATTCAGTTTGAGATCCAAGTGGATGTCTTAGGCAGGAATTGAATGCACGAGTGGCATTTAGGGAAAGGTTTAGGCTGAAGTATACATTTGGGATTGTCAGTATATTCATGGTTGAATATTGGTCTGGATGAGCTCAACTAGAGAGTGAATATAGATAGTAAAGAGAATTGTTGAAGTTTGGACCTCAGGGTCCCTCGACATTCAAAGATCAAGAAAATGAAGTGGCTACGGCAGGAGATTGAGAAGGAACAACCAGTAAATTTGGAAGAGAACCAAGAAAAAATGATCTTGGACATCAAAAGAAGAAATACCTCAAGGAAGAGAGTGATTGACTGTGTCAAATGCTGCTAGGATGTGGAAGAAGACGCAGACTGAGAACGGACCGTCAGTTTTGCAATATGATGGCCACTGACAGCTTCTTCGAGAGTAGGAGGATAGAGGCAAGAGCCTAACTAGGTTGAGTTTAAGAAATAAGGAAAGGAGGAGAGCTTTTCCTTACGAGAGACTGTGAGTTTAGACAACTCTTCTGAGGCCTTTTGAAAAAAAAGTGAAGCAGAAAAATGAGGTGATGGCTGTATAGCGTTGTGTGGAAGAGGGGAGATTTTAAGGATGCGGGGTGGCCCTATATGCATTGTGGATCGCTAAGTCAGTACTCAGGGAGCACACCCCTTGGAGGGAGGGGGCAGAAATTTCCTATATGCTATCTTGCCAGACTATGGCTACCCACACTTATGCCTTATCCTTTTGGCTGTAGTCAAAACGGGTGTCATGCAGCACCAAACCTGATGACCCCTTAATGACCCCTGAGAGTCTCTCAGGGTGTGGCACGGCAGCACCCAGGCTTGCCAGTAGGGTCAGTTTCTGACCAGCACCTCGTATGGCCAGTCTGGAATGATCTCTTTCTTTAAAAGAAATTATATATTTTTAAATTAATCCCAGAAAAACACCTCGTCATGGATAAAATTAAGCATCTGTTTCTTTGAGGTATTAGTGTTTTCTCTTCATGGCTGCATAGTAATGTCGGTATTGATCACACCTTGCTCTGCAGGAGAACTTGATATCCTTCTAAGCTCTTTCACTGTCATATTCCATTCAAATCTATCAACTCCACGGAGTGGGAAGGCTAAGTATTATTTTTCTCACTTCACAGTTGAAGCCCATAAATGTTAGTGACTTGAACAAAGTCACACAGGAAGCTAGTATTAGGGTCCAGGTGTCCTGTTTTAAAACCAACGGTCTTGATTTCTTCAGGTTGCCTAAGTGGCCAGCCTGCTCCAAGCTCTGAGGTATGTAAGAAAATGTTTTATCTACACCGAAGTTCAGGGCAGAGTCTGAGGCTCAAGACTCCTGTATATGATCCACACTCGGTGGTGTGACGGATGCCCTAAGTGAACAAGTTGGTAGTCTTGGTACAGAGAGCACCATCAGGAAGCTTCCACTCAGGCAGAAGAGCCTACCTAGGGCTTGAAGAGCCTGAGAGAGCAGTCAGACTGAGACCTCCATTTGACATATTGGAACTTTGAATCCAGAGAGCAGAGGAACAGCCAGCCCAGCATCTTGGTTCCCAGTCCAACTGCCTTTCCTTTTGACAAATTCTCCTCACACCTACTATGGAGGTTCTCAAAGTCTTGTTAGCTGTGCTGAAGCGACCTTGGTCTTTTGCTGTTGTTGTTGTTCTTGGAAGCTGTCACTATCTCAGGCCTCAAATCCTACTCTTGGGAGGTTTTCTCCCTCACAGGGGCCCACTCCCCTCATCACTCTACTCTGGGTGAAATCTGGCCACTGGTGTTAGCTCCAACCTCCCTCTCCTTCCTAGACTTTTCCAACTTGCTTTCCAGGCCTCTGGGAATACAGGACCTGCCTTCTGCCCCGAGGCCCTCCTGCTCCAACAGAGAAAAGCTGCTTTTTCTCTTGGGGGAAATCAGCACTTAAAAGGGAATAGCTCAGAAAGGGAATACTTTAAAATGAGGGCATTTCAGTAGCTCCCAGGGCTCTTGGGGAGCAGAAGGCCTTCACCGTAGGCTTCAGATACTCTCTCTGTCCCTATGCCTTGTATCCTCCGCTCTCCTTCCCAGCTACCCAGTCAGCCTTTATTAGCTCTCTCTGTCACTCTCCTCCCTCCATCTTCTCCTGGCTCCCGTCAACGTAACTGAGTCACTCGGAAAATGTGAGAAATCACCTAATAAAGAACGGCCCTGGGGAAATGGACAGGTGAAAGACTATAAATAAATGACTTCATCTCATGCTTAATTTAATAAGAACTATGCCCACAGTATCTCCACTAGTAAGGAAGATAGACGGCAGATAAGTGGATGAGACGAGCAAGCTGTCAGTACTGGGGCTTGTAACCTCCATGAGCCCAAACTTCCCTCTCCGGATGCACATGGGGCTGAGCCAGGGAAAGCAGCTCTCTACCTTGCCCCGTGGAGAGAAGAGACTGGGAACCAGGCCAGCCTGATGTCAATCCCAGGTCTATGTGGCTTTGGGTAAATTACTAAGCTTCTCTGAGTTACATTCAGGAAATGAAAGTAATAATTACTATTTAACTCTCTCTCTTTCTCTCTGTCTCTCTCTGTCTTTCAGCCAGGGAAAGCAGCTCTCTACCTTGCCCCGTGGAGAGAAGAGACTGGGAACCAGGCCAGCCTGATGTCAATCCCAGGTCTATGTGGCTTTGGGTAAATTACTAAGCTTCTCTGAGTTACGTTCAGGAAATGAAAGTAATAATTCCTATTTAACTCCCTCTCTTTCTCTCTGTCTCTGTCTTTCTCTCTCTTTCTCTCCCTCCTTTCCCTCCTCCCTCCTTCCCTCCCTCCCCCTCCTTTCTCCCCTCCCTCCTTTCCCTCCTCCCTCCTTCCCTCCCTCCAACCCATCTCTCTCTATCTCGCTATCTCTATCTATTTATTTATATATTTATGTATCTGCCAAGTGTCAGGCATTATATTAAATACTGGGGACACTCAAAGAGCTAGTATGTCCAGAACACCACAGACTGAGGTGAAATGGCAAGAAAACTGTTATGATAGGACAGGAGTCAGTTCGAGAGCCTGGTCGATCTTGACCATCAAGAGTGAAGAGGTGCTGTTGGTATTTGATAACATCGTGGTTAGGAATCCTGGAAAGTCAGATACCTGCCCTGTTTATCATTTCTTTTCTCTTCCTCTCAGCTACACAGTGTTCTCATCGGAAGGAACAGGAACCAAACAGGAATCAAAATTATACTTACTAGCTGCACCAGTGCAAATCTTGAACAAAAGCAGGTTTGAAGAATGAAACGGGATAAGACTTCCTACTTCCCCCTAAGCCCAAATCTAAAGTTTGCGAGCTCACCAACTTCTGTCTGGGGTTGTGTGGAGGAAGTAGAGGAGAGAGAGGAGTAATACAGCCAGGTTCGTAGAGTAAGATGTGGCCTAATTTACTAAGTCAATCTGCCTATCCAGCTGGTTGGAGGAAAACAAGTAGATGTGTATGAGTTATTAATGCACAGTACTTCCACCCACTGCTTTATGGGGCCACATCAGCAGTTATCAACTTTAAGCATTCAGGGGAGGAACTTTCCTTGGAGGGGAGCTAGGAAGAGGGTAGGAGCAGATGTTATAATAAATTCTCCTTTCTCCTATGAGAAAAGAGTGAAGAAATGGAGTCACTGTAGTCGTTACTAATTATTAAAATTAAGTAGGCTGAGGCATGAGGAAATGGTTCTACTCTTGCTTTAACTAGCCCGGGAACTTAAACTTTGAACTCTTCAGTTATGCCTGGAGACATATATGTAAATTATACATCCTATAAGGAACCCTCTGATTACCCCCCTGAAGGAAAGAATGTTCACATGGCCAACCTGCCTGGCATCCATTATCCAAAAAAACAAACATCTGGAAGACCACTACCTTGGACCAATCCAGAGTCTGAGAATGTAGGACTGATTCTTCTTAAGAATATACTTCTTACTATAAAATTTCTAAAACTTTTCTTTCTCTTTTAGAACACTCTAGGTATTACCTAGTTGTGTTTATGGTATGCAAACCCTACGACCTTTGAATAAATCCTTATCATTTATTTCTAGCCAAAGCCTACTGATTCATTTATGCTTGATTGACACCTAAATAAGTCAAGTTAAGAATCCCAAAGCCCAATGGGAAACCACTGAATGCTCTTCAGCCAGGTGAGTGACCGACTGAATTAAGATTTGCTTCTTTAAGGAGCACCACTGCTCCTTAAATGACTTATGAACATATACTGTTTAAAATAAAGAACATAATAGATGGAGAAACAGCAGGATTGTCATAACTGAGAAGTGAATTCATAAACCAAAAGATGAAATTGAAAAAAATTTTCCAAACAGAAAAAGGAAAGAAATAGATATACATAACAAGAGTTAGGAGATACAGAATGCTAAATATCTGGATTAGAAGTTATCAGAAAGAGAAAGAAATAAAAAGAGAGAAGAGAACGCTTTTTATAAAATAATAGTGAGCAACCTCAGATTGAAAGGACTCAGAGTGCCAAAGAGGGAAAAAATGGAAAGGCTCACACCTATCCAGAATGCACTGAAATTTAAGACTATTAAAGACAAAACATTTAAAAGCCTAAAAAGTTCATCAAGCTTCCTGGATATAAAATCAATATTCAAAAGTCAGTTGCATTTCTATATACTAGCAGCAAATAACCAGAAAATGCAATCGAAAAGAAGGTATTGTTTATAATAGCATTAAAGAATGTTAAATACTCAGGAATAAATCTAGTAAAAGATATGAAAGACCAGGAGAATGTTATTAGGAGATATCTAAAAACTATAAATAAAAAAATACTATATTTATCAACAGGAAAGCTGAGAATCATGAAGACATCAATTCTTCCCAAATCTATTTATCTATAGATTAAATGTAATTCTACTGAATATCCAGTAGTTTTTTTGAACTGGAGAAAATAATTCTAAAATATATTTGGAAAGCTATAGGGCCAAGCACAGTCAGGGCACTTCTGAAGAAGATGATCAGGGAAAGGAATTACCTTACTGGATATCAGGATTTATTTGGGAACTATCGTGATTAAGACAGCATGTAGTTCTGCGCAGTTTAGGGATAGACAGATTGACCACTGTGATATATCAGAGAGTTCAGAAACAGAATCATGCATCATGGGACTGGTATATGATGGATGTCATACATTCAACAAATGGGGAAAGAGGATTATGGTACCCAAACTGGAGTAGATTAAATCAGATCCCTTGTTCATAACTACATGTGGATTAAGGACTTAAATGTCAAAAACGAAACTTTAATATGCTTAGCAGAAAAAAAATATGTGAATATCTTTTATATCTTGGGTAGGGAAGGATGTCTTAAAAGACAAAAAGCTTTGGTTAACAAATATAAGATGAATAAATTTGACTATATTAAAAATTTTTGTTTGTTCAAGAGGCAACCTAAAGAGAGTGAAAAGACAAGTTATCCATTGGGGGAAGATATTTGCAATATACACAATATGCAAGATACTGATTCAGACAAGGATCAATATCAAG
>NW_006434709.1:19800981-19850676 GCF_000325575.1 Pteropus alecto
TATAATAATAACCATTTTAAATAAGATGAGCCTAATCAATTGAACAGAAAGATGGACAAGAGACATGAACAGGAATTTCACAGAAAAGAATCACATATGACCAATAAACATGTAAAGAGATATTCAACATGATTGGTGATCAGGCAAACACAAATCAAGACCATAATGAAACATCATTTCACACTCATTCAGTAGGCAAAACTTTTTAAAAGTCTGGCAATACCAAGTTTGAGAGGTGCATCCACAGCCACACTATCTCTTGTACATTGTCAGTGGGAATATACCTCAGTAGGACAATTTTGGAAGAAAAAAAAAAACAGTCTTGTGTTATTTCCTGAAGTTGAAAATTAACATAACCTATGCCCCAGATTTTTACTCACTCACATGTACTCAGGAAACATATGTAAGAGTATTCATAGCAGCTCTATTCACAATAGCAAAAACCTGGAAACAACCCAAATGTCCATCTACAGAGTGGAAGATTATACTGTGGTATATAGTCCCACATAGGAGTTAAATGAAACTGCAGTGATAAACAACAGTATGAATGAAACTCAGCAATATAATATAAAATGAAAAGAGTAAGTCACTCCCTCCCCAAAAAAATTACATGCAGCATAATATCATTTATTAAAATGATATTTATAAATAGGTAAACATTTCAAAATAATGTTTTAGGAATTATATAGACAAAGACTCTTAAAATGAATACAAGGAAATAAAGAATGAGGCGATCAGGATCATTATTACTTAAAGTAGGGAGAAGGAAGGAAAGTTTAGTTGTGAGGAGTGACCATAGCATTAGATGTATTTTTGTAGAGACAGAAGTAGATCAATGGTTACCAGGGCTCAGGATGGGTCGGCGGGGGTTGGGTAGTGGTGGAATGAAGAGTGATTGCTAATGTGTATAGGGGTTTTTTTTTGCAGGGGTTGGGGGAGGTGATAAAATATTCTGGAATTAGGCAGTGGTGATAGTTGCCTAACTTTGTTAACACATAAAGCCTACTGGATTATACACATTAAAAGGTGAATATTATGATATGTAAATAACATCTCAATTAAAAACAGAAAAATCTTATAAAACTATAGTAATTAACATAGTATATATTGGTTTAAAAATAGATAACTAAATTAATGGCACAGTATCAAGTCTAGAAATAAATCCATGAACATGTAGCCAATTGGTTTTTGACAAAGGTGGAGAAAGGATTTTTTTTTCAACAAATAGTGCTAGAAAAACTGTTAAATTTAATTGTTTAACAATTAAATTTTTAATTGTTAAACAATTTGAAAAAGCTCTCAGTTATACCTTGAACCATATAAAAGTTTTAACCCTAAATAGCTTATAGACATCAATGTAAAATCTGAAATTATGATAAAAGTTCTAGAAGAAGAAAACATAGGAGAATATCTTTATGACCTCAAGTTTGGCAAAGATTTCTTAGATACAACACCAAAAACATGATCCCCCTTATTTAAAAAGGAACTTTTTAAAAGCGGATGTAGGGTGATACATTGGACATCATCAAAGTTAGGAACTTCTCCTTAAAAGATATTTAGGAGCATGAAAACATAACCCACAGGACCGGGAGAAAATATTTACAAATCACTTTTTCTTAGACAAACCATTTCTTAGACAGAATTTCTATCCAGAATATATGCAGAACTCTCAAGACTCTGTAAGAAGTAAACAAACAACTGAATAAAAAAATGGACAAAAATTTCAAAAGACATTCTTTCAAAGACAATATATAAATGGCAAATAAGCACATGAAAAGATGTTAAACTTCATTAGTTCTTAGTGAAAAGCACATTAAAACCATGATGAAATGCCATTACTAATTTTAGTATGCCTAAAATTAAAAAGACTGACCATATCAAGTGTCAGGGACAATGTGAACAACTAACTTTCATACACAGCTGGTGGTAATGTAAAATAGTACAACCACTTTGCAAAAAGTCTGGCAGTTTCCTCAAAAGTTAAACGTATCTTACCATGTAACTCAGTCATCCTACTTCTAGATATTTGCCTAAGAGAAGTAAAATCAGATGTATACCCAAAGACTTGCACATGAATATTCATAGCAGCTTTATTTGTAATACCCCTAAACTGAAAACAATGAGAATGTCCATCGCCAGGTGAACGGATAAACACATTGCAATATATCCCTACAATGGAATACTACTCAGCAATAAAAAGGAATGAATTATTGACATACACAACAACACAGATGAAGCTCAAAATAACTAGGCCCAGTGAAAGAATCTAACAAAAGAGAGTACTTACTCTATGATTTTATGTAATATTCCAGAAAATGTAAACTATTTTACAGTGACAGGAAACAGATCAGTGGTTGCCTAGGGAATGGGGGTGAGGTTACAAAGGGCACAAGGAAACTTTTGGTGGTGATGGATATGCTCATCATTTTGATTGTGGTGATGGGTCCATGGGTGCAAACATATATCAAAACTTACTGAACTGTGTACTTTAAATAGATGCAGTTTATAGTATGTCATTTTTACCTCAATAGAGCTTGATAAAGATATTGGCCTGTGTTCATATTTTTCGTAACTGGAAGCTGGACGATAGGTATATGGGGGTTCTTTATACTATTCTCTCTTTTTTTGCATATGTTTAAAATTTTCCTTGTTAAGAAAATATATCCATAACTGTGATCATTTTAAAAATATTTTCACAAATTCTTTGATATGTCTCCCTTCTAGAGGTGTAGTCTAATTCTCCTCCCCTTAAGTGTGGTTATACCTAGTGACTGGTTTGTCGTAAATAGAAACAGGAAGTGATGGTGTGTGACGTCAGAGACTAGGTATAAGTGACAGTGCAGCTTTCTCTTTGTTCTCTCCTTCTTGGATCACTTACTCTGGAGGAAGTCAACTACAACTACATCATGAGGACACTCAAACATCACACATGGCAAGGAATCGAAGCCTCTGTCTAACAGCCAGTGCAGAACTGAGTCCTGCCAATAGTCATGGCAATGAAGCCTCCAGCCCAATCAAGCCTGTAGATTACAGTGGGGCTGCTGCCAACATGAGAGACCCACAGGCAGGACTGCCCAGTTCAGCCACTCCAGAATTCCTGCTCATAGTTACCGTGAGATAGTAACTGTTTGTTGTTTTAAACTTTTGTGTTTTGGCATGGTTTGTTAGGCAGCAATAGTTAACTAATAGACAAACATCAAAAAACTCAAAAGATAGGCAGAAAAGTTATCCATATAAAACATGACTGAACATCTTAACCAATCAAATCTTCCATTCAACTGTCAGCTTCTACAGCAAGTGCCTTCTGGCTCATCCAGACCTCATCGGGGACCCCCTTTCATGAACTGCTGCAGCCCCTGCTTTCTGGCCCATCCAGTTAGTTAGTCCACACTGCCCTGGACACAAAGCACAATCTTGTCTCCCCAGAGCCAATCTTTCTGTCTCTAAGGAGGCCTGGAGATTACAAAGGCTGCCCCCTGCTTCCCTTAGGACATCCGACACCAGGAAAAGCTCATGGGAACAACACTTTTTGATAGATAGAAGCCAGGGAACCCAAACGGTACGATTCCCCACCTTATTCAAATTGGGGAAAGAGGAGAAATTTCTCTAGAGAGTACTATCTCACTCCAAAGAATGATGAAACCAAAAGTAAAGAACTTTCAGAGGTAAGAATTATCATTTCCGTTCTACAGATGAGGACACAAAGCCTCAGAGAAGAGAAGTACCAAGTTTGCATATGTAGAAAATAGCAGTAGACCAATATTGGAAGTCAAGTCTGTCTCGACTGGGTACGGGTGTGCTCACAGGGAGTCCATACCAGGGCCTGTCCTCTCTGCACTGTTGGTGGAGGTCAAAATCATGAGTAATGCAATAGTGTGTGTATTACCATTACCTTGACCGTGTTGTTCCTCCTTGCCAAGGATAACTAACATTCTTTATGCTCTGAGCTGCTCTCTGGTGAACTGCCAACACAACTTCCTCTCTCCACATTGCCTTCCTAGATGCGTCCCCACCACTCCAACCCACCATGCTCTTCCCTCCTGAATATAATACAGCACTGCTAGTATACAGCACTGCTTTCTGAATTTATTACCATTTCCTTCTGTAAGCAGAATAGGTATATCTAGCTCCTCACCCATGGGGCAGGAAATGCATCTCAGAGATATTCCTCACAGTGCTGGGTGCTTACCCTATACTGGGTTATATGACAAAGCTGCAGAGAATAGGGCCCGCAGCCACTGCCTCTAGGCCTCTCAGTTGCAAGGACTCTGATTTTAGGTGAGCTGAGGTGTCATAGACCAGATCCTGTGGCTGATGTCAGGTACCTCCAAGGTGGCTCCCAGACCCAGACCATTTGGCCCAGCTGCCCTCAGGGGGTCAGCTTCACCTGGTCAAGGCCTCTGTGAGAATGGGATTTCTGAACATACTGGAAGGGCCACATAGTTTCATACCAAAGCCGCAGAGGCAGATGGGGAAGCCCTCCTTCCCACTTCCTCCCCACCCAGGCCTGCAGAGCCCGGTGCCCTGAGGGGTCAGAGGTAGAGGCCTGGCCAGAGCACAGGCTCTGAGGGAGGGAGAGAGCTGCTTCTCTACCCTCAGAAACATATAATCTAGTTGGGGAGGTAGGTACAATGTTAAAAAAGTATGCATTTTTAAGACAGTGGCTAGAGGTATAAGTCTGGATGGCTGCTGCCCATACGAGGATGCCAGAAGCTCAGAGCAAGGAGAGTGACTGTGGGCTGCAGAGGTCAGAGGCTGACTTGAGGTTATGTGCATGGAAGCCTGAGAAGCAGACAGAGCTGAGTCCAATCCCAATGGTCTCAGTCAGCTAGTAAGGCAGTATGACTTTGGTTTCCTTATCTCAAAAACTGGGGTGCTAATAATGCCTATTCCATTACACTGTTATGAGAATTAAATGAGATTGTATGTATAATACACATATATACACCAACGTCCATGATGTGTGTAATTCATGCTTCCACCATGCTCGTGCTCTGTAGCAAGTAGCTACCATTATTTATGGTGGCCCGCAGTCTTGAAGGATAGGAGAACATGCCACAAGAAAAACAGCCCGAGCAAAGGTGCAGATGCAAGACTGGGCAAGACCTATCCAGCAAAGAACAAACAAGTTAGTCGTGTTCCGCATGGGTGTGAGTTCAAGAAAGGTTAGGGATCTGGCAGGGTCTCCCAGAGTTTCCCAGGCAGAGGGAACTTAGGTCCTTTGTATAATAGCTGTGCCTTTTCCCTGTCCCATGCTGTAGTCAAGGGCCCAGCATGACCCTTCTAGAGCAGGAAAATGCAGAAGCAGAAGATTTGGAGGCAGGCTGGGCCCAGTGCTTCTCTACTCACTCCTATGGCTCAGCTCTGCCCTGTTGTGCTAATGTAAGAGTTTACAGAACATGGGATCTGGTTGAAAAATATGAACAATGAGGGAAGTGAAGAAAGCCACCCTCGAAGGTACAGGCTGGTGAGGAAATGACTGTGGGTACACGCACATACAGGCTGATACCTTCCCATAGATGTCCCTTCTCCCAGACATGGGTCAGAGAGATCCACCAGAGGCAAAGCACGTTCATGGAAGTACACACGACATCACACATTCCAAGACTGAGTAGACACAGGCAGTACAGAGATGCACAGACATACCCAGAGCTTGAAGCTACCTCCAAGGGTAGACAGGAGCCTCCCCGCGCTGCTGTCTTGAGATGTGTGTTTTTTTCACTGCGCAAGGGTGCCTGGCTTAGCCAAGGCATGTAAGTGGGGCTGAAGTCCAGGTACCACCTCCACTTCCCAAGCTGTTGGACCTTAATTTGGGGCTATGTCTACCAAAAAGAAAAGGCTCCTTTTTCTTTTGCAAAAGCTTACATCAGCAGTCAGCAAGCCAGGTCTTTGGCCCTGAGCACGCTTAGGTGAGTCTGAGCCCTTTTCTGAATCATAGTGTACCTCAAACAATCCCCTGGGCTGAACTTCAGCTTTTGATGTGCCAAGTCCTTTTATGTCTTGATATCATCTGAGCCTTTGAGCACCCTGAGGTCAGTGACATTGTCTTCATTGGCAGGGGAAGAAGATGGGCCCTGGCCCAATCAAAGTCAAGCAGTGAGCGAGCAGGCCTCTATACTCGTACTAAACTGAAGGCAAGGCATTTCTCCCAGGGGCTCTGCCAGACCCTCTGCTCTCCTGTCCCCAAAACATTCCCTTGACAAGCCTTGGAGAGATGCTACAAGGACTTGGGGCTGATGTCTGTGGTGGGCAGATTCCCAGGTGAAAGGAGGCAAGCACAGAGGCCACAGTGGGAAGTGAGAGGAATAGACGATGAGGCAGCTCGGACACCCTCTCTAGGCCCCTTTCTTCCTGCCTGCCTACTCCTGAGTCCCTAGAGAAGCCCTAGGGTTTACATGCTTAGGACTGGAGGAGATTATGGAGCCCTGCCTCCCGCCCCTCTCTCTCCCCTCCAGGCCTCAGCAGTTTGGGATGCCATGTAGGGCAGAAAGCTAATTTGCATCCTCAAGCACAACATAGTTTACATAAGGCCAGTAGTGAGCTGGATGTTGGGTATACTACAGCAGGCAAGACTTAAGTTAGATATGAAGAAGGACTTTCTGCCTCTGAAACTGAAATGTAATAGTCTATGGGTCCAATCACAGCAGCAACTACGACTCTGTGATTAATTAGGATAGACTCACAAGGGGGTGAGGCCTGTGGAGTGTCATCCAATTCTCTGGCTCTCAAAACTTGCTGATGGAAATGATAACAAGCAGCATTTACATTGTACATCATTGTTTACAAACTGCTGTCGACTATAGTTCATTTTTTCGATTAATGTATTCATCTGGGAGGAAGAATGGAATAGGGGGTCAAGAGTGTGAGCCTAGAGTGGCTGCCTAGAGTCAAATGCTGATTCCATCATATTCTGTTTGGCTTGGGGCCATCTTTCAACTCCTCTGAGTCCTAGTTTTCTCATTTGAAGAATGGAGATAAAGGAAGTTGTTAGCATGAGGCCTGGTACCCAAGAAAGTTCAGTAAATGTTAGCTATTTAGGTTAAATAATTAGTTGATTGATGCCCTGCCTCTATCTATAAAGTTGGCTGCAAAATTGGCTTTCATCTTCCCAGCAGCTCTGGAGGGTGACCGTCACCATTCCCAGTATGCAGCTAAGGAACCAGAGACTCTAAAAGATTAAGGGCCTTGCTCTGTTCATTGTGTAAACCCAGGACCCTAGCCCAGATCCTCTGGCTCCAACTCCTGTGTTTGTTCCCTGCACTGTTTGTTGACCCTGCTGTTCTGTCATGCAGCGCCTGGAGCCGGTATGGAGTGGGGATGCCTGGAAGGAGGGTGGGAGGAGGCCGCAGCCCCTTAGCTTCAGAACTGGATGCTGCTTGGCAGTCTCTATACTCATGGGGCATAGAGTCTGGTGGTGTCTCCTTGGATGCAGATTTAAAAGCTGATCTATGGTGATGTAAATCAGATAGTGGTTGAAATAGGAGAGGCCTGAGTGGAAATGGGTATGAGGGAACTTTCTGGGGAGATCGAAATAGTTTATAACTTGAATGGTAGTTGCACGCAATTGTCAAAAATGACCAAACTGATATGTACATTTTATTGATATTAATTTATTAAATGATATCAAGTTTGGTATAATTATATCGATTATATAAAAGAAATGAGTTCTTTGGGGCCTCTTTGAACTCAATAAGGAGCTTAACTCTCTCTGTGGCTCTCTTTGCAGTAGGCTAGGGGCTAGGGACCCTAGCCTAGAGGCTTGATCTGCATCTGCCATCAGGAGCGTGCACCCTTGAATACACTCACATACACACTTAAATCCGGATGTGGGGAGAGCGATTGGGACAGGACATGAGGGCGTGGGATAATAGTAGCTGGGCTCCCAAGGTATGTTCAAGTCTCCTGTTTGCCCCATAGAGCTGGACACTGTTGAGGGCACCAGAAGAATGTGGGGTAAAGGTGGGAGCAGAGAAAAATGTGCCGTGAGCTGCAGCTGGAGAGAACTTGCCATTACCCCAACTTCACTGCCCCTTGGCCATTTTCCTGGCCTCCCCCTCCTGGGAGCCCTCCAGAAACCCTGCTGGGCTGAATCAGCCCTCTGTCTAGGGCCAGGGCATTCATCCACGAATTGAGATGCTGGAGCTGAGTCAGAGGACAGGGGAAGCTTCAAGGACGTGAGGGAGAGCACGCTGGAGCTACCCATGCTTCCCACCCTGCCCAGGACCCAGCAGCAGTCCAGCCACATCCCAGGCTGCCCTGGCAGGCCCTCCATGCAGAACCCACGGCCGCACAGGTTCCTGGGTGGCCCACACTGCCCCCACCACAGGCTCCCTACTGGGACAGAGGGAAGGACTCTGGATCAGGCAGAGGAGGAGCAGGTGGAAGGTGAGACAGAGCAGGTCTTTGGCTCTCAGCATTTTAAAGTCTATTCCTGGTGTTAAACAAATTTATAAGAAGCATCTAAGAGAAAAGAGAAATAATTTTGGGATAATCAGTTATGCTGGTTTATCCAGATCATTTATTCATTTAATTTTCCAACAAAGTAACTGAAAACTTATTCTATGCAATGCTCTGTGTTAGGCACTTGGACTAAACAGGAAGATGGATAAAATAGTTTGTTTTCCCAGTGTTTACAACCCAATTAGGGAGACAGACAGGTAACAACTCACAATAATAAAACAAAGAAGGAAATCAGTGCTAATGAGATGTTATCAGCAACTAACTGTGGGGACCCAGAATGAGGTGTTCGTTCCAGCTGGAGGGGTTTAGAGAAGGCATCCTGGGGGAGGAACGATGGGAAGGGTAGCGTGGATCTGAGTCCTGAAAGCTGAGTGTGGCTGGTGAGGGTTCCAGCACAAGCAAAGATGAGGAGGGCTAGAAGAGCATCATGGGTTCTCAAATCGCTGAATCTCTAAAGATGGTGGGTCTGGCTGATGGTTGGGGCAGGCCAAGCCTTAGTGGGTTTCCCCATCTACTGATGAGGAGATCAGCTCACCCTGCTCTCAGTTGACTGAATCAGGCTGGTACCTGCTCCAAGTCCTGTCCATAAAGTGGCCTGGAAAGAACACTCTGCCCAAGGAATACTGGGACTAATTGGATCAACAGATACTTTCTCTCTGGGAAGGGGTTGGAATTAGAAAGAAAAAAAAGAAAGGTATTTGGCTGGTGATGAGAATAGAAGAAAAAAGGAAGAGAGAGAAGAGAAAGAGGGTGGTGTCTCTTTCTGTGACAAGCAGGATTCGAGAGCTCAGGATGGTGATGAGATTGGCTCAGGCTCTGCACCCCTAAACTGAGCCTCAGCTTCAGGAGCCTGGACTCTGCTTTCTACCTTGGTCTTTCTTGGTGGCTTTTCCTGGCTTTTGCCAGAAGGTCTACTCATGCGGCTGAGGTTTGTGTTGCTTGATTTCCCCAAGCAGCTGGCTTGCCCACCTCTGCTGCAAGAAGCAACCTGACATTTATAACTAACATCAATCATAATGAAACAAGCACCTCGAAGGGCAGGCTAAGAAGCTGGAGTTTATGGGCTGTGGGTACTTAGGAGATGTTTTAGTTACTTTGGCAGAGGATGGGGAATGGGATAGAGCAGACAAGGCTGAGGAAGGAACAGCCATCAGGAGGCTCTTCCTCTGTCCAGTGGAGAGGAGCTGAAGCAGAACTGGGTGGTGGCTGTGGGGTAGAAAGACATGGATGGACTTCAGTGACCTTAAGGAAGTAAAACAGACCCGACTTGGTGATAGGTAGAAAGGGCACTGGGATGAGAGGAAACTGTCAAAGACTCCTGTGTGCAGAAACCAAGATGAGGAACAGGTTTGGGAGAGAGAATGAGTTGAGCTGGGAGACCTTATAGACATTCGTGTGGAGCTTGGGAGGGATTTCTGGGAAAGGACATAGAAAATGGCAGGTACGATGAGAAAGCGTTCAACTACAAAGTGTGACCAACCTCTCGGGTAGGCTACGATGAAGCCATAGCTGAGTGACCCTGTCTGGAACTCTGTCCTCCTCTTGGGTCCAGATAAGCTTGTTCCCTAGGGTTGAAGCACAAAGACATCCAAATGTGATTGACGTGACCCAGTAAAAAGTGAGCAAGAGACTAGAACAGGAATTTCACAAAAGAGGACGTCCCAACTGCCAACAAACACTTGAAAAGGTATGCAACAGGCCCACCTCAAAATACTGATGGGGCCCAGCCCCCTTAAGTCTAGTGGTAGCCCAATGAACTGAAGTCTCAATATTTCAAATCTATACACGGAATTAACAAACTATTAAGTAAAATATATTCTATCCTCCAAACTTCACAAATACACATTCACAGTGACCTGGCCAAAAGGCCATGTCCAAAGTTAGAACTTTCGGATTCCTGGGAGTTTCATGCCTGAATGTGGTGGCTCACGTACAGAGAGCCCCAGTCTGTTCTCCTCTGCTTCCCACCCCCAGTAACGCCCTGCTCTGCAGAGGACTTCACTCTCATAGGTAGGGTCATTCTAGCCTACATGTCCAAGGTCCAACCACATCCAGCAAACTTCTGCCTCATAGCCACCTTTGAGACAAGAGATAATGTATGTGCACAGTCTAGTCCACCCTAGGAAAACAGGCCCAGAGAAGTGGCCTAGACAGCCTGTGGAATCTGGTTTGGGGACATTTGGGCTAGGGATTCCAGAGTCCTAAGTGCTTGCTCCATACCTAAGTGGATAACTTAACCTCTATGAGTCTGTCTGGGCACTATGAGGACTTAATAAAAGCTCCTCCACTCGGTTGTCATGAGATAAGAACGTTATGTAACTAAATCCCCATTCAAATGTTAGTCCAATAAATTTAATGGTACTGGGCTGGGCACTGACCTGACAGCTTAGCCTGGCCTGTGGGGTGTCATGGGGCATAGTATCAAGCTGAGAGGGGGCTGAGATCCAGCCGAACCCCTCCTGCTGCCCCACCGGGGAAGGGGAGGTGGCAGCTAACAAGCACCAGCCATAGCCTTGGGCCAGGTGAGCAGGAGCCTTGGTCGGTCTGGCCCCCTCAGGGGGATCCACGGCTTTGGCTCAGAGGCCTGCCTGGGCTCAGAGCTCTGGCACTGTCCCTGGGTTGGGTAACAGGATTCTGGTCCTCGCGGTGTGTCTGCCAATTGGGCTGGTTTACAGCTTGGGTAGAGCAGCATATGTGCCAGAAGCAGGGAGACCTATTTTTGCTCCAGCCACAGGCCAACGGCCGAAAAAAAAGGTTAAATTAAGATGACTTTGCTCTTTCTTGGCACATAAACAGTGCAACTTGTCTATCTTTTAACAGAAATAATTAAAGAATCTCTTCAGTTACGACAATGAATCCTAGCTGTGTGTAGGTCTGCCCTGAAGCTGGCAAAGTGAGAGGCAGGGTGAGGACAGAGAGGACAGAAAGACAAGAGAAAGGCAGAAGAAAAAGAGGACAGAAAGGCAGAGGGAGAGAGAAGGAAAAAGGGAGGGAAGAAGAGAAACCCAGTGCAGATGCACGGAGATACGTCAGAGGCACATAAGGGGAGGAGACAGAGGAAGACAGACAGAGACCAGAGGAGACAGGTGGACAGAGAAAGAAAAGATCCAGTGGCTTTTGAGGGGTACATTGAAGGAGGTAGAGAGGGGAGGTGTATCTGGATGTGATTTCACTCTGGTAAACCATTGCTTAAGCTCATCAATTATTCCTCCTTGTGAACCCACAGAGGGTCCACGTAAACTAACCCAAACAGTTCATAAAAGATTAAGTTATTCTCTATCATCCCAAGCGTTGTCTCAAGCCAAAGGACCACATTTCCTTTCGGTGTCCCTGTGGCTTTCTTGAACAAGCGCAGGAAAAGAGTTCAGCTGCGGCAGACTCTGGTGGACAGTGTCCAGCCCACCTCATGGTGAACACAGTCAGACAGGAGAGTTACCTTCGTCCAAATAGCTTTCCAGAACAGCAGGGTCCCAGGCCCAGCCAGGGCAGGCCTGACACCCGGGCTCAGTGGGCAGCTGCTTCCCAAGATGAGATTTGAGAAGCACCAGGGAGACAGCTCTACCCCAAAATATCTCCCCACTGCCTGTCAGGGCTTTGACCTCCACCTCAAGGTAACAGCCTCAGCTGGGACAGGAGTCAGGGAGCCTCTCTGGGGGTCCCCAGAAAGCTTTCCAAGTTCCGATTTCCCATCTTACATGGGGATTGACGTTCATTTCGTGCCCACTTCCCAGGGTTGCTGTGAGAATCAACCTGACAATAGATGGGCGAGATCATGGCCTGAGTGCGAACGTGACTCTGCTAATAACTAGCCAAGTGATTCGGGCCCTCTGCTACCTCACCTATCAAATGAGAAGAAGTAGGGCTGTTGTGACAATGAAGAAAAGTAATATTTGTAATGATCTGGCACTGGTTGGTGGCCAGTAGAAAGTAGTTGGGTATTTTCTCTCATATAAGCTGTGAAACTGAAACATTATTGTGCTTCCTTCGTGTGTAGGGACCCATATCACTTTCTGGATCCAAACGCATATAATTCCCAGGAGGGAAACACATCTAACCTGTTGCTAATAACTTTTCATAAATATTTTCCAACAGGACAGGCAGCTGACAGCAAGTTTCTGATGGCTACTACAACATAGCACAGGTGAGGTTTGATAAAAAAGGGTGAGAAATTGGTCCAGGGTTGGGCACTACCTGGGTACATCCAGGCTACCAGTCGATTTCCCACCTGGTGAATTCTAACGTGTTCTTGAAGACTCAACTCGAATCTCTCCTTTTCAGTGCTGACTTCTCAGCCTGAGATCATTACTCCTTTGGGTCCCACTGCTCTTCGTCTGTTGTGGTTTTACTGCATTTCCCACATTTTACTGCAATTACTGATTGCCTCCCCTATAAACTGAATTCTTTGAGAGCAAGGACCGAATCGTGTTTAACTCTGGATCACCAGGGCCTGATGTAGTGCCTGGTCCAGGAAGGCACCCAAAGTTTATTGAATAAATACCCAGGCTTGCCCCGCTCTGGGAAAACCAGAAAACAGAAATGTTTAACCTCTAAGGGGGTTCTCTTCGTTAACAAAAGCAGAGCCCTCTCATTTGCATAGCCTTTATAGAGTACATGCTGATATACTCATTACCTCGTTTGCTTCTCAAAATGGTTCCATGGGTTGATAGGAAAGGCACTGTGCCCCATACGACAGAGGAGAAAAAGAACTAAGAAAAGTTAAAGGACTTACTCGAGGTCATTCAGTTAGTGAACAGCTGAGCCAGGTCTGGCAACCAGTTCTCTTAAATTCTAGTCCAGAACAAATCTGCTGAGGTCTTATTGTGCCAGGAAACTTCAGGCCAGCTAGGGAAGGAAATGGGGGATATTATTTTCCAGGTTTTTTAAAGCTAAAGAATGATATTCTTTTTAGAGGAAGGTTTCTCTCTTTCTTTCTTTTTCTTTTTCTTTCTTTCTTCCTTCCTTCCTCTCGCTCTCTCTCTCTTTCTCTTTCTATCTTTCTTTCTCTCTCTCTCTATTTCTCTCTCTCTCTATTTCTCTCTCCTCTTTCTTTCTTTCTCTTTCTTCCTTTTCTTTCTTTCTTTCTTTCTTTCTCTTTCTTTCTTTCTTTCTTTCTTTCTTTCTTTCTTTCTTTCTCTCTCTTCTTTCCTTTCTTTCCTTTCTTCTATAAAAAAGCCCAATAAGTGAAACATATAAAACATCTAATAGCAGAATGTCACATAATTTCTTTTATAAGTTCAAATTTATTACATTTAATTATTAAGTTAATAAATGTAGGACAACAAAACTGTTGTAAATCACACAAAAATGTAAAGTCAAGGTTATATATAACCTCTGCGGCCAAGTGAGCCTCATTATCAAATGAATTTTTATATTTTGTTCTGAGTTATAATCATTTAGTTTTAATAGCTTACATTAAACAATGTAGCTAAGTACTAATGACCATCAAATAAGTGCCAGATCATTACAAATGCTACTTTTCTCCATTTGTCACACAAATGGGCTCATATTATAAATATTACTAGAAACCTTTTTTCTTTTAACTTAAAAGTATCTTGTCCTCTCTTCAGTATGAGCACACACAGAACCTTTCCTCTGCATGGTACAGGATATTCCACGTGCTACAGACTGAATGTTTGTGTCACCTGAAAATTCATATGTTGAAACTTCATATGTTGATAGTATCAGGAGGTGGGGCCTATGCGAGGTGATTAGGTGATGAGGGTGGAAACTTCATGAATGGGATTAATGCTCTTATAAAACAGATCCCAGAGAGTTCCCTCACGCGTGCCTTGTGAGAACCCAGAGACAAGTGCGTCCTCACAGGTATCTATGAACCAGGAAGCGGGCCTTTGCCAGACACTGAATCTGCCGGTGCCTTGATCTTGGATTTCCCAGCTTCCAGTACTGTGAGAAATAAGTTTCTGTTGTTTATGAGCCACCCAGGCTATGGTATTCTGTTATAGCTACCCAAATAGACTCAAACATCATGAGAAGGATGTATCATTATTTGTTTAGCTGCATGTGTGTAGACATTTGTGTTATTTCCAATGAATGTCCTTGAATATAGATTGCATACTTGTGGAAGATGTGTAAGAGAAACTCCCAGAAGAAGGGTTGCTTGGTCGAAGAGCAGGTGCTTTATACATTTTCATAGCTATTTCCAAGTTGGTCTTTAGTGAAGTCCGCCCCAACCTGTACTCTGACCTACCTGCTCCTCTACCCCTAGCTTTGCCAAAGATGAGTATAAAATTATTTTATTCTGAGTCAATATGCTACTAAAAATTGGCATGACATCACTTTAATTTGCATTTCTTTAATTATGAATGTGATGAAGCATTACTTCATGGGTCTATTGATGATTACATTTCTTTTTTTTTTTTCTGTAATGTCTATTCATCTTCTCTGCCTAATTTTCTCTTGGTCTTGTCTTTTCTCCCTTTTTGATTTATTTACCTCTGAATTTTAGGGGAGTTTCCATCCCCAGTGTCAACCAAGAATCCTATATGGACAAAACTGTCCTTCAAAAGTAAGGGAGAAATCAAGACATTCCCAGGTACACAAAAATTGAGGAAGTTCAGTGACAACCTGAGGGACCACCTTGTAGGCCCCTGTCTATGTCAAGTTCCAGTGTAAGAAGGACACAGAATGGGCGGTAGCTGAACTCAACAACCGCTGGTTTAACAGGCAGGCTGTGTATGCTGAGCTGTCTCCTGTCACCAACTACCCAGAGTCATGCTGTTGGCAGTATGATGGGAAAATGTACTCCAAGTGGCTTCTGCAACTTCATGCACCTGCAGCCCATCTCCCGGAACTTCCAGAAGCAGCTCTATGAGTGGGAGCCCCAGGCATAGGTACTTCAAAACCAGCCTCCAAGACTTCTCATACCTTAAGGCCCCTGTACCCTAAAACAAACCTGATCCTATGCTCCAATAACGAAGTCCCAAGACTTTTGAACCCTAAGACTAGCCCTGAGCCCCATCCCAAGACCAGTATCTAAGTCCCAATGGGCAGGGGGGACAAAAAAACTCTAAAAAACCTTTCTAGGTTTTCTATCTCTTTATTGATATTTCCATTTTGTTAATAATTTTCTCGACTTGCGTTACATATTCTCTTGATGTTTAAGTATCTATAAGTTGATTGTTTTAAAGTCATTGCCTAGTAGATCTGTCAGGTCTTTTTCAGGAACAGTTTCTGTTGATTTATTTTTTTCCTTCGAGTGGACAAACTTTCCTGTTTCTTTGTACACCTCATGATTTTTTGTTATTGAAAATTGGATATTTAGATCTAATAATGTGATAATTCTAGACAGATTTTCCCCCTTCTCTAGGATTTGCTGTAATTTTTTATTACTGTTTTTGTGTATTGTTTTTGGCTTTTTATTATTGTAGGTGGTCTCTGTGCCGCGGATCTGCCTGAGGTGTAAACTTAAGGTCTTCTCAAGTCTTTTTCGAATGCACCTTTCCTTGGGCATGTGCGTTCACTTTCTAACTTTTCCCATATGTGTAGTTGCTTGTGAGTATCCTAGTCTTTAATGTCTGGTGCCCAAGAGGGGAAAAGGAGAAAATTACAAGGGAAGAATAAGAGGACGTCAGTCCTTTATATGCCCTGGAAGTCGCTTCAGGTGGAGGGGGCGTGGCTAGCAACGATGGGAGGAGATGGAACAAGGAAGGCCACAGGCCTCTTTGTACTGCTGCGATCAGAAGCAGCAGTCAGCTATCAGAGCCCAGATCCCTGACGTTTAGAGAACAGGATCCTTTTTGTCTACCCTGCTTCCCACAAGCTTCATGCAAGCTTCCCCTGAAATACGTGCTGAGCTGCCTGACATGGGGCTGAGGGTGGAGGATGGGTAGCTGCAACAGTGCTAAGAGCTGAACGTGATTGAAATTAACAGCAATTTACTGTCCAAACCTTTCCTTGGAAGTTGCAAGCCTTCAGTGGACTCCAAAGTTCCAAAATAGCTACATCAGACAGATTCTGTTAGTGCAATTTTTCTCTGGGTCAAGAGCACAGTCCTGGTGCTTCTACTTTGCCATCTTCTCAGAATCCTCTCTTTAGTTTTATTGTGATTAAATTTACATGAACATAATTGGAAGATTACACTAGCCTATAAGACTCATTATGAAAATTAGCACCTTTTTCTCCATTCCTCCTCTAATTGCTCTTACCCAGAGGCAACTGGTTTCAACAACTGTAGTGATTCTTTCGGTATCTCTAAGAAACATGTTTATACTGCTATTTATTGATTTTTCGGTTCTAGATATTATCTATTGATTTCTCACTATGGATTCTGAGGGTTTAGCTCTCTTTTAAGCCCTGGCCTGCCCTATCACATACATGAACTTTTCATTCCTCTGTCCGCCCAATACAGTTATATCATAATTTGGTTAGATCACTATTCTGTGTTTACATTTTTTTGTGACTTTGTAAATGCCAGTTCCAGCTAAGACATATGGTAAACTTTCCTTTCTCTTTCCTGCAGAGTGCTTTGTTTTCTCTAGAATGTTATCTGTTTTTTATTTATCTATTATCTTACTTTTTGATGAATGCATCACTAGCTCATCTTCTAACTCTCTCCCAGTTGTGTAAATCTCTCAATATGTTCAAATACACTAGCTGATCTATCAATTCAACCTTTGCATAGAACAATCTCCTGAGTCTTCTGACCTGTTCAAGTCTGTTCTCTTTGCCCTTTGCACTGGGCGCATAGCTGTTGTTCTTGGAATTCCTTTTTCCATCATTTTGGGGATTTCCTTTTTCTCTTCCTTGTATTGAATCCCTTGTTTCCTGGATCTTCTGTTTTCCCAAAGTTTCTGAGAAAGGATGGGTGGGAGACAATTTTCTAAACTTGAATATATAAAAGTGTCTCTGTTCTACACTAAAACTTGATTGATGGTTTGTCTTGGGTATAAATTTCTGTGTTTAAAGTAATTTTTTCATCAGAATTTTAAACACAGTGCTTCATTATATTTCGTCTTCTAAACCAGCCTTTGCGAATCATGAAGTCATTCTGATTCTAAAGATTTTATGTGACAACTTTTTTCCTCCTCAGAGTCTTTTGAGATTTCTTTGACTTTAAATGTTCTAAAATTTCATGATATGCATTGAACATCTATTTTAATCCATCGTGCTAGAAATTTAAAGAGCCCTTGAATCTAGAACCTCACGAACTTCTCATCTAGAGAATTTTCTTCTATTTTCTTTTATTGTTTTTGTCCCTTCCCAGTGATTCTCACCTACTGGTATTGATGATCTTGTATAGTCCCTTTCAATATTGAAAGAATGTCTTATATGTCCAATTAGTTGTGGAAGTAATGATGAATGATATCTAAAGCTAGTCATAAAAGTTATTTCAGCTTTTCCTTGGTCTCCTTAATTATTTGCTTGGAAAAAGCCAGCTGTCATTTCAAGAAGACACTCGAGCCTCCCTATGGAGAGGCTCACACAGTGAAAAACTGAGACCTTCCACCAACAAAGGACACAGACTCGATAGTCATATGAATGAGCCACCTCAGAAGCAGATTCTCCAGCTTCAGTCAAACTTTAAGAAAACTACAGCCCTGGCCAATATCCATCTGAACCTCATGAGAATCCAGAGCTAGAACCATTCAGCTAAGTCACTCCTAAACACATGGCCACGTAAACATAAACTATATAGTTCTTATCCGTGGGAGGAAAGTTTGGAAAGTTTCTCTATACTAGACATCTGTCGTGTTGCCTGTTCAGCATTTCTTCTTCTGGTGAAACAATATCTTTACTACTCTGGGGAGTCATCTGCATGGGTTAGATGATTCCCTGACCCCTGACCCCAGCTCAAAAGACGAGCCAGACCTGACCAATGAAAGTCATCATGAAGACTTTGCTAGAAACATCACATTGCGAATTATTACTCAGTCCAGAAGGGAAAGTCTTAAGCTGCTGGCGGCCATCCCTCACTGTGTGGAGAGCCTACTTGAGAATGAAGTCAACAGGCAGAACTAGTAGAGAGGCAGTGTCTTGCTGACACTGTTGGAGGCTTGGAATCTAGCCATTACTAATATTAATGTCATCCCCTTGAACCTCTCAGTTACCTGAACCAGTAAATTTCTTTTTGTTTAAAAATAAAAAAAGGAGACCTTGTCTTTGCACTACTGTACCTGTCTTTTTCCTGACTTACTCATTAAGTGCTTTGTTTCATAACTGGATGTTAGCTTTAAAAAATATTTTTCCACATCTATTGGAATTATTATATGAGTTTTGGTTTATAATCATTAATATGGGGAATTATATTGATTGATTTTTAAAATCTTAATCAGTGGTTCTCAACCAGAGACAGTTTTGCAGGGGGCATATGGCAATATCAAGAGGTATTTCTGCTTGTCACAAATGGGAGTGGTGGCACTACTAGTGTCTATAGGCCAATGATGCTGCTAAACATCCTACAATGAACAGGAAGGTCCCCCACAACAAAGAATTATCCGGCTCCAAACATTGATAGTGTACAGGTTGAGAAGCTCTGTGTTAAACCAATCTCACGTTCCTAGTATAACCCAACTTCCATATATATAATATATATAGCTGGATTCAGTTTGCTTTTATTTTGTGCAGGACTTTTGCATCTGTATTTCTTGAGTTAGATGGGCCTGCAACTATGTTAGTCTTATTTTGATAGCACAATTTTGTTAGTCTCATAAAATAAGATGGGGACTATATACAGTGTGGAGTTTCCTCTGTGGAAAGATTTTAAACTGCTGATTCAATTTATTTTATAGTTCCGTGATTGTTAAAGAGTTCTATTTTGTGTGTGTGTCAATTTAAGTAAGTTTGTGGTTTTCTAGGAATTTATCTTATATAATTTTCAAACATATTGACAAAAGTTTCATAATATCACTTTATTGTCTTTATAATGTCTATAGAATATGTAATGATGTGGCTTTTCAATTTATAATGTTAGGTATGCTTTCTTTTATTCTTGATTGGTCTAGCTAGAGGTTTATCAACTTTATTACTCTTTCCAAAGAACCACTTTTAATTTTTTAATTTCCCTCTTTTGTTTGTTTCCTATATTGTTAATTCCTGTTCTGATCTTTATTCTTACTCCCTTCTATTTCATTGGGTTATTTTGCTGTTCTTTTTTTTTTTTGACTTTTCGAGATGGGTGGTCTATTTCTGTTGTCTGCTGTTTCTGTAAGTTTTCACTTTCTTGTTTCCTTATGTGCCTGATTATTTTTGATTAAAGACTGGTAGACGGTATGTAAAAATTACTTCAAGGAATAATTTTATACCTAGAATGATGTTATCTTCCTCTGCAATAGATCTTTCTTGCTTCTGCCAGGTTCCTACATGCTCCTTCCTGTCTAGGACCACCTTAATCCAAGTTAGAGACCTGAGACAGCCTAGAGCTTCAGATGACAGGGAGGAGGGCTGTAAATTGGTGCCAGAGCTGATGGATTTCTGGTTTATCATTATGAAGACATAGCGAAGCCTGCTTTAACCAGAATACCTACTGGTGAGCTCTTGGCTCTGACTTTTGTTCCCTTTCCCTGGCTCCATGAGGCAACCAGGAGTTCATGATGGCTTTGCAGTTGTTTACCCAGGCATATTATCTCAAGGCAAACATGGCTTACAATGATTTGGCTAACTCTCTGGGTTCTCCTTGACCCCAACAATTCCTCATCATTTGGCAACTTCTTTGATGCTTCTAAGACGATTTTAAAAAATACATTATATTTTGCCTTTTTAGCTATTCTCAGCAAGAGGGTAGGTTGGAGATAACTAGTCTGCTATTATCAGAAGAGAACTTTCATTATATAACTCTTTATAGCTCTTGATTTGTGAACCTTGTAAATGCCTCATCTATATAAAATTTTTTTAAAAAAACAGAATGTGACTTTCGTTTTCTGGTTATGCATGTAAGTAGTTTGGTAATTGTCACTCAATCCTAACAATAAGTAAAAAGCTGAAAAAAACTGAAGAAAAAAAAAGGACTTTTCTTGAATCCATAAGAAAGGTGAGGACAGAGGACAAACAGCTGTCCCCAGTATTGGAGAGACAGACAGGTAAATACAGAGGATCTCAGCTTACTGGAGTAGAGGCTCTTTTTAAACTACCATCTTGAATACTTGGCTTGGGGGTCTGGGGGCCTGGGGTGATGAGGGTTTTATCAATACGGAAGAAGGTGGATGGTAAAAGGTGAGCTGTTTCGAGGGGAGGTTTGCTCAGTGGGTCCTGAGGGAAGTTTGTGGAGGGGGGAAGAAGGAGAATTCCCTGGAGGTGAGTGTGGGTTTCAGGTTCACAGCCCAAACTGCGCCTCTTCAGTCTGCAGTGGCCTCAGGGGACAAAGGTGTCTGGGCAGAGATAAGGTCTAGAAGAGATGGTTTAGCTAGCAAGTGGTGTCCTGTCTTCTTATCTCTGCTCTTAAACCATGGATTCCAGGAATGCTGCTCAGTTCACTTAGGCTAAGCCCAGAGGAGCAATCTTGGTCAGTTGCATAAACACCAGTTTCTAGAAGTCCCCTTAGGGCAAGGCTGGGGAGGGAAGGCCCCAAGAAATGGTGGATGCTAGTGCTCCCCTAGGTCCTGATGATGGGCCATGAGGTTTCTTCTCACACACCCTTCCTGGGTACTGCCCTAGTCCTGCAAGGGGCCACCTTGGGAACCTTTGGCATTTCTCCCCTCTTAACAAACCTGCAAGGTGGGGGCAAGTGTCTCTACTTTGTCAGCATAAGAAACATGCCCAGTGTCCCGTAAACTGTGGCAGATTCTTTAGACCTTAGAGCCCATGTTTCCTGCCTCTCAATGCTTCAAGTAATTATGGGGCACCTACCATGGCAGTTACTCAGCTAGAAATTGGGGACACCCTGGCTACAGGAGGATAGTATCACACCAAATTACCTTAAAAATGACTTCATAAGTTGAAGGGTGGAGCTCAAAGGACTACATTTTTACTTGAACAATATTTGGAAATGACAATGCTAGCTCCTATTCATGGGGATGGGGGGAGCCTCTTGGGCCACCAGCAGCTGGAGGAGACTGGTTTCTTTTTCTAGGCAGTCAAGAAAAGTGGAGTGATCTAGCTTTGGTCACTTGCAGCTGGACTCTGCCTTAAACAGGGGTGAAAGAGGCAGTTGAAGGCTTGACAGAAGCCCCCATGCACACCTCCCACTCCCATCTTCTCGAGGTTGCCTGGAAGTCCACAGTCAGAGATTTATTCCTTTGGGTTAGGTTCTACCTCCAGCAAAAATACAAATTCCTCTGGGAAGTGGGTGAGCACATCAGCTATTATTAGTTGAATGTGGGCAAGTGTGTCATATCAATGCACTGGGAGAGTAAACAACAAGAAAAACAAATCCTTGTTCAAAAGGATGAATTGTGCTAGGTCACAGCCAGGCAAGTAACTGTGAAAAAACCAGACTGCGACCTGCCCTCTGGAAGCATCTAAAGGGGAAGTGGGGAGGAAGGGGGAATAGGTTCAGAACCCATGGCACTGCCCTAGAGGAGTAGGCCTGGGGAGGGCCTGCAGGCATCTGGGCTCTGCCAGAGCACACAGGAAACCCAGAGGGTACAAAAACAACGTTGACTCAATTACTGGACCAGCTATGTCGTGGGAGCCCTGGCGAGGGGGCACTGTGGACAGAGTTCTCTCCTTGGCCTGGGATGCCAGGAAAGGCTTCCCAAGAGGCCTTCTGATACAACTTGAAAGAATCTGATGCAGGGGTGGGTGGCTGGGAAATGAAGGACATAGGCAGAGGGACAGCAAGGACACAGGCACCGGTCTACACAGAGGACCCTGCATTTGGGGGAAGGGGGCTAGCCAGGGGGATGAGGCTGGGGGCCTTGCTAGGCCGTACTGGGCTTTGACCCACTGTCTGAAATCTGTTAGCTGTGCTCCCTTCTGCAGCTTCAGAGGTAGTGGGAACGGTAAGAGGAGGACAAAACTGATGGAGTTACTGAGCCCTGCACACCTGAGGCAGGGAATACCAGCCAGGTACTCCCTGGCCCCCAGAGAAACCTGCCCTGAGGCCTGTACGAAAGGAAACATTTTTCTTTTTATCCTTCTAGGTTCCGTGGCTGGTCTGAGAATTACAATGACATAAGACAGACTAACAGGAGCAGAAAACAATTTTAATTATGTACATATACACGAGAGCCCCATGAAAGATATGAGACTCAAAAGGTGGCCAGACAGTTGAGGCTTGTACATTATCCTGAGAGAAGGAAAGGAACAGGAGTCTGGCAAAGCTTTTGGTGGGAGGATGCAATTCAAGGGACAGTGAGAGGAGGAAAAGCATAAAAAACAAAGTTTGCCCTGCCATGCAGATCAGCCTCAGGTGAAAAGATCTGTCTCTGGTAGTGCTCTCTTCTAGTACAGATGGAGATTTCCTTTACAAAAGGGTAACTTTTACTCTTTTTGGAGCTTCTTCTGTGTCTGCATTTTCTCAAAATAATCAGCTCAAAATGATCCTTAGGCCCAAAGGCATATTCTGGGGTGGCATATTCTGGGGTGGCATATTCTGTTCTCTTTCAGGCCTCTTTTCTTCCTACTGCCCTTCACATTGAATATCTTCTACAGAATGAATTGGAGTTTTAAAGACTTAGTTTATATTAATGGAAAGAGTTTATTCTTGGTACTCAATTTAACTCCAGCCAATGACCTGGCCTGCTCTGGCAGGATATTTTTTCTCTTTCTCAGAGGTAGCTGGGGACCGCAGTCCTTCTCTGGGCAAAATAAAAAGGCAGATTAAAGAATTACAACCTTAAAAAAAAAAACTAAAAAAGAAAAGTCCAAGAACAACAGGAAGTTGAACAGGAAGTTCCCATAGCAGATGAAAATATTTGAGAGTCGTGCTGAGCATAGAGGCTGAAGGCAGAGGGGATTTCGGGGACAAAGAGCCCCGGTTGTGGCCTATGCCACCCGTCCTCCAGCACACCTTATTTTTACAGGTTCCCCTAGACCTACCGGCCAGGCCCTGCCCATTCCCAGTGCTCTGCATACCTGTGCTTAAACAGGCACATGCACGCACACTTATATGCACACACATAGCAACTTTTACACGTGCTTGCCCAGCTATCCCCATACCTGCGTGTGCACGCATATGCTCATGTCAACTAACATGTGTGCATGGTGAACCTATATGCACACAGATGCACGGAAGGCAGAACTCTAAAGCAAGCGAAAGTTAGATGGTGAGCCCTTCCTGTTCTCACTTGCTGTATCTGACCACCTCTTTTCCAGGCATCCAGGCATCTGCGGATGTTAGGGGGCTGAGGTTTCTCATAGGAGCGCCCCCACCCATCCACTTCAGGGCAGCCCTCCTCGTGCAGAATCCTAACTCTCTCTTCACAGGCCTACGGTTCTCAAGCTTTTCAATCTCAGAACCCTTCTATAGTCTTAAAAATTATGAAGACCCCAAAGAGCTTTTATTTACGTGGGTATTCTATCAATATAGTGGCATTATTTTCTATTTCTACAAGTCTCTTTGGTGTGCAGCTTAATAGACGGCAGCTGGATTCTTACATACGCTTCTGCATTAACCCTCTTATGACATGTTTTGGGTGAAGTATACGAAGAAAATGCAGTACACAGAGATACGTGGTTGGAAAAGGGAGAAGCTCCTGGACCCCGTGTCAGGCAGCCTCTGAAATGTCTCCCAGTGGCCCCCATCTCCTGATCTTCATGCCTTTGTGTAATCCCTTCCCTTTGGGTGTGGGCTGGACCTGGTGATTCACTTCTAAGGAATGCATATGGCAAAGGGCATAGGATGTCACTTTGAAGATCAAGTTATGATGACTGACTTCCATCTTGTGTACGCCCTCTCAGCTGCCATGTCGTGAGCTCACTGTGGAGAGGCCCACCTGGCAAGGAACATCCAGTGAGGACCTAAATGCTGCCACAATCACGGCGGTGAGCTGGGAGGAGAACCTCCCCTTTCCCACCCCCTACCCCCAGTAGTCTGAGTAGCGGTCAGAGGAGACCGAAGCCCCAGTGGACACCTCCATACAGCCTGTAATACCCTGACTGGGGGCAGCAGCAGCGCCACGTCCAGATTCCTAACTTACAGTGAGACAACATGAAGTAATAAATGTTTACTGTTTAAGCTGCTAAATTTTTGGGTAATCTATTACACAGCAAAGGATAACTAATAAAATTCATGAAAAGATCTTGGAGACCCCAGGAGTCCTCAGACGTTACTTTGAGAACCGCTACTCTAGATCCATCTCTCTTTATCAGCTCTGGCGGATTTTTGAGTCAGTATCTGCTCTTCAGTGTCCTGTTCTCAGCCGATATGGGGAGGAGGGCTGGTAAAGTATGTAGGCCCCGTGCAGGCGGCCAGTGACGAGTAGTGTGCAGGTGAGGTGCAAGGCAATGCCTGCACGTGAAGTTGCTACTCCGTGACCGTGGACTTGCAGGCAGTGTGCACTTAAAAAGGGATTTGTTTATTAAGTTAATGATGGCAGGGTGGGGCCAAGGTCCTAGATGGTGGCCTGTTCTCTCTAGAGCCAATCCACATTCTACCCACTCCTACCCTGGTGCTCTTTGGGGAATCAAACTGTAATCTTGCAACTCCTCTGCCAGGCCTTGGATGGTCTTAGCCATGAAGTATCCTATTTCCTCTACCTTTGGGGTCAACATATAGAGAACCAGAATCTGACTTTGTCTTGCCATCAGGGAAAAGTCTCCTACTTGAATTACACATTGCTCTACGAGCCCATCTATCTGCCTCCCAAGTTCCTGAATGACTTGTGTCATAGCTCCTTCTATAGATGGAAAAGCTGAGACAGGAAGAAGAATCAATGGTATCCAGTCAGGGCTCCACTGTCTGTGGTGAAACCAGGAAAGCAATGTTCGAATGGAGAGGGATTCCTTGAGTCTCACTTACCACACAGAAGTAAAAGTGCCTGATCACTTACATCCTCCTGAGTTTGGTTTCCTACTCCCAAGAATAACACAAACTCTGACCATGACGCGTCACACCCTAGACTACTTTGGGCTTCCATCATTGGCATGTGCCATTGAGGATTGGAACACCAGACACCATCTGGGCACTTCGTTTCACTGAAGAGGAACATGTAGAGGATATGTGACCAACTCAAGGTCACCCAGTAAGTTAGGGACAGTGTCGAGTTTTCAGACAAGGCTCCTGCTCCCCGTCTCCCCCCCAACCCCACCTACAATCTGATTAGAGCTTCGTATGTGGGGCCTATCTCCTCCCCCAGGCTGTAGGGTCTATGAGAACTATGCCGGGCTCAAAGAACTTGGCTCTCACTAGAAGCTTAATAAATGATTGTAAATGAATGAGGAGGCTGGCAAGTATCTAAGTTTGGTCTGTGGCCAGGGTTAGGAAGCTATGCTGTGGTTAGCATCGAAGGTTAGTTTCTGACAAGATCAAGGTTAGAGAGTCAGTCTGTAGCAGGATAGGGAATTCAACCATAGGAAGGGGCTAGGAAGTCAGATTTTGTTGGGGGTCAGCCAATCTTTGATGGGGTTAGAGGTAAATCTGGCTGGGATGAGGGGTCAGCTATTGGCTGGGGGTGAAGTCTCGGTCCATGGTATTTGCTCCTTGCTAAGCTAATTAGCTGCTTCATGCAGCATCCCTGGCATCCCAAACCCTCTTGCCTAATCCAGAATGTCTAGTATCCCAAGTAGGGGATGAAGAACTCAGTTCCAGCCGTAGGAGAAGATGAGGCTCATGAGTAGCACCAAGGATCGCACTCTTGCAGCTTGGGTGACCTTGCTTCTAGGGGCTGTCCTCAGCAGCTGGCCTGAGACACAGGCCCTGCATGAAAGGCACAGTGACTAAAGAGACTTCAGACCCTTGGAGGCATTTCCTGTTTTCCAGTGAACTGAAAACTCGGCTTCCTGCTTAGAATAGTCCGTAGGGATGAATTCTTTTTTTTGGTGGTGGGAGGGGTGTTTGAGGGTAGAGGATGCAGACTTTGCTGGGCTTGCAGACCAACTCTCAGGGCCCTGCTAGGAGGTGGCATGGGAAGAAGGGTGGGAAAGGAGACAAGAAACTCCCTGAGGCCTCTGCGCGTTTCCTGGCTGTGCCTTCGTGTTCACATTCAAAACCTTTAGAGAGAGCAACACAAGTCTAGTTCCATCAAACAATCATATAATTTCACATGGAGATGGAATTTCTCTGGAAAGAACACAAAAAGTGAGAAGGATTTATGTTGGGACAGTGACTATGAGCCTATTGGGAAGAGCTGGGTCTTTGGCACCAAATAGAATCAGATTCACATAGCAGGCTTGCATTCTGGATCGCCAGGGGCTAGCTGTGTGGCTTAGACAATTTTCCGACCTCGCTGAACCTCAGAGCCCTCATTTCTCAAATGAGAAACCTAATTACCACCTCCCAGGTGTAATAGTGCCCTTCGGCCTGTGGCAGACACCTTGGAGGCCAGTCTCCTTCCCTCCACCTGAGCACAGGAGAGAGGAGTATGTGGGCAAGAGAATAGAGGAGCATCTGTCCCTACAGCAATCTGAGCAGCTCCACTTCTGCCAAAATAGCTTCCTAGCTGCTACTGCTGACCCTTCCCCATGCTCCTCAGTCCCCTCCTCCCACCCACTGCAGGCACTGCCTAGTCTCCAGCTCTTCACTCCACTCAGCTCTTGGCTCTTTCATTACCTCATTGGGTAGTGATTTGGTGATTTGGGAGGAAAGACTTTCCTTTTCCTCTGCCAGGGATCACCCAGGAGCACTTCCCCACCCCCACCAAATATCCACACAAGATGCAGATTAAACACCTCCATGCACAGCTGGGATGGATGGAGTGGAAAGCAGGGCCATTTAAGGAAGGATATTAGCACGGACAATGCTTAGGAGGTATTGGCAAGGACCAGGACCCTGTGATCCCACCCCGTGGTAGGGCTTGGCTCCAGAGGAGGAACTGACCTTGGCTAAGGTGGGTGGTGGGTGATGATGCAAGGGAGGGTGGGGAGGGACCATCCAGTCCAACCCTTATTCTGATTTCATCTGCTGAGCTGAAATCGCTGGAGGCAGAGTCAACTGACTCATGTTGTCCTGGCAGGGACCATGCAAGACCCACAGCTCACCTGAGCAGTAAGTAGCCTCCCACTGGCAGCTGCTGGCTCCTTCCTCCTAGTTTTTCTCCTCCCTTAGAAGTCTCTCCCTCCTTTTCTCCTCCAACTCTCTAAATTCAAAACTGCTCTTCTATGTTGTTATAAAGGTGTCTTTGTCAAGGGATAAGGCTAAGGCATATTTTGTTTAACAATAGTTTGATTTATAACTAAAAACATATTTAGCCCTCTTGTCTGGACCTCATTTGTATTCCTGCTTCAAATGTTAGGGGTGGTCTGTTATCTTCTGACATGTTATAGGGTCCACTTAATGGTCATACTTACTCTTATCATCTGCTGATACCTAGCCCCACGTAAGTTCTGTCAGGGCTTGGATTTTTGTCTCTTGTTTACTGATGTCCAGACGAATGGCTGGCACATAGTAGGAATGTGATGAACATTTGTGGAATAAATGAGAGGATAGTTCCGTGTCATCTGTCCTACGTGTAAATGTCCTGTCTGAACGGATCTGCCCTGCCACTGGCTCTGAGAATTTGGACAATTTAGTTTTCTTATGCATAAACAGGCATGAGAATACAACACGTTCATGGAGCTATAAGGAATTAATAGGCTATATAATTGCTGAGCCTCACTTTCCTTATCTATAAAATGGGATTCCATCTACCTCATGTGATTTTTGTGAGGTTTAACTAGATTACCTACACGAAGTGTTTAGAACGGTGTCTGGAACAAAGAAGATAATAAATGTTAAACTTAATGGATTAATAACCTGAAGAAGGAAGCATGAATGGTGGGATTTCTCGATGGGTGCTCAGGAAGGGGCCTTTGCAGAACCTCTCTGAGCAGGCGATGAGTGGCTGCTTGCGCCAGTGTGCAGAAGGCCTGAGAGGGAGCGTGGTTTGTAACTGTTTACCCTGGGGGCCCTAGAACTGATCTCAACCCTCAGGCAGCAGCTACCTGAGCTGATACAGAGAGTAGGCAGCGAAAGGAACTCTCCTGTCATATACAAAGATTGGGTACCTTTATTGAAGGGCTGTGCTAGGCTCTCTCAGAGACACCATCAAAGCACTTTGAAGGATGGCCATGATATTGAAGGCTGCGGCAGCCCTGCCCAGGATCCAGGCCCTTGACTCCTTCCAGCCCTTCCACACCACTCATAGCCGAATAGCCACCCAGAAGACCCTTCTCTGCCCTCTGTTTATCCATATCCTCCTCATCCTTCCGTGCGGTCTCACCACTGCGTCGTCCAGGAAGCCTGCCAGGATAGCACAAACCTAATCCCCTTCTCTGGACTTTCCTCGCATCATCTACAGGGCTATCTTTATCCCTCTTGTTTGCCTTACACTGCGCCCTTGCTTCGGGTCTGTCTCATCTCCTGCTGGCTTTAAGTTTGCTGAGGGTGAGGAACGTGGTCTTTGCTGCTTATGCTCCCTCCCTGCCCCACAGAGGGTCCTTCACTGGTGGGGTGGGGGTGTCAGGTGCCCCCAGGAGTGCTGAGGGGGATGAGGAAAATCAAATCACATGAGAAAAGAAAAGCGGCCATCATTAGACCAAGTCACTCTTCCCCATGACATAAGCTGTGCTCTAATTAAGGGAAGAGAAATAACAGCAATGGTACTAGACACTTCTGTGAAGCTTTATCTCACTGACATTTCACAATAGGCCTTTGAGGCAGTTGGTCTTATCACCACCATTTCACAAATATGGAAACAGGTTTAGCAAGGTACAGTTACCTGCCCACGGTGAAAGAGCTTCAGTGAAACCTCGCTTATTACGGACTCCTTAAGTCAAATTTGTAGGTCCTATTTGGTAGAGTTCAGGAGCTGCAAGGGGAGGCTTAGCTACTCCCTAACAACCTCTCAGACCACATTCTGACACACACACGCAGACATTTTATAAGCAAGCAGGCACTGAAGAGCCTAGGGCCATTCTGTAAGTTCCAGCTGTCTGATGATTTAGGTGTTTATGAGCAGGTCTCTCAGGAAAGGTCCACCCAGGGCAAATGCCACTCTGTTCTAGGCACAGGATCAGGCTGTGGGAGTTAGGCAACCAAAATGCTTCCAAGAAGGCAGGGAGATGCAGGCAGTTTATAGATCCAGCCTTGGGCGCCATCCCCAAGTGTGAGAGACAAAGGTCATCCTAGATTTTGGGAGTAATTTTTTGTTGAAGTATAATACACACACAGAGAAGCGCACAGATTATAAGGGTACAGCTCCAATGAATCATCACAAAGTGAACATATCTTTTTGCCAGGTCTCAGCTCAGAAAGCAAAATCAGCACCCCAGAAGCCCTTCTGTGCCCACTCCTAGTCACTATCTCTTCTGCCCTCAAAGGTAACCAGTGGCCTGATTTCTAGCAGTATAGTCTGTTTTTATACTTGATATAAATGGAATCGTGCAGTCGGTATCTTTTGTGCCTGGTTTCTTGCACTCAACATTTTGTCGTGAGATCCATCTGTTGTGTGTAGTTGTAAATCATTCATCCTCATGGCTATATAGTGCTCTATTGCGAAAATATTCCACAAAGTGTTTACCTAGTCTGCTGCTGACAGACTTTTCTGTTGAGTCCAGGGTCTCCACTTGACTGGTAGATACTGTCCAAGTTTTTCAAAGTGATTATACCATTTTATACTCGAACTAGAAACACTGAAAGTTCCAATCGTTCCATTTCCTTAGTAAAACTTGCTACATCTGCCTTTTTGATTTAGTCAGTCTAGTGGGTTTGATTTAAATTTGCATTTCCCTGATTATCAGGAAAGCTGAAGACTCTCTGGGTTCTTAAATCCTTTTTTTTTTTTTTTTTAAATGTGGAGATTTGTCTTAAATATCTTTGCCAATCTACTTATCTCAGACACTATTAAGTGTCACCTATCTGACATCCTTTATGCTAATTAACAAGCCACCATTTTCCTTGAGGAAATCCCTTCCTAGAATTCTTTATGCTAATAACGAAGCCTCCAGGTGTTGACAGGAGATAAAAGAGAACTGAAGTAGTTGTAGGAGCCTTGTGAGTAAACACTGTCTATTTATTCAGTCAGCTGTCCATCCCTGGAGGGTGTATTTCTGTTTAGGACAGCTGATCACCCTTCAGGTATAGCTTAAAACAAACACACCGCAAATGTAGTATCACCGTCTAGGCGGAAGTACTTTGAAATAAGAAATAGAATTCCTAAGGTGGCTTCTAAGCCTTCTTTCCACTCTCTTTGCCACTCTCTCTCTTTGCCACTGTAAGTACTATGACAGTATATGTCACGTGGCTCAGTACTTTTATTGCTTGGGGATCTTCAGGCTGCTGGTAACCCAAGCACCGGACTGTACTCAGGGTCAAGGAAACAGAGAAGGGACATTCTGCCCATAGATTCCCTCTGTGAGAAATCTGTTAGACCTGCTGATTCTCAGTTCAGGGGCATAGCCACACACGTGGCTTCCCTAAAACAGCTCTGGAGCCACCGAACCCTGGCCAGGGATAAGTGGCCATGGCTTACCTGGAACAGGCCTGCCAGTTCCTGGCTTTCTCTCCTGGAACATGGATGGGGCTGGGAGGAGGTTCCAAACCAGGGACACTAGTCAGCAACTGAAGCTGTGTGATTTGTGGAGCATGCAGATTTGGGAGGATGAGTTCTCTCATCTCCAGGACTTTGGAGCTGTCTCTTCTGGGCCACTAGGTGAGAGGGGTAGACCATCATATTTCACTCAGTAAAATGCTTGGAGATGTCTTCTGGCCTTCCTAGAACTACTTTTGTTTCTCCTGATTTTTATTTGAGTTCATGATAAGACAGACAGGCTGATGGGAAGCTTGCCTCTCCTGGAGGTGTTACTGACCTAGAAACAGTTGCCTGACCAGAGAGGTAAATATGTGGTAAACACAACCTTCTTCTTGGCGTAGGTCTGAGGTCCATGCTTGCATCTCGAGATAGGCAGGCGATACTGCTGAGAGGGGAAAACTCTGAGAGGAGAGGACTTTCGGGATGATATACACCCTGAAGTCACTGGAGGGCTTATGAAGAAGTGATTTTGTGGAATGAGAAGTTAGGCCATCCCATTGCCTTAGAATGACACATAGTAAAACTGCGATCATTTCCGTAACTCTTAAGAAACAGGGAGTTTTAGTTCATTGAAATTTCTGGTGTATATTTTCAAGTTTCAAATGTTCTTTAAAAATCTGTGCTGAAGAAAGAAGAGGAAGAGCCTCGCAGAACCAGTACCATATGACTGGAGTGGCAGGAAAAGCCCCCTATACTAAAGGAGGAACACACAGCGCTGAGAAGTCACTACGATGGCCACAGGTCCTGGCTGAGTAGGAGAGGAGACCAGGAGCTTAGCATGGAGCCCCACTAGCCAGTCTGTATCCCGCAAGGGGCTCTCAGGCTGGGAATATTTTGGACTCTAGAAGCCTGAAGTTCCGAGTAGCAAATCAGAGACTGAGTTCTGAAGAGGCTTGACTGGGCATCAGCTTTAAGGAGATCCGGCATCTGCTTCTCTGAACAGAGGAAAATGAAGGTGCTGCCTGGCTTTGTTTGCCCGTGTCCCCGCACTCCAAGGTAGCTCTGTGCCAAGACAGCCCGGAGCCACATCTGGTCCACACAGGTCCCTATTCATCCCTCTGGTGGGCAGTCTCAGAAGCACAGAGGTGAGGCGGGGATTGGTAAGGGGAGTATGCAGATAAGGTTATTTGCATCCTTTGTGCATTTTCAAAGGAGGAGAGGAAAGCTGAAACCCTAAGTTTTGGAATTTTGGAATCTCTAATGTACAAAAGGCAAAAAGCTTCATTAGTACCACCTTGCCTCTCACAAAGGAGAGAAAAATGCTCACTGGGATGGAGAAATAAGGTTTTACATCATTGTATTTATTAGGTTCTGAAACAATACACATTCACATCCTTTTGAATACAGTACATTTGGCACAATAATGTTTACAATGAAATAACACTAATGAATGGCAAGAGATTAAAATTACACCCAGAAAGGGGGAAAAAATGTACAAATAAAGCATCACAATAAAAAAAAAAAAAAAAATCCTTAAAAGTGAATACATTTTATATTTAGCCAGAATTATTCTGCACATAATTTAAAAAGAGGTAATTTTTTAGCCTTTTTTTTTTTTTTTTTAAAGCAAGAATGCATTGTTTTTTCACCTTTGGAGGAAAAAAAAATTATGTTTCCACTTCACAAAGTTTCTCACTTACATATGGGAGAACACAAGAGAACAGCTATCCTTCATATATTTTTTTTTGGCATTTTTTTGTACTCTATTTTTTTTCTTAAAAAAAAAAGAGAGGTGGAAAGATTAGAATTGGCAGAAATGTAACAGTGTGTCTGTCCCTTTCCAAACTCATGTGAAAATTAAAAAGAAACAATGAATACTCAAGGAACACACAAGCTTTTTTTCTATAGACTACATGAGATCTGAATCTGCCAGTGTGAGAACCTGATCAGCTCCACCCCCACACAGGAGGAGCCTGAGCAAACCTAGAGCTTTAGGTGCCGACAGTGGGTGTCTCTGGGCCAGGCGACCTGTTGACTGACTGCTTGGAGCTGCTGGGTGGAATGTTTTATTATTTTACTTCCCAGCAAAAATGCCAGTTGTTCTCTTGGAAAGGCCCAACCCCCACTGACATGGGAACACCACCAAGCCCGTGGACAAGGCCATTTGGCATTGCAGCTAGAGCTTGCCTGGTTGTTCAAAGTTCATCATGGTGAAGGAGGCAGAGGAAAAAGAGAGAGCAGTAGTGATGCATGAGTATGATGGGCAGTATTATTATGTCTTCCTAAAAAATGAGATGATGCCACCATGAAGATGTTTCTGTGCTTGTACTCAACTCCAGAAGATAGTCTTTCCCCAGTACGTCAAGTTACCGAAGATAAATTAAATTAATCTACTGTTCTTCATCACTTCACTGGTATGCCAAACACACAAGTTGATATAGCATAATATTTGAAATTATCATAAGAACAGATAATAATTACACCTGAGTTTTTAAAAAATAAAAACAAAAGAGAACTGAATGTCACCATTAGTAACAAAGGCTATATATGACCAGCCAGATGTGAATATGGATACCAACTCTATGGGCTTGAGCTAGTCACTGTCCAAACTTTGACACCACCATCAAAAACATTCCTTTCTCTTCCCCATCTCTATTGGGGCATAATAGAGCACAGGAGAACTATATGTGAGATTTAATATAGCTTAATATATGTTTACATCTTTTGAAACAAATCGAAATGAAATAAACAATACAAAGAACCACCCCCCACTCCCCCCACCGCCCCTCTAAAAAAACAAACACATCTTATCTCTCGGTAACTTGAACCAATACACTTACAGAGTATTGCACCTGGGCATTATTAGAATTATTCTTTCATAGACTAAAGTTTTATAATATGCCTGAACATGCAGCAGTTGATACCTCTAAATTCAATGAATTAATTCCACAGGCCTTGCAGCAAACACTATATACAAAAATCTCAAATGTACAAAAGGCAAAAAGCTTCATTAGTGCCACTTTGCCACTCACAAGTATATATATTTAGGGGCAGCTGGGAAATCCACGTGCAACAGTTGGAATGGATTCCATTCCCTGCTAAATCAGTTCAGGAAAATAGATAATCAAATGACCTCCGGGAAACATATACACAAAGCCACAGAGAACCCTTGGGAATCAAAGAATGTAACACTGTTAGCATATCTACAGGAGGTAACATTGCATCCATTAAATAGTGTCCACATGAGTTGCCATTGCATGTCACACCGAAAGAAGCCTCCAAGTATGTCTGGCCACATTGTCAGGTTTCAAACAATTGCTCTTCAGTCTTCTGACACCCTCTGCATAACCCATGTTTAACCTCATCCTGCTTATTCCAAAAGCAGATATTTCATATTCAACTTTACATGTTTAACGTTTAAAAACCACGACACAGTAGTACTACCATTTTGTAGAAGTGTGCAAAAATAACACACCGCTGCAGAAAATAAATAAGAGTTTATGCTGGGAACTTGGGACGAAACTGGAAAGAGAATCTGGGAGCAGGGTTTTGCTAGAACCCCAGGGTCTTGGCCATCCCTGTGGTGGCCTTTGTGTTCAGGCAGAACTTAAATAAATAATGACCACTACTTATCTCCTTTTCTCTCAATTCATATAGCCCCCGGTGTTCCACTAAAGCTTGAAGAGCATAAACCTTGGACGACTGGTTTCTCATTGCGTATTAGCCCTTTAATATCTACCTGTACTAATACTGGAATTTATATCTCTTGGCCAATTAGAAAGTAAATTTGAGAATACACTTTTCAAATATTAATAAAGTTAAAAATCACATTTCTTTTTCTACAAAGAGTGATTTCTTCCACGAGATACATGCTTCCACAACTTTGGCATGCCCCAAAGCTAAAACCAAAGCAAGCAAGAATTAGCCATTCAGAGCAAACCAACACAGGCAACCTGTGCATCTCCCAGTCTCTCTCCTTCACAGGCATGCCTCGAAGGAAAACTGCTGAAGACACCAGTCTCTTCTCCTGGATAGAAGGGCAGAGGACAGTAGGCGGGGGGATGGGAGGGATGAGAAGCAAGAATTGTTGACTGTTGGAACTCTAGGTCCAATAGCAGAGCCAGAGTCTTCTTATTTGCCTTTTGTCCCCTTTGCAGTATAAGAACTGAGATTGCTTCACTGCCAAGAACCCGCAAGGAGTGGAAAGAGGCTTTTGCCAACAGACCAAGCACATCAGTGTGTCCAGCTAACCCAACACGATTCTGCATTGTGATGAGTCAAGAACCAAAAAGTGCCTTCTGGTCACCAGGTGGAAGAAGGGAGGAGCTGGCCTGGGGTCAGGGAATGCAATAAATAGAGAGTGGTCGGGGACTGGGGCTCTGGGGCAGAGAAGTAGTTCAAGACCTTCCGAGCCTCTGGGAAATAGGAATCTCCTCGGCACCCCGTCTTGCGGCATCACCAAACTCCACCTGGAGTGCCTTCTCAGGGCATCAGGTCTTCACCAAAGTAGGAGAAGCCTTTGAATTCCTCCTGGTTGATCTGCTTCACAATTGCTTCATCCACAAGCGTGAGTACCGGCTCTTCCCGGGTAAAGTCTTGGTCAAAGTTATTGACATCTCTTTTGGTTTTCTGTGAGAAGAAAAGAGAAAGCACTGACTCCAGGCTGACCTTCCTCCCAGGGCCCCCCACAGGCAGTGGGCATCGCGCTGACCAGCCTCTCGCCAAAGCAGGCTGCTAGCTACTGAGAGCAGACATAGAGCTGTTCCGATGAGGTAACGATGGATGGCCCCGGGACCAGGAGGTGACAGAGGACTTGGAGAGAAAAAAATGAGTCCAGGTGAGAGGAAAGAAGGCGTGATAGGGTATGATGGAAAAGCAGGGAAGTGGGATTCCCAGACTGTGTGTGCGTGTGCGTGTGTGCATGTGCGTGTGTGCGTGTGCATGTGTGTTTGGAAGAGTGATACGTATAGCTCCCACCTCACACTCCCTTTTCCAGAATCTGCCCTAACCGCCTGGCTCCACTGAGATCTTCCTCCCTTAAATGCCCCTCCCACAAAGTCTCTAGTGTTCTTTCTTCCCTTTAGGTAGACCCCCGTAATCACACCATGCCTGCTCCATATCACCTCCTCCTTGTCATAGGAAAATGGGTAGGGGTTGGGACTGCCTTCAGGGACCCCTGCCCGATCCTTGTCTGCTCTCACCATAAACCCTATTTTGTGCTCCCATATTATTTCTATTATTACACTCAACACTCGAACTTAAAATGAATTGCTTATGCTTTTGTCTCGGCCAGGAACTCCTTAAAGGCAGGGGCCTCGTCTTATTCAAACTTGGGTTCCCAGCAATAAGTGTGTACCGAATGACTGAACATGCAAACAAACCCACCACTGACTCCCCAGCTCAGAAGGACCCATACCCAGTTGGAGGTTCCAGCTCCTAAAGTAGGGCTACAAGCAATCAAACAAATCCTGGTTTAGGGAGAAAATCAGGAAGTGTAAACAATACTCTCTGCCTGTAGGGGCTTTCAGTTGAGCTGGGAGCCAGTATTTCTGCCTGGAACAGATTGCGATGGTTAGAGAAACTTGCGTGGAGAAGTGGGGGCTTGGCTGAGGCTTGAAGAATGGGTTATAATTGTGTTGGTAGAGATGGGAGAAAGGCACCTTGGCAGGAAGAAAGACAAAAGCAGGGGGCAGGAACACGAAAAATATGTACATAGGACAATGGGTTTGCCACGCTGCCTGGGGCAGAGTCCAGCATGAGGATGGCAGGAGGTCAGAGTGGAGGCCGAGGGCAGAGGCCTTCAGTACCAGGTCCCCTGGCCCCCACAGCACACAGCATGATGCCCAGAAGACTGAAGGGATCCGGCAGTGCTTTTTCAGACACTGATTAACTGGCGTTACCCAGGATTAGTGATCTGGATGATGGAATAAATCTCGTAGAAAGATCAGCATTATTCTTTGTAGGAGGAATAATATTAATATATATTCTGTCCTGTGGAAACCAGTAACCTAAAACATGTTAGGAAGCAGTCTATATGAAAAGTGGTTTTGAGCTAAAGCTTTATTTTTCACCCTGCTCTTGGAGATTTACCATGTACCTTGGCAAATTAAAGGCTCTGAGGCATCCTAGAACCAAGAAACCCAGTGCATGGTGTTCAGGTCAGCCCTCCTCAAACTTGACATATTTTTTTTTTTTTCCTGAATAGCTTATTAATCTCTCTCCTCGGGCAGAGTCCTGCAGAACCTGGTTTGGGAAGCGCTGCTTTACAATTCACATTCATTGGCTCATCTGATCTTTGGAACAGATGTTATTATTATCCAATACCTTTAGAACAGGTATTATTATCCTGATCATACAGATGAAGAAACTGTGGCTCACAGAGATTTGCTGACTTGCTCAGAGTCACCCAACTAGTTGAGAGCAGGGCAAGACACAAATCCAGGCCCCAGCACGATGCCTCCTGTGGTGTGGAACGTCTGAAAAGCTGGACACTGGACAAGTGGGAAGACACGGCAAGCATCAGACTCACTCAGGAGATGTTTAGGTAAAGCCTCTAGGCTGAAATAAAGCCAGGAAGGCTTGCCGGCAGGCCAGCGTGGTGGCGCAGGGCTGTGGGCCGAGGAGAGAGTGGTAACGTGGGTCGGGTGAGCTCAGCAGGGAAGTCTGTTTTCAAATTGTCCCAGATCGCGGTCAGAATCAGTTGGACAACATGGAGCTGGGATGAGAAAATCTTCCAGGACACATCAGTGCCACTTGGCATCTTCTCCCTGGAATTGAGCTGTGTAGTAGGGAGGTCTCAGAGACCTTGGAGAGGAGACACGGAAAACCCAAGGGATGGAGACAGGACCTGCCACTGAGGGACGCATGTGTTGCCCTTGAATTGGGAAGGCTGAGTGGCTTAGTCATCTCCATCAGGAGGGCTGTCTCCAGGCGTGAGGACTATCTGTTCTCCATCTCCAGTGTGTACAGAGCAAGAGGAAAAGGGGGGCCCTGCGTGCAGAGGGGCTGCAGAGAGGAACGACAAAGCCCATCCCCACAGTGACGCACGCTGGACATGGGAGGGCTGGCGCCTGGGGAAAGGGTGTGGTGACGCCTCTCCCGGAGATCTCTATCGAGAGAGGGATGGGTGCACTCCGATCATCGAGGAGGGGTTGCAGAGTAAGGGCCGTCGCGCTGGGTGAAACGAGTTCAGAAGGAAGTGCAGGATGGGGAGAAGGCGGCGATGACTTGGAAGCACTGAGTATCATCCCAGAAGGTGACAGAGCGGCATCCTCAACGGGGACAGGAGAACAAAGGGGACCCGTGGGGAAGAAGGGCGGGGGTTGGGTGAATAAGAGAGGAAAGAAATAGGGCAGGAGGAAAACTCACTGTAACTTCACCAAGAATGGGCTATGCCCAGGTCTCCTGCATTTTCAGGGCAGACGCACCTGCTCCCCAGCTCCCTCTCACTGGTCACTAATGAGGGGGAGTGCGTGCACGGAGGACCGCGGGGAATCTGTAAATGCTCTGGCATGGGCTCTCCCTGTTTATCTACGTGGTTGCGCTTCACCTTTCAATCATTAGTGTCTGTTAGTCATGCAAAACAAAAAAACTGGTTTTGTTTCCTGAGGTCAGCTGAGCATGGTAACAGACCTAGATTCCACATGATGTCCAAATTTCACAACTCACTGACTATGTACCAGGGAATCAGGCTCAGTCAACGCAGCTAGGAATGTCATTCCCAGAGGACCTCTAGCTCTATGGTGGGCTAGCTTGGGGAGCCAGCTCAGTTCTTGGGGGCTTTCCAGGGGTCTCAGAATCATCCATGGCATTTGAGTGAGTGTGCTTTCTTTAAGAGCTCTACAGAAAAACATACCTGGCTCACCCACGCCCTTATGCAACCTGGCCCAGGCCTTGTTTTCCTTGGGAACATTTTAGGTGCATGTCAGTTACTCATTCAAATAGCCAACATCCTCACTATGTATAATTCCTGACTATTAACCTTGGAGACTTGGGAAATTTTCCAAAGCAAATATCTCTGGGAAGTACCACCCCCTATTAAAAGCATGTATACAGCACAGCATCCTCAAATTTGAGGAGGACTGGGGATTATACCCTTTACTCGTCGAGTTTATTCTTTGAAAAGCTATTGCCTCCCCTACAGGCATAAGACTCAACTCCAAGGTTCCCATGGGTCAACTCCCAGAGACACTCCTTGCTTATCTGGATCCCTGGTCATCCTAGATGCCTCCCCTAATGTCTAAATGCCAGAGTCTTAGCCCAAACTACACAGCCTAAGAGAGACACTGGGACACATAGAACAACCTTCTAACTCTTCAGACCTTATCTTCTCCATGAAATGAAGCCCTTCTCGCATCCTTTGGCCACACAGGGGGAGGCTGCATGGAGTAGTAGAAAGAGCACAGGCTGACCTCTCATCCTTGTACTGTCCCTTCCTGGTTATATGAAACTGTGTCGAAGTCACTCTCTGAGCCTTGGTCTTTTCATCTGTAAAATGGGAGTGGTAAAAAGTACCTTGAAAACTAAATGAGATGTCAAATGTTAGGTGTCTTAGTACAGACCCTGATACGTAATGGGCACCCAATAAATGTGAGTTCCTACCCTGCCCGAGTCTTAGCAGTCATGTGCTCTCAGCAGGCAGCATGCACAGCTTGGCTGTGGTACACAACACAGTCCATGTCATCTGTCCATCGATGCCATGACCTTCTTGGAGGCAGGGACTGAGTCTTACATTTCCCTGCATGCCTCCAAATCCTGAACTAGTGCTGAGCCACGGCCTGCCAGAACTTTCTAGTGCTTCCTCCAGTGATTGCGGTCCTTCTAATGGTGCTTCGCTGCTCGTGAGAAAAGCCCCAGCTTCTTCGACCCACCCACTTCTAAGGCCACTTCTAAGGGATCCTCATCCCTGCCTACCTGCCCAGCTTCCTCTCCTGAGCCCTGATGAACCAGGAAGTTCTCTGGACTCATTGGCTTGCCCATGCCTCCAAGCCTGTGCACAGCTAGTCCTTTGCCTGGAACATCTTCTCCCCTCCCTGGCTTTTGCCCCATGTCCTCATCACTGAGCTGACTTCTGCTCACCTTTCCTATCTTCATCTTCACCTCGATGCCCTTCCCTTCGGGAAGACTTCATTATCCCTCCAGGCCTCTTATGGATGTCCATCATCTCTCCTAACTTTTACCACGGCACTCACACTGGGTGTCCTCCTCATCTCAAGTAATCTGTGAGCTCCTTCGGGGCAGGGGCCGGGCTGAACTCACCATTCTATCCCTAGCTGAGCTCAATGCCTGGCACGTAGTGAGTGCCCAGTAACTAGCTACTCAAAAAATGAATGAATGCACCTCTCCTTTATCTGGACCCAGCAAAGTGATCTAGGTTCAGAACCAGTGGCAGCTGTTCTGCCAGAGGGGTGTTCTATTTGAGGAAGTACCGGTGGAGTGGGGAGAAGGCTGCATCTGATTCATGAAAGCCGGTAGCCCAGACCGTCCCAGCCTCACAGGCCCCTGAGATCAGGCAGGCTGAGGCCTGGTTAATGGGGCTTCTCCTCCCAGCAGTGGTCAACTTGGGGCACTCGGGTTTCCTGATTGCTGGTACAAGATAGAAATAGAAACAGGTTCATCCAGGGTTTGGGAAAATTCCATCAAGACAGATGGGCTAAGAGGAGTTTAGGGACTTGATGCATATGCCCCTCATCCCTGTGGTTGGGGTTGGGGAAAATGGCATTCCGATTCCTTTTGGCATCCCTTCAGAAATAAGGTCTTGTACTTGAGAGGTCTCGGCTGATCTTGGGGGAAGGCACATTTCTGGTGTCTGCTGTAGGGGAGTGAAGTAGAACTTAGGGAAACAGAGTTGCAGTCACTCCAGACCCTTCTGAGAAACTGCATCTGAGCAGCAAAGCCACTGGGCCCATCTTATAAATCACTCCGAGGCCTGTGAGCACCGGAGGCTCAGGCGGGTGTGGTGGTATTTGAACCCCAGGCGGCCTGAATGTTTGCTTCCTGTATGGCTGGTGCAATTCTCTCATAGCCCTCACTGTACTGAAGTCATAAACACAAAGCTCTCAGAGGAGCCAGCGATATCTGCTTCTGTCTTCATCTGATTACCAGGCAATCAACAGATGACTTTGTTCTCAAGTACAGAGAAAACTCCCTGATCTTACAGGCTGGGACACAGAGCTGGCTTTCATGTGGTCGCCTTGCTGGTCGCTGCCTACCTTTTCACCTGGGCCTGGCATGACAGCAAGAATATAGGTACCAAAGCGACCGTGAAGCAGGGTGCCTTGCCCCATGTGTGCAACCAGCACTGGGGAGACATGCTGTCTCCACGTGATCACCAAAACACCAGCTTTCCTCAGATCCCAAGTCAGGTTCCAACTCCTTCTTAAGTTTTCCCTGACACCAGTGTCACCCCATCTCACCCTCTTCCCAGTCGCTGTGTGGCACTTCCTGAATCACACATTCGGTCCCTTCTTCTAATATTTTATGTGTGCCCTATTATCCTCTCATATTCCTCAAGGAACCTAATACACGGCAGGGCACACAGCAGACACTTAATATTCATTTGTTCAAAATAATTTTATTCACTGTAATGGTCAAACCCCAAATTTCTCCTATCGTTGAAATGTCAATATTCTTATCTCAGCACTACCTTCCTCTTTTAAATATTCGGAAAAAAAAGCAAGAGTTTGAATAGGTAGAATGCTTGCTCAACATCCGTTAACTGGATCGTAACTGCACAGTGTCTTGCCTGGCTGGAATGCTGGGTTGGAAGTGAATTTCAAGTTAACTATCGTTTACCTAGAAATTTCTCTAAATATAATCCTCCATCTCTCTCTGCCCCGTTTTGATTTTGTCAACCAAGAGCTGGTTATACTTTTAAACTTTCTTTATAGGAAACGGCGAAACGGAGAGAGGCTCATCTGGCCCTGGGCTGCTCCCGGAACGTCTCGCAGCACCGGCCTTGCCCCGTGTGCTCAGTGGTTCCCTGCTGTTTCTCATCTATCTCCTCCTTAGAATGTGGTGACCAGAGCTGACAGCTCCCTTTCTGACTCTGCTCTGAGCAATGCCACGTTCAGTGGCATGACCCTCTACTTGGTGGAAACCCTCAAATTAAACTGATGTCTAAGATAGTATTAATGTTTAATCATTTCTTAAGTAGCTGTGATAAACTGAGGTTTCATCAATCCCATTTAACCCTGTTATAGGCTGAATTGTGTCCCTCCCCCTTCAAAAAAAAAAAGTTAAAATCCTAACTCCCAGAATGTGACCTTATTTGGAAATAAGGTCTTTGTAAATACAATTAAATTAGGATGAAGTCACCAGGACAGGCCCTAATACAATTAGGCTGGTGCCTCTATGAGAAGGGGAAATTGAACACTAAGACAGAGGTGCAAAGAAGGCAGGCCGTCTGAAGAGCCACAGGGAGAAGGCCACATGAAGATCAGGGTGACACTGCCACAGGCTAAGGAAGTCTGGGACTACCAGAAGCTGAAAGGGGCAAGAAAGGATTCTTCTCCTCCAGGTTTTAGAGGGTTCATGACTCTGCTGACACCTTGATCTCAGACTTCTAGCCTCCAGAAGTGAGAGGCAATACATTCTGTTGTTCTAAGTAACCCCCGCCCCCCCTCCCCCCCTCAGTTTGTGGTAGTCCTAGGAAACTAATACAAATCCCAATCTTCTGAAATTGACTTTGTGAATCCAAATGAAATTCTTTACATTTAACCTTGATTTCTTCTTATTTTGGTACTTATTTCTAGCTCGTCAAGATCACCATAAATAATGATTCTATAATTTACCTCTCTGAATCTTAGTTCATTTGCCAAAAAAGTGGGGATAATAAACATACCTAGCTTGCCGAGGGTTATATGAGAGTATCTAAGTAAAGCTCATGTGAACTCTAAAGCGGTACGCGAATGTCATTTTAATTTTGCAATCCACCTTATCTCCTATATCCTTCAGCTTTTGGTCATCCTAAAATTTGATTGGCATGCCTCCCATCTCTCTAGCGAGATGCAAATAAAAATAGTGTGTCAGGCAGGGTCAGGCTCAGAGCCCTTTGACCCGCCCGCTGCAAACAGCCCTCTCACACAGCTGATATCCAATCCCATCAGCACACTTTGGGGGTGTGGCTGTTAAACCCACTGTGAATCGAGCAGCCATGGTCACTTTTTCCATCTTGTTCAGGAGGACGACATCAGAGATTCATGTTAGATCTCCTAATTTTAAAACGTAGCCTGGTCGAATAGGTTGCACAATCCTCCAGTTGTGACCTCTACTGTATTTAGTAAAATTGCTTCCACCTTTTAGGGGAGAAGAAAATCAAGATCCATTTGTTTTTAAAGCACAAATACTTAGCTTTGTGGCATTTAAAAATGGGAAGCCACTTGGTTTCTGGCCATTCCCTGGCCAAAGGAGAGAGTCATGGCAGCGTGGTGGCCTCTGTTGCTGGTATGCAGAGATGAGGTGCCACCAAGCCACAGGTGGTGGCCTTGAATGCCTCCACCCCTACAGTCTGGTCTACCTCTTGTCTAGACCACTCCTGAGGAAAAGCTGCTTCACTCCTGGGACAGTCTGTATAAACAGGTTTTAAAAATGGACCAAGTCCCTCAGACCACCAGGTCTTCTGAATAAAACCACGGCTGAAGTCTGTGAAGTCAGCTGTTTTATGGGATTCAACTATTTCCCCTGACTCCTTGTCCCCTGATTGCTAGACTATAAAAAAATATATACATTTTTACAAATTCCACCTGAAGAGTTACTTTGGAAACTCTTAATTAGCTAACACCAACCTCCTCTCTCAAACCCAGCAAACACTCCCGTGATCAAAGTTGTTCATCCAGCTACAACCCATCTGTGAATCCGCCATCTGCAGGGGCTTACGGACCCAGCCCTCTGGATCTGCATTATAGGGGAGGGCGGGGGTCCCCATTATAAAGAAGTTGTTACCAAACTTTGAACACTTGTTATGTGTTTTAAACAAAACTTCAGGGCAACTACCTGAGGGTTCTTTGGAAGGCAGGGCCAGTTTAGAAATCTATAGAAGCTTGAAAGGAGAACCCAAGACAGGACTCTCTGGTCCCCTACTTCTCCAGGCACAGGGAACACGGTCCTTGTCTGCCCGTGGTAAAAGGAGAGCTTGCCAAGTTGATTTCCGAAGCTGCTTTTACTTCTAAATTCTACGGCTCAATCACTTTAAATAAAAGTATTTCGAGCAAACCTTCTTAAGCTAGGTTCCTGCTTTTAAAGCGGAGGTAGCGAATTTTCTGTGAAGGGCCAGATAATAAATATTTTAGGTTTTATGGGCCGTAGAGTCTCTGTCACAACCACCCCACACTGTTGTTGTGGCATAAAAGAAGCCACAGACAAGATGTAAATGAATGAAATAAACACATGGCCGTGTTTATTTCTGGACACTGACATTAGAACTTCATATAATATTCATTTGTCTTAAAGTGTTCCTCTTTAACCATTTGAGAAAAACGTAAAACTCATTCGTAGATCTAGGGCTGCACAAAAAGAGGCAGTGGGCTGGATTTGGCCTGTCGGCCAGCGTTTGCCAGCCCCTGTGCTGGGTGATGGGATTCAGGGCTTCTTTGAACCTTGTAAAATACAGTATAGCATGCTGTGTGTATGGACATATTTGGATTTTCCTGGAGAGAGTTCACTGTATCAGATGCTCAAAGGGTGGGTGGGGGGCAACTTCACTGTTCAGTACCATAGATTTAAAAGTTTCCTCTCAAACAAAGCCTGAATTTCTCAGTGCTATAGTAACTCTTTCTGAGGAAAGCACATAGAGGAGAAAGCCCTGAGAAGCATTCTCTGGACCTGAAATGTTCCCCTTAGCTTAAGCCCCCTAGACCAGGGAGTGAGGGGAGCGGGCAGCACGAGTGTTCCTTCTGTCCATTTGGCGCTCGGTGGGAAGGCGGACATGTCCCTCTGAAAATGGTTGGGAAAGGTCCCCCAGATGCAGACTGTATCGAAGGCTCTTTGCGGAGGGGTTAAAGACCAGGGGATGCCATGTGTCTCAAAGCTTTAGTTCCCCAGACATTTCTTCATTCCTTTTAGGGAAGGAGGTATTTCTGGGTGGTTCTGAAGGGCAGTGTTTCTACCTGCTTCTGCAAACCCTCCCAGCACACCACCCTCCCGGGCCTGCCCATGTTCGCACATAGCACACCAGTGGCTGTGCCTGTTTCACTCTAAAATTTGGTAACAAAAGCATGAAGCATACATTCCAGCCAAGAGTCATTTTGGGTCACATGGTTAGAGACGGATGAGTCCCCGTCACCTGTTCAGAGAACACTGACCCTTAATGACATTCGGTTTGGAATTTATAAATAGCCTAGAAGTGTCTCTAAGTGCCGCATGAATCTTGGCTCCCCTGTGAGGCAGGCGCTGTCTCGGGACAAGCCGGGCCTGCTGCATCTTCCATCGTTCGCAGTGCCCGGCTCACAGCCCCGGCCTTGCCAGCTCCCAGTTAATTAAATAGATGCTGTCGAGTCCCCAGAGAATGGCAGAGAGCAATAGCTTTTCTCACACAGGTGAGCCCACCACCCTCCAAGACCAGAAATGAGAGTAAAGGAGGGTCTATTTCCCTCTCAAATGCAGCAAAGTAGCTCTGAAACCACTGCTGAGGCCACTAAGGAAAAGGGTCTGGTGCTGCTACGTGGGAAAGGAATGCCCCTTCCCAGGGAACCATCTCAAACCCAGGCTGGTCCCCCTCACACACCTTAATCGCCTTGTGCCTCTATTATCCAACGCTCCTCATCACTGGGGCTAAATAACGACTTATTCAGTAACCGTTTTGTGCACTAGGATGCCAGCTACCTCTGCTCGGGCGTCTGTCTTTTATTTCTAGCACCAGCACAATCCTTGGCCCAACCTCAGTTTCTCCAGGTGGAAAACATAATAAAGCTCGAGGATGGAGACTTTTCCTAAATGCTTTACTTGGCTGATTCATTTAACCTCACACAGCACCTTACTGGCAGGCCACAACCCCCACTGTAAAGATTAAAAAACGGCTTGCCCAAGGTGCGAGCCAGCCAGAGGTGGAGCCAGGACTAAATTCAGCTTGTTCTGACCTGAGGCCCATGTCCCTGGCGTGTGCCATCCTGCCTCCCACTGATAGGCATCAATGTATTCATGTGTTCAAAGGGCTGAATGGCTTCTGCCAGTAATGTTGTTGCTGTGTTATAAAAAATAAACGAATAAAAAGCTGCCTTCTGCCCTGTACCCCTCACAGCACATGAGGCCACCATCCCCACTCTGACTTTTGGGGTCACTTCTTAGACATCAGGGGTAAAGAGGCATATAGCCCTTCAAATTTTTTAGTATAAGCAACAGTAAGAAATACATTTTATCTGTGACCTCATGTACATCACTTCATTCCATCACCCTAGGAAAGGACTTAGCAAGCTATACTGTACCTTTACTATACGTGATGCATTCTGTGTTCTAGTCTTTGACTTTATTCTATTGTATTCTCTCTTACCCTATCTTTCGTTAATTTTTTTTCTGCACCTGACCCACTAAATTGATTTTACAACCCACTACTGGGGATATCCCAAATAGGGTAAAGGGGTCCCCAGTAGAAGTGCCTGGGACTGAAAAAGTATAGAAAACACATTGTGGATACCCAGGAATAAAAAGCCTTGGGAGGAGACAGCACCCTGCTTGCTATGGCTTGCTGCAGGCCTGAGCTCTTGAGCCAGGCTCCGTGCCGAGCTGGCCCCACGCAGTGGGACGTGCAGTGGCAGGACCCGAGCCTGGTGCTGCACAAGGAGGCTGCGTCTCTGGCTGAGAGTAGATAGGCACATGGTGGCAAACCTGGCCCCGCTCTGATTTTAACCATAGGGCCCTTTCTCATTTATCATCTACTTTTCAAAGTAGTGTCATTGTTGACAGCTATTGGGTTTAGCTTTCCAGGGATAATTGTTAGTACCCAAAGAAGAATCTTTCCAATCTCGTCCTGGCAAGAGCACTGCTCCTCCATGCACTAATCTTTCCCCCCTTATTTATGAAAATGTTCTAGATAGAGATCAGTTCTTTTGGCTCAGAATTTATTATTGCTCTGCCTGCTGGCTTTGGAACAGGAACTATAAACATTCTAATATATGTCTCTCAAGTCAAGATAAGGTCACCTACCTTCTCTTACTATTCAATAATTTCAGGTTTCCTAATGCAGGATCTTATCTTCCCCAGATTCCCAGGCATATACTAGAATAGGTCTTGGGCCATAAAAGGTGCTAAGAGATAAGAATTTAGAGATGGATCTGAGAGATAAACATTCTCTGGAAAAACATTGTGTATGTATACATACACACAATTCATTCACTCATTCCACAAATATATATTGAAGATCTACTACATGCCAGGAATTGCTCCTGAGGATGCAGCTGTGAATAAAACAGATAAAAGCCCTCCCCTAACAGATTAACCAGAGCTTGCTAATTGTTAATGTTTGGTGATGGGCACAGGGGGATTCTCTCTACTTTGGTACATATTTGAAATTTTCCATAATAAAAAGTTAAAAATATAGTTCTCAAATGTCAAACACACGATGCTGAGTGAAAGAAACCAGACACAAAAGAGCACATGCTACATGGCTCCATATATATGAAACTCTAGAAAAGACAAATCTACTCTCCAGTGACAGAAAGCAGATCAGGGATTGCTTGAGGCAAAGGGTGCCTGGGAACTATTTTGGGGCTAGAGATGTTCTATATATTCTTTGGGCTCATGGTTACATGGGTGTATCTATTTCTTAAAAGGCATAAAACTGTACAATTGAAATGAATAAATTTTATTCTATGTAAATTTTATTACAATAATATTGATTAAAAAAAAACTCCCTCAAATCCTTGTCCTCATGGAGCTTGTATGAAGGGAGTGGCTGGGGCTAGAAGAAATCTTAGGGATTGTGTAAGTCCCTCATTTTATAGGAAGGGAGCAGGGAAATTCACTGACTTGTACAGGGTTTTACAGATACGGACAGCAGGGACCAGCATCCAGCTCCGTCTAGATTTTCCTCTTATCTCACTGTCTGTGATATAGGGTGGGGGTGAAATTCTGAAGTCTCATGATTTGGGGTGACTGTATTCTGAAGGATTAGGTGAAACGCCATATCCTAGGTAACTGGGTACCTGTAGCATAAATCTGCCATGCTTCTCCAGGAAGACCTCCTGCTGTTTTTAAATACTAGCTGAGATGCCAGTAGCTGCAGGGAGGAGAAGGGAGTCTGGCTGAAGCCCCAAGTCAAGGTCTGGTTTATTTTGTAAGTCATCTCAGTTGATAAGCCCCACTCTAGCTTATCTTCCCATCTCCTTACTGAAGGCAAGATTCATATTTCACTGTCTTAGCCATTCTTGACCCTCCTCCACACCTAGCTGGGCTCACACACCTGAAATACTCCACTATCATTCAGGTTCTGTGCTCTAAGGAAACCCCTTTGAGGGTGGAGTAGGTCCCAGAAAAGAGTAGCCAGAATAACACAGAGGGTCAGCGGTTGTAGGCTCACGAGCCAGGCCTTCTTGCTTTGAAAAGACTAAGGTTAATATGGAATCTAAATGAACCTTTACAAACCTATTGTGTGTTTGTCAAATCCCAGAATTCTAGAATGACAGTTGAGTGTGAAATTTAGACCCAATCCAATTCTGTTGCCATCCACTACTCTAGCACTCACAATGAGAAGTACACCGGGCACCAATCACCCCAGATGCAAAAGTGGGTTTCCAAGAGCTTCTCTTTCTCCATGACAGATGCGCCCCTGGAGAATCAAGGTGCTGAACTTAAAGGATGCTATGGGCCAGGACCCCTGTCAGCTTGCAAATATCTCTTGGTGCCTGCACCTTTCAAAGAGCAAAATGCTGGCTTCAGGGATAGAGGACTGAGCCCCTGGGGGCGGTTTAATGTTCTTCTTGCTTTTACTTGAAGCACATTACACAGCCTCTAGCCACTGCCCTTCTGCTCCTGGCTTCTGGGCCACCCTTTAGCCTTTCCCGCACTGGGGGCACAGTTCAAGTGGCCTACCTAAGCAGGATCTTCTACAAGCCTTTTGCTGGGAAGTGGCTCCCGTGACTCACAGAGGCCTCTTTTTCATGCCAACTCTCTCCCTCTGCTCTCTGATCTGCAGTGGCAAACCACAAGACTCCCCTCCCAAAGTCAAGTCTGGATTTTACACTATTGACTCATAGTCTTTAAGTATTTATGGTAGAGTCTACTGTTGCCATCTAAACATTTCACGGTGGTGACATTAAGGTGACAGTAGGGGATTCCTATGTCAATCTTCCACTGTAAGGCTTCATAGGAAACACAAAGTACATGCTCAATAAATACCTCTCCAAAAGAGCTGATATGAATCCAACTTTTCCCTTTTCCATGCCGTTTCCCAGGTAGTCCTCTCTTCCTAACCCTTCCTGGCTTTCTCTGCCAAGATCCAGCTCCTCTGGAGAACTCTCCCGGACTGCGCTTGCTCTTCCCTTCTGTCATCGGGCACAGCTCAGTAGGTCCTAAGTGCCCAGGTAGGCTGTAAGTGTTACTTCAAGTGCCAGTGGGGCGGGGAGAAGATTTAATTCAATAAACACTAGTTTGATGAACCCATGAAGGCAAATCCCAACTCAAGAGCTATTAAGTCATAAATGAAACCTTCATAGCATATAGAAATGCCCGGCTCAGGGCCCAAATCCCTCCCCTCACCATGAGGAGAACCAAAGTCATGTGCAGATAGGACCCTCAGCTCCAG
>NW_006434709.1:19850774-19876243 GCF_000325575.1 Pteropus alecto
CACCGAGGCTGCTGAGCTTAGAAATACTTGGGAAGCTGCTGTACTAGCATGGCACCTCATCAATGGCAGCTACCATTTCAGGGTTGGGGCATTGAGAGCCACACGGCTATGCTCAGCAGAAAACGCTGCTGAGGATAAAGGCAGAAGAAGGACGGGTAGTGAGCCAGTTCACAGAATAACGGTGGTGGTGGGGTTAGATAGTGTGGGAAATTAGGGTGATATTCCAAGGGGCGGAAGGGCTGGGAATCCTGGCATCTGGGGTGAGTCACATGGTCTTGCAGCGCCGCCCTCCTCCTAGGCCTCCCCTACCTCAGAATCAAGCCCCAGCAGGCTCTCTGGCAGAGTCTGAATTGTGTTTTTTGCCAGTCTTCATGTGCCTTTCTGTCCTATGATGGCTGGTTCCCTGACCCCATGGTGTCATCCCTCATCTGGACTCCTGGCTCCTCCATCCCTTTGGAACGGGAATGTCATCCAGTCCAGCCTCCCTTGGCTTAAACCCCCACTCTCTCCATCACTATCGGCATCACACCATCCCCTGCACTCACTGTATATCAAGGACTGGCCTAATCACTTCACACGTGAGGCTTTTTTATACCTCACAGCCATTTATACCTGTGGTAGATACTATTATCCCCATTCTATGCGTCAGCAGACTGAGGCTCAGAGAGATAACACGACTTTCCCAAGATCCTATAGTCTAAAATGGAGTCTGGTTGAATCTGATTCGATAGCCCAGCCTCCAAACCTCACACCACCTCCTACAATCTTTAACTTGTGATTCTTGGAGTCATGAGATAAAAAAAAAGAGGGGCTTTAACAGGCTGGGTAGCGGGTGGTGAATGAGGAGTGAGGAACTAAAATGTATTAAGAATCTACAGTAAGCGAAGCATCTTAGTTTTGTTATCTAATCCTGTTAATAATTCTTTGAGCAGCTGTTCTCATCCTCATTTTAGGAGGTTGGGGGGCTTGAAAAGGCCAGAAGTCCAGAGGCGAAGTGAATTTCAAGGTGCTAGCAATTTTATTCCAACCTAAGTCTCTCTGAGGTCAAAGCCAGTACCATGCGCACGGTACCACGCCACCACCTGTACCAACTACCAAAAACAGGTTCCTGGACTGCCCCCAGCCCTGCACCAGGCTCCTGGCTCTTTGACAGACCTTGCAGCCTCTTGGGGGCTAAAGGCTCTTACTGTGGTATGGACAATCTTGGGGGTGGGGGGCAGGCATGTCCTGACTGACGGGCTGCAGGAACCAGTAGGGCCCCGTTCCTGCTCTGCCAGGTGGAGGACGAGGCCAGCCTCTAATGGTCACCTGGGCTGTCTTCATGGTCCATGCCATCAGGTGGTCCCTGAGCAGGTAGGCTGACTTTAGGGGAAGGGGCTGCCTGCTTGGCCGGGCTCCTCCTCAGGCCATTAGATTGGTGAGGGTGTGAGGGTCTTAAGCCCACTTCCCAGTTTTCTCTCAGCACAGCCCGATCATGCAGGAGCATGCAGGAAAGGCCTCCCTCGGGCGTCCCGCCATGCAGTGTGGATGGCTGGATGAAAACAGATCATGAGGTTGAACGGGGCCTCCATGTCACCGGGCCTGAGGGCTCACCTACCTGGAGAGACTCCCCACTCTGGAGGCCTTACCTTAAAGAGGGACATTCACACTGAAGCAAACTTGAAAAGAGAGAACACGCATACAAAGAGAAGTTTACTTGGCCGGTATTTCCCCTCATTGCCTTTGGCTTTCACTGAGGACAGCTAGGTTTCTGGGGAGGCATATCTCTCCCTCTTCCACTGGCTTCCCCACATTCCGGTTCCAAAGCCCTGGGAGTCATAATCTCAGAGATTCATGCTTTTTTTTTTTTTTTGAGGAAAAAAGGAGTACACAGGAGGGGAGCTAGGAGTGAACAAAATACCTCCAAGATCTGCAAAGGCAGATGATGTCCCTCGACCACACCAAACACATCACTTCTGCCCTCCATGGTCCCCAAAGAAGGCAAGCCCACCAGTAACGCGAAAGCTAAATGTGCTACTTTAATTGGCAACTAGATGATGCCACCATCTTGGACCCAAATCCCCAGTGGGATAGACCAATTAATTCTATGCTTGGAGATTTTTTCCAGCATCAAAGGTCTAGGCTCCGACCTTGCTAGCTTTTCTATTCCCTCCCTTCTACTGTTGGGGTGTCTGCCACCCACTCTGTGTGCCCTAGCTCTGAAGCCAGCCACCCCCAGAAAACTGATTTGAATATATGATGACATCAAGTCTTTGGTTTACTGTTGTGCAAAATTAGTGGAGTATGTGGGTGGACAGAAGGAGGATAGAAGAGAAAGTGGAGGACGGAGAATATATAATATAGAACGAGTGAGAGGAAAATCTGCATGTGGAAGCAGGGGCCACTGAAAATGTCGTGGGGTGGGGGCTCGAGCAAAGGGGCATAAATAAACCTGAAGGCAGGAAACCCAGCGGACCAGTGACAGCTGGTGAGTCAGGGCAGGGGTTAGACAGGGACGCTCAGGCGCCAGGGAGCAGAAATCTCAGTTTAGCAAACATTTCAAGGAGGCAAAGGCCTAGAGGGGACAGCAGCCAGTGGAGGTATGTGATAAAAGCAGACCAGAGGCCAAATTCCAGCTGTGAATCTGGACAATCTCCTCGGTGCTATCTTCAGAGGGTGAGGCCCTATGGAAGAGCAGGGGATCAGGTCTGGGACCTGGTCTCCAGTCATATCCTCAGCCCCTTGGGGGTAATCCAGGGACCCCAGGCTCCAGCTGCACCAGCCTGGGCAGAGTGTAGGCTCGTTGTGCCCACCGGCAGGCTTTGCCAAGGAGGGGATCCAACCATGCCATGGGAGTCGGGATGGGCAGGAGCTCTGAAAAACATGCCCCTATGCCTTGGCTCTTCTTAAGTCTTAGACTAGATGGCTTGACCTCACCCAGCCTCAGCTCAAGCACCTACCACCAGACAAAACCAATCCCTTCCTGAATCAGACAGACAGACGCCCTGCCCCCCCACCCCAGAGTCCCCAGATTCAGTACAGCCAGCTGAAGAGTGGGGCAGTAGCTATTCTGCAGGTTTCTGGGGATTGGTGGCATTCTGATGTGAGGTCAACAGCATGGGTAGGGAGCAAGTGGAGCTAGTCCAGGACACAGGAGACCCAGAATTCCCCCATAGGCCCCAGGCCCTTGTCCAGATGCCCTGGGAGCTTCAGTCTGACGAGATCAGGGGAGTCCGTGCACCTGGTTTCCTCACCTGCTAAAACATGTGCCCTGTGTTGTTTTGAGGCCACCACCAAATAGCAAGGCTAGTGATGTTCGCTCAGACTTGTCCTCCCACTTCTCACAGTGTCTTTTCTTTGACTTGAAGTCCATCCCTAAGATCTAAGAACCCCATTCTGTAGTGGGCTGCTTACAACCCACTATCCTGGCCACTCCCTCCCAGTTTCAGCCTCTAAACCAGCTTTCCTTCCTTCCTCTGTCAAAATTTTTCCCAGTTCTCCCTAGAAGCAGCTGATGTATCCTCAAGTCATGTGACATTGAAAGGCTGTCTTGTGATGGAACTCCCTGCCCCATGAGTAGCAGACAACTTCTGTGGGGACGTACCTCAGCTTCCCAGTGCCTCTCCAGTGACCTCTTATGGGTGGCTATCTATTTTGCCTATGGGTAAGGCTGACCCTGTTTATGGAGCACAGAACCATGCTCACTGCTCATATCTGAGCCAGGCTGGTACCCACACTCTCAGGTTTAATCCTGAGTCGGTTGGGAGTGTGTGTGTGAAGGCTTATAAAAACCTTATATGAGTTTTCACGTTGGTCCCGCAAGGCTTTCGGAGATGAGAAGTATAGTATGTTCATCACTGCAGTAGGCTTTAATTTAACGTAAGATTTGTTTCTGCTGTATACAAGCCCACAGATGACTTAGGGTGGTGCCGTTAACATTTTTCAGGAAAGAGTTTTCAACCTAGGGACAGATTCGGGACACCTTTCCAACCTGGTAACTAGACGTGGGCTATTCTTTCTTTTACAATTTTGATATTTCTCTGGAGATAAATTCCTAGTCTCAAGAATATAAATGTGACCAGATATTTAAAAAACTTGAGTGAATCTTTACAGACCTGTAGCCAAGGGCTCTGAAAGGATCAACATTATTCAGCTCAAAATATGATCTGATACACCTCTTGCACAAGTTAATTCCCCCTATTTATCTTTCCTTCAGATATTCTAATTCTCTCCACCAGACTGAATTCAAACCAACCAAATAAACGCCCTCTCCCCTGACCGCGATAGAGGATAACTCTGGAGTGAGAAGGAACATGTACAGAAGATGATTTCCAAGACGATGAGGAAGCCAGGCTTCGGGAAGGCTATGACACTTTGTAATAGGTGGGAGCTTTTGGGCAGCCCCTTCCCTTTTTCATTGCCATCCTCTCAGGGGGTGGTAAGGCCTCCCAGCCGACTTGAGTCCCTCAGCAAAGGAAACATACAGAATTTTGCCCTCTGCTCCCGGTGGGGGAGATCCTCTCCAGAGGTCCAAGGAAGGGAAGCATGGGGCCCTTGCGCTCCAAGTGGAGATGGGGTCCTACCTGATCCCCAGGTGGTCCTGACTCCCCAGACCCAGGGGTGTACTGGTACTGCTCGTACCTGGGCGCCCCTCGCAGTGTTACTCTTCTCAGGTCTGCACTTTCATTTGGCTCAGAGCTCAGCCCAGAGGGTGGATGCCCCAGGGAAGAACCACTGGTACTTCCAGGGCTTTGGGGACCAGCGCTTCTCAGCCTCCTGAAATCTCATAGGGCTCTCCTCCGCTGGACTGGTGCGAGGTTCTACCCCAGTGAGGGACTCTTCTCCATGAATCTGTACTATAACACTTCCTTGCACTTTTTATCGTTAAAGATCTCCCTAATTGCTTGCTTCAGTGTGGTCTCTTAGCAAAGACCCCTGCCTCTGCCCTACCCCAGGCCCTCTCCTCCCTTCACATCGCTTGCTCATGGTCTGCTGGGGCCTGCCCTGTCCTCTTCACCCTCCAGCCCTGCCCCAGCCCTTCACAAGCTTAGCTTTAAGTCGTTTTGTTAACGTGGAGTCCAAATTCAAGTTTAAATCATTTTGTAGACCTTTGCTGGCCAATCATTCACTGAACTTATACTGGGTTCCCATTTATTGGACCTGGATTCTTTACTTAGCTTTACTTCCCAATTTTCTTTGAGTTGATTAACTTAGATTAAACCTAAATTAACATGTCACCCTCAGATCTGAGGCTCTATTTTCTCCTTCTTCTCTATCTGGCCTCTGGTTTCCAACTTCCCCTCATTTTGCCAGGGGCGGTATTAATCTTGTTTTTAAAGACCGCTGGGAGAGGGGAGGCAGCCTTCTGGCAGGCTAGCATGTGCAGTGAGCCCCGTCCCAAACCCACAGCATGGGCTTGGCACAGTGGGCCTCAGAGCTATGTGGGAGATGGACAGGGGTGGAGGGTGATGTTATTCCCAAAACGAGGTGAACCTAAATCTAGCCTGTTCCAAGCTGTGTGCTAGCCGGTGAAAATCATAAAAACCAAGCAGACGAGGCATGGAGGCAGGACTAAGCATCCAGGGAAGATCAATCAGCCATGCTCTAGTCTGGGGGAGGTCTGGACCACGCCCTTCAGCTAAGAGGTTAACCCCCTCCTGGAATATTTCTGAGACTCACAGCCCTATCAGCAATCACCCCTCATAAAACCTCCTAAAATATAATGGAATTCCTTTCTGATGATTCACAAAGCACAGGAAGGTCATTTTCTGTACCTGGCAGTGAGGGAGGAAGGGTCATCTGACATCTGACAGAATGCAGGGTGACTGAGAGCTAACTGGATGATCTCAGGTTTTCTCTGCCCTACCACTCTGGGGCTCCTGCCCAGTAAATTCCTATATTACACACCCCCTTCACTCCCAGTAAGCTGGCCAGCTGGCTATCCAAATTTTCTGTCTGAATGATTGCCCTGTAGGGCTAAAAGCCAACAAAAATAGGTATTCCCTTTATACGCACGGGCACACACACATGCATGCACATACGTGCACACGATCATATTCTCACTAACTTTAAGGACAGTTAGAGTTAGTGCTGACCGTTCCCCTTTCAGCAGGTCACTGCTAGGACACGGTCTTTGCTCTCTGTGTGAAGAACAGATTTAACTGTTCTATTCCTCTTTCCAGCCTCTGAGCTTCAAACACCCTTAATTGCGCTCCCTCTAAACGGCATCATCTCAACAGGCCTAAGAACCTGGAAATATATGCTGAGGCCGGAGTGAAGTAAGAAGAGACAGTGGGCAGAGAAGGGAGAGAAGGTCTCTGCATAGTCTAAGGAATGGGCTTCTGAAGGATTCACCCCCGGGGGTTCCCGTGGGGACAGTCCTTCTCAAATGTCAGCCATTGAGTAGCAACTTCGTGCTCTGTGTTAGTTCTACATAATGACTATGCCTATTATTTAGTTAATATTTTTCTTTAAATTGACTCATTTAAAAAAACAAACCTGTTTATTTAGAAAGAAACCTTATATCTCTACCATACATGGAAAACTAGTATCACGTGTGATTTTTGATCAAAATAAAAAAGTAAATCTATTAAAATGAAAACTGTTCTGTGTCCATATAAATCATCATCTTGGTTATGGCTGTAAATTGTATATTTTCTACAGTGAGCTCTTAGGGCCGAAGGGACTCTTTTAGGGAGTGTCTCGACTATGTCCTGCCCTTGTCATTTTGGCTGTAAGATGTGCCCTAAATTATCTTTCTGTGTGTGGTACCCATGCCCGGCCCACGGGGCGGGATGAGCCCTGGGCCCTACTTACAATTCGAGGTTTGAAGGGCGGCTTGATCTTCTTCTGCTCCAGGAGCACCCAGTCAATCTCCTTGAAGAACGGGTGCTGCTTGATGGCGTCCTCGCCATTCTGTGCCGCCACACAGCCCAGGCGCTTGTGGGGGTTCTTAGTCATGAACTGCGGGGATGAGGACAGAGAATTAGTGACAGAGGCTCAGCAGGCGCAGGCTTTGAGGGAAAGGTGGAAGCCGGCCAAGGCAACACTTTGCCCTCCGGGGTACCCTTTAACTCTTCTATAGAACTTACTCTGTGCCAGCCACCGTTCTAAACGTGGTACGTTAACTCATTTCATTTAAATGCCACCCTCTGAGGGTTATTATGCTGTTATTATCCTTATTTTATAAGTGAGGTAGTTGAGGCACAGGGAGGCCAATTAACTTGGCCAAGGTCAAACAACCAGCAAGGTACCAAGCGGGGACTTGGTACTCAGGCTCTTAGCGACTTTCTGATTCCCCTTACTTCTCATATCTTCTCCTCGGGAAGAAGATAAACTCGCTTACGCTGAGAGGTCAACAGTCCTTCTTGAGGTAAGGAAAGAGGAACAGATATTCATGTGAAGGTAAATTATCAAAGGCACTTCCTGGCCTTTTTCTTTTCCTGGATCTGGGCCCTCCCATTTTTTAAAGATTGGAATTGGCAAAATACCCACGTAGCTGAAAAGATTAAAAAACAAAAACGAAAACAAGAAAAAGAAATGCTTAATGCTTCTCAATGCTTGTCTGTGAAAACCCACATTGATGGATTGTACTTGTGTGTGCGTGTGAGACAATGGTGAGAACGGGAGGCAGCAGGACTGCCGCTGACCATGACCATGCACAGGCTGCGCACTGCTTAGCTCTATGATGCAAATGGCCTCTAGAACTCGGCACTGCCTTCGCATGGGCAGCAGCTCTCAGAGACACAGCTCAGTGGCCAGAATCATGGAAATCCTGGCCTGGCCCAGAATCCAGCGACAATGTGAGGAAGTGAAGTGTTCCAAGGCGGAGGGAGTACAAGTATCAGGGCTACGAATAAGCACACAGGTTTTCACACCTCAGGAAGCTGCCCCTGAGACAGAGGCTCTTCTCTCAGAGACGTCGCCCTCACCGACCAGCTGACACATACATGATCTCTAACTTCTGAATCTCTGTAGGTCAAAGTTTCTTAACCTCTGTGCTAATGACATTTTGGACCGGATATTTCTTTGTTGCAGGGGCCATCCTGTGCATTGTGGGACATTCAGCAGCATCCCTGGCCTCCACCCACTAGTGCCAGTAGTACCTCCTGATCCAAGTTATGACAATTAAAAATATCTCCAGACATCGACATATGTCTCCTGGGGTGGATGGAGTGTGTGTGTGTGGGAAAAATGCTTCTAGTTGAGAACCAGTACTCTGGGTCATCCAGAAAGGGCCTAGGTGGGGTGCAGGCAGGGAGGCCCATAGGAAGGTGTGTCAGGCAGGTGTTCGGTGCCTTGGGCAAGTGGCCAGCTGTGCTGGGCTGATGTTCTGGCTGTCTTGGGTGCTACAGGTCTTTCCTTAGCACTTGGCATAGCACCTGACACATACTAGATGCTCAATAAATATGTTTTGAATAAATGAATGAATAAATAAACATACTGTATTTGCACTCTTATCCACACTTTTTTTAGGCAAGGTAACCTTTGGTTGACCTCACAGATTGCAAGGACCTTGTCAGTTTACAATCTCTTTTTAAAATTTAAAAAGTTTTTTTATGCCTACAGCACCTGGTCTTCCTAGGTGGTCTCCCATCCAAGTATTAACCAGACCCGACCCTGCTCAGCTTCTGAGATCAGTCGAGATCGGGCTTGTTCAGGGTAGCGTGGCCATAGACTCTTATCCCTATTTTGACCATGTATGGATGTATTTATTTATTGCCCACCTTCTCCAGCTGGATTGTAAGCTCCACAGGAAGGGACAATGGCTGCTATATTTACCAATATTTAGTATCTAGCATAATGCCCAGCATATCAGAAGCATTCAATAAAGAGTAGTTCAATATTCACCAAATTAATAAAGGAGAAAGAGTGAGGGAGAGAAATGGAAGCAGATGAGGAAGAGAGGGAAAGCATGAAGTGAGGGATCCGAGTCGATCAGAGCGTGAAGGACCCCTCCCAGGCTCAAGGCCCTCTGATGTCTTAGTTGCGGTGAGGTTATGTAGATCCTAGAACATATGGAGACGGCAAAGCATTCCAACTCCACCAGACCACACTCCAGTCCCAAAAGGAAACTTTAAAACCTCACAAATAAAATGCAGTGCAAAATGGCCCCAGACACCATCAGAAAGTGTACCTTCCAGTGGGTAGAAAGCTCTAGTCAAAGGAACAAAGAATGAACATGTTCTGTCATTTTCCAAAATATGGTATGTGCCCCCTAAGACACCTACGAAATGATTTCATGTCTTTTTAACATTTTCATATGATGATTTTTGTTAATTAGTTATGGCAAGTGATACTGTTTTTCTACTTACGATTTAAAATTTCTTTGTAAAATTCATATAATTAGGTAAATATTGGGAGTTGATTGAAAGAACAACAAAAGGAAATCATGGTGGAGAGGGTACTTGGATGTGGTGAATTTTGTGACTGTGGTATGCCAACTACTGGGGCATTCTGATGAGTGAAAAAAGCCAGCACTGGAAGTTAAGGTTCCTACACTGTCACTCCAGTCCTGCCTCAGCCCAGCAGGGTGACCCTTCCCAGGTAAGCTGATCTGCTTAGCTTCCCTGAACCTTAACTTCCACAGCCCTTTCCCAGGGAGATAGGCAACTTAACTCACTGGGTGCAGAATAGTGTCTTATGTTGCAGAAATGGCTGCACTGAGCAAGCAGTAAAAATGTTCACATACGAGGGATTATCTGTAGGGGCAGGGACAGTCTCCCTACCACTTGTCTGAATTCAGCATGGCTGCACAGATCTTGAGTGGACACTTCTTTTCTAAACAGCTCTTCGGCCAGAGCGATGCCATCATGGACAAAGGTGCACAGTGCCCTCTCCTCTCTCTTCCCCATCACAGGCCCCAGAGGAAGAGAAGCCACAGTGGCGGGTGTGGAAGGAGGGCCCAGTCTAGGAGCCTAAGCAGCAGGCGTGATCCCAGCGCAGTGTGGGTTGGTTTTGCTCCCTCTGAAACACTCACTGGTGGACACGGCCCCCCTCAGGAAACATAAACCCGCTGTCCTTTTCCCACAAGAAGAGCGATTCATCCCAGGCCCTGTTTCCTCAGCAGCAGCCCTCTGAACTGGGCCCGAACTCCTGAACTCCTGGTGGTAACTGCCCTCAACTCCTTCCATTTAGTGGTAAGGCCAGGTAGGATAGAGAAAAGCAGAGAGAGAGAGAGGGAGAATGGGGGTGCGGGTAGGGAGGGAGGAGTGAGAAGGACAGAGTGAGGAGCGAGAGAGATGGTGGGAAGGCCAGAGGAGCAGAAATGTGGGTGCAAGGTGACAACTCACAGCTTTCAGGATGCTGACGGCCTCCTTACTGAGCCAGACCGGGTAGAGCACATCATCATGGAGGATGGACTCAAACAGGTCATCCTCGTTGTCGGCCTCGAAGGGGGGCTGCCCAGCCATCATCTCGTACATCAGAACCCCCAGGGCCCACCAGTCCACCGAGGGGCCATACTCCAACTCCTGCAGGATCTGTTCGGGAACCAGGCAACGTCAGAGCCCGCCAAAAACTCCCAGCAGTGGCCATGCCTGTGCCACAAATACCCATGGGAAGAACTGCACCTTCAGCTCTAGCTTGCTCTTCCACAGAGTGGAGCCCTGTGTTGCATTGAGTTAGGTTTTCAATCAGCAAATTCAGATTGGGAGGCACAATGTTGGAAGCCAGCTATCGACTCTCCAATGTCAGTACCCACAGTCTGTCCTCCAGTGGGTACAATTCACTGTTTTCTTTGTTTGAGCACCAGATAAAGTTCCTGACTTGCATTTATAGCCAAGTTAAAAAAAAAACTGCATATTTTTGACAATAAAACTAGGGTCAGAGGAGCAAGATGCAGACTACAAAGGACACAAGCAGGCTGTAAGTGATGGTGTGCAGCAAATTCAGGTCTCCCATCTCACACACAGTCCAGGACACCGCTCACTGAGTGGAAAGTTGAGTAGAATCTCAGTCTTTAAATGGTAACAATGTTGAATTTACCTGAGTCCTGTGCTCTTGGAAAAGAAACTATAGTTAATAAGTCTCCCCACCCTTTTGTGTTCTAATCACAAAGGACACTCTGCTCTTGCATATTCTAAGGAAAGACTCACTTCCTACTTTCCTCAAGGCTCCCACAACCCTTACTGATGGATCCCCTGTTTACCTGTCTCTGTAAAGCCCCAGGTCCCCTTCCTTTTATTCAAGGCATCCAACGTGGCAAAGACCATTGCCTAATCATTGCAGCTTTCAGGACACCTAAGGCGGGTAACTACTCAGGCAACTTGTCCCCAAACAAGGCTCCAGCTCAGTTCTCAGATTTCAAGATAGACAGAAGAGGAAGCTGAACCCCAATATATGCGCTTTCTGTAGTCTACTCAAAATATCCTTCTAGAGATTAGATTGCTTGGGATTAAATAAAAAGACTTGGGCAGAAGGATTTTGAAAACAGTAAAAATACAATCTAGGACTAATCTTTCAAATTTAGAAAGAAAAAGAATATGAGCAAATACAGCCAACTGTAAATTCTTTGGGGCTGGTGATCTGTTTGGTGAGCATCTCTGGTCTCTTAGACCAGTGATTAGCACATGGTGTCTATTAGAGGTCAGAGCTATAGGCTCCACTGTCCTGAGGAGCCAGCAATGTCGCTCTGTTCTAAAGCCAAAGCCAGCACCTTCCTCAAACTTGAAAGATCTAGCGCCCCAACCACAGGACAACCAACTTCTGTCCTTCAAGGTCATGATTATCACTCATTTCCTCCAGAAAGCTTCCTTGAATCTCCCTTGTCTTTCTCCTATCCTCTGACATCCTAAGTCCCTTACTTGTTCCTAAGATCTGTAGGCAAGTTCCACATACTACCATGATTGCAGTTATTTCTTCATGGTCAACTGTCTTCCTGGGGCATGTCTAAACAACCAGGTGGTAAGGGCACTAGCATTCTTCTGAGCCTTCACTGTGACCAGCCCAGTTCCAACACTCAGGAGACAGGCTGCCACATGTGCCCACTGTCTGTGACCTACTAGGCATGCTCTTTTCTCTCCTTGGCTCAGAGGACTCTGAGTGCTAAGGCGGCCAGCCTCTGGGAGGTGGCACAGCTGAAGATGCCTCTGCAAGTTGATGGGGAGGTGGCCTGTTTATATTCTGACAGGATGGCACTGGGAGAACCACAGAGCAGCCCTGCCTACCCTTCCTGGGCCCCTTCCAGAACCTTCCCATTCTGGGTAGCATCTTTTGTAAAATTCCTTTTAGGCTTGCCCCTAATTATCTGCTTTCTAATCATCTTGTCTGTTATGGAGCTGCTGAGAAGGGCAAGGTTTCACATGCCATGGGAGGGCACCCAGCATGGCAGCCAACCCCTTGAGTGGGTTAGAGCTGGGGTAGAAGAAAAGGGCAGGCATTGGGTCTGATGATGCCAGGCACCCAGGGCTGGCTACAATTCCTGGTGAGCAGGGGCTGGATGTGGAGAAAGGAGAGGGGGTGTGATGGGTGCTAGCTAAGGGCACATGGTGGAAAGAGAAGCTCTGGGGCAGAGCTAGTGCCTCAGAAGGTGTTTCTGGTTTCAAGGTTAGCCAGGCACCTCTCAACTCCTCCTGTTTGAATAGAGGCTTATGCATTCTGAAACATTTCCACGCTCTAATCTCATTAGATTCTCAGAACAGCTTGATGAGGTGGGTAGGGCAGGAATTGTTATTCCCATTTGAAAGATGAGGCACCTGAAGGTCAAAAACATTTTGTGACTTGATCAAGGTCACATAGGGGCATTAGTGGTCAAGTCTGGCCTAGAATCTCAACTCTCAGGTCTGTGCTTTTCCTGCCCCACTGCACAAGCCAGCAATAATGGAGACCCCATTTATTTACCCAGTGCCTACTATGGACCAGGCACTGTGTTAATGCTTTAGAGGCACACTTTCACCTACTCTTTCTGTAGCCCTTGATGAAGGTAGCAATATGTTTATCAGCTATAATTTGCCTACAGTAAGGCCAGGGATCGTCTGTCATTTCACGTGTAGTGGTGATTCTGCATCGTGGGCATGAGTGCAGAACGGAAAGGAAGAGGATCCGAGTCTTATAAACAGAGATCAGAGTTGTTCATTGTGAGTCTCGCCAATGAACTGTCTTTCACGAAAGTTGTGTGGGTGTTTTGTTCACCATATAGTGAATGTTTGTCTTGGGTTAGGTCCTTAACTACTACACCAGGCTTTCAACCCTTTGACTCTAGTATCAACTCGGAGAGACTGAAACCAAGCATTCTGACGAAAAAGGATAAATGAGAAAGATGCTGAAAAAGCAACTGAGAGCCCTGGCTTTTGCCGATTTCTCCTGGAAGGTTAAATTCCTAGTGTTCCTGATAAGGGAACACAGTAGTAGAGACAGACTGAAATCTCTACACTTCAGAGCTAAACACAGTAGTAGGTTCTAACGCAAATTGACCTACTACTATCCTCACACTTCACTAACCCTTCTCAGGCCTCCCTGTGTCTCATCTGTTCTGTGAAAAGTCTCAATCGTCCTTCCCTCTCGCTCTGCCCTCTGATCCACACTGCTGATGCCCATCTTCCTCCTGGGACAGGTCTGATTATAACCTTTCTACAATGGGAAGCCCTTAGTGGGTCCACGGATCTTACAGAATAAAGGTCATTTTCCTTGGTCCTTCATCCTAATCTCTTTCATTACTAAGAACACCAGGAAATCCTCTGTTCTAGCTACACTATTTTCCTTTCTTAAAAAAGGCCAGAAATGTTCTCACCCCTCTGTTTTTGCTCATGTTGGAGTATCCCAAATTCTCATTCATTTATTCATTCGACAAACCATTACTAAGAGCCCAATTAGTGTCCTAGATCCAGGAAGTACCCAGAATAGAAACATAGCCCCTGCCCTAAGGGACAGAGCCCAGGGATACTGAACCTCCTCTCCCACCCCACCCCCACTCAATCCTCCCTATTGTTTTCAGGAATGTTCCCCACCCCCACCACCAAAGGAAATCCTGCTAATTCTTTAGGACTCAAATCATCCACCAGGTGCTCCAAGAAGCCTTCCCTGATTCCTGAGGATACCATCTTGTGTTTCATACCTATTTATTCTACTTAATTAGTTGTTTACTTAGCTGTCACTCCCTCTAGACCAAATGTCCTTTTAGGAGAGCACCAGTGTCTTAGTCAATTCTTCATCCCTACATTGCTTTGTGTCTAGCAGGTGCTCAAACAATGCCCACTGAAAGGAAATTAAATCTAAATGTGCTAACACATACCAATCTACCATGGGCAATGCTTAGTGGGGATTGGTGCTTCCTTCGCATCTTACATGTGTCAGAACCCTCAAGACCATTTTTATTAAGAATCTAAGATAGGTTATGTCTTAAATCTGAATCATATCACACGATCTCTTAGTTGGACAAGACTGACCTAGAGAAACTCAAGGCAAACAAACTCTTTATAGTGAACAAAACATCCGAACTTTCACAAAAGGCAACCTACTGGTGAGGCTCAAATGAACATCTCTGATCTCCATTTATGAGTCAGATAGTCTCCTCTTCCTCCTTGATCCACGTACTTCCTATGCAGAATCACCACTGCACTAGAAATGGTAAATAATTCCTGGTTTAACTTGAGGCAGATTACATCTGATTAAGTAAATCGTTGCCTTATCAATAGTGCTCCTTTATCCTGTTTCTTAAGAACTGAAAACAATGATACACGTCAACAAATTTCTCTTGAGTCGAGTTTCATTGGTAGCTCTGGGCCGGATAATGCTTAGGAGGACCCGTCCAGATTGGGGGATGGCCTGTTACTCTCGGCTCACTCATATCTCCCCCATCACAACCACTTCCTTGTGGAGAAATCAACAGCCTTTTCTTCCTCTTCCCTGGAACCCACCCTGGTTTTCTCGAGGCTTCCCGCAGCACTAGATGACCCCAGTCCATGGGAGTGAAGCCCTGGATCAGCTGCAGCAGCAAGAGGAGGTGGCCCTTTGCACATGGTCTTACCTCAGGAGCGATGTAGTCAGGAGTCCCACAGAATGTGGTGGTCGTCACACCGTTCAGAATCCCTTCCTTGCACATTCCAAAGTCGGCCAGCTTGCAGTGACCTTCTGCATCCAGAAGGATATTGTCCAGTTTCAAATCCCTGCAAGATGGGCAGAATCACACGGTTAATGCTTTACTTGATTGCCTTCTTGAGTTGGAGAGAGATGCATATCCTAGGGAAATTTGCTACAGAAAGAAATGTCTTGAGGAGGCTTGACCTGCCAGCAACCAAACTTAGTCCAGGTCTCGCACACGATGGCCAACCCCCAAAGGAGACTACATTCTCCCCAACATGAGAGAGGAGCTTCTGCAACCCCAGGAATATCTCAGGACTGCTGTACTTTAATATATTAAGTCAGTAGCTATTTTTTAAAGCTATGTGCTGAAATTTATATTATTTAGACCTTATTATAAGAGAAAGAAGCAAGTCATCCCCCTTCCTTCATAAGTTAATCATGCAGATCAGCTAGAGGAATAACACATATTAACATCAATGAGTCAGATAAAATCACATAAGCATCAGTTGCTACTTTATAGGGCACCAACTCTGTGAGCTGTGGCACTTCGGAGGGAAACCACTGACAGCTGGTGTAGGCAAGAGGGCTTCCGGGAAACAGTGACTCTCAAGAGAAGCCTGTATAGATGGTAAGGTTTGGAAAGACCATGAAGAGAAAAGGTGGGAGGGAGAGGAAGTCCAACACAATAGATGCAAAAGGTAGTGAAGAGACCAGAGACCTGGGTCTCAGTAAATGGTGTGGTAAGACTGGCATGCTGAAATGAACCACAAAGAAACTTGAGTGCCAGGAAGAGTGGTTTGACATTCATGTTGAGGACAATGGGAGCCCTACCTGCATGCTACCATGTATTTGCAAGATCAGTCTTCTCGGGGCAAGCAGGACGAGTGAGGGAAGGGCGTGGGGCAGGAAGGAAGACACACTGATTGCAAAAACCAGGACCCCCAGAGCACAGTAGTTCTGTGCAGTGAGTGAGGGCCGTGGAGGCAGCCAGTCTCAACCAGTGCAGTTCCCTTGTGGCCTGTGGCCTGTGGGTTCTGTGTAAGATTGTGCATAAAATCTGGGGTTCTGGGTAGGAATTCCCTACTAACAAAGTCTGAAAACCCTGGACCTGTCCCATAGAAGAACACAGACTTTTGAATGGGGGTCTCCCCAGCACCCCAAGGCCTTTGAGCTACTCTGGTGGGGGGAGGGGGCAGCGGTCTTGCAAAGAAGGCCCATTCCCCTGAACAAGAGGGGCCCTTTTCACAAGCCTGCTGGCGTCTGGACTTGAACTCCGCCATCAGGATTCAGGCCTGAGTACAAAGGTGGGGCAGGAAGCACTTGGGGGCCTGCCTGCCTTGCACCCGTGGCCGTTTCTATTTACAGCTGGGACTTCTTGAGGAAAGAGCACATAAAATGTGCTGCACTAAGCAAATGCTCATGAACTACAGAAAGAAGAGTGAGCCCAACCAGCGAGCGACCGGGACCAGGGGTCCCTGACTCCCGACCCTGGCCACTGCGTGTGGTCAAGGCTAAACTTTGGCTGGGGGTGGGAGAACAGTGAGATGAATACCAGCTTGACTCTGGCATGGAGGCCTGGGTTTTAATCACTATCGTGGCTTGGTCTTGGTAAAGTCACCTTGATGGTCTGTTACCTCATCTATCAAGATGGGCCAGATATATTCCTGCTCCTAGGCTTGCTTTTTTTTTTTTAATGTGTGAAAAGTAGTAAGTTTTTAGTACTATTACACTCACTTCCTTCACAAGGAAACTGAGTGAACCAGGTATTCTGTCTGCCCATCTGCAATGCTGGAGTCCTTGAAAGGTGGACCTATAGCCCACTGAGTTATGGCCCCTTCACACTCACTAATCTAGAGTTATCTTTCCAAGATCTAGAAGCACATATAATGATCACCGTGGCAACACTCATCAAAATAATAATAACAATAACATGTGGAAAGCACCTCAAGGTTTACAAACCACATTCATGTTCTGAACAATACTGAAAGTTAGGAAGAGCGCACTCAGCTATTACTGTGGCAGAAAGAAGTGAACAGAAGTGGGAAGAAGGTAAGCAATTTCGTAACGTGACAGGGCATTGGTGGAACTGGGACCTGAACCTGGTCCCCTGCATCGGAAGCTATACTCCTCTGCCTTCCTGCCTTCATGTGGGTGGACTTCTCTGAAACGCCGGCCCCTAACTCCAGATTTATAAAGGATCCCATCTGCTACTGCTCAGAGCGCTCTCTTTTAAAGCCTCTGTTATGTCACAGAAAGGACTCGTTCTAATTTGTATGAATGGAAAGATTCAGAAGATTCCACACCAGCTTGACCTTGCCCTTGTTCTGAAAACTGCCACTCAGCATTTCCGGCACATCAGGCTCAGCCTTTCCCTTCTGCTCAGGGCAAGTGAAGGTGGAATGTCTTATTTTCCTCCAACTCCTGCTCTTCTTTCCCTGTGCTGGCCCTGAGCCTGACCTAGATGCGCGCCGTCCCTTTGCTTCCTGCTCCCACTTCTCCCTGGGGTAAGAAGCTGCTCTTACTGAAGGCCCAGGATGGCCACCATGGTGGAGCATGTTCTGCAGTCAGCTGCCCCTTTGTGTGGCAAAGGGAGGCCTCACGCTAAAACCATTCTTCCATTTGTGACCTGTGGATGGACCTTGAGATAATCATGCTAAGTGAAATCAGCCAGATGAAAAAAGTTGAAAACCACATTATATTACGTGTATGTGGAAAATAAACCTAAAAGCAACAAACAGATATAACAAACAAACAGAGAATCATGGACATGGACAGTAGACTAGTGGTTACCAGAGGGTAGGGGGGAGTGGGGAGGAGGGAGGTAGATGGGGTAATAGGGGTCAAATATATGGTGACAGAAAGAAATCTAACTATGGCAGGTGAACAAACAATGCAAAATAAATATGACTTACTGTTGAATTGTACACTTGAAACTTAATGGATTTCGTTAACAAATGTCACCATAATAAAAAACAAAACAAAAACAAAAAAACCTCCATTTCTTCCCACCATCCTGTGACTGATGCCTGAAATCCCGCCACTAGTCACTTCCTGAGACCCCACCCCTGCTGTCCATATTTCTCTAAAACTCTAACTCCCCACACAAAACCAAGTCCCATGGAAGAGACAGTGACTTATGTTCCTTTCCTTTGTGACAGGAAGATTAGTGAAGCTTGATAGACCCCTGGGGGGCCAGAAAGGCCATTGCAGAACTTTATTCCTCTGGGGATCTTCAGTTTCATTAGAAAGAAAAGTACCGATATCTGGTCCTGGGCTCTCAGTCAGTTCCTGAGTGGGGTTTCCATGGGTGGGAGAGCTCAGAGAAGCCCAGGGCCATGTTTGCTCAGGCAGAGAAAAAGAGAGCATGCCCTTCCCTGCAAGGTGGTGGGAGATGAGGGCTGCGGAGAGTAGGCCGTGTCCCTGGATTCTGCTTGCTGTGCAGCAGCTGAACGACTGGGATCGCCTCATAGTTTCCCCTCTCTTCTCCATTCTAGCACTGCTGTCCCAGGACCCATGGCTGCTTCCTATTCCTGCCCCACGATTTTTCTACCTGTTGGCTTTAAGTGCTGCCTCTTCACCAGGGGCCTCTCAGCCTCCCTGAGAAGGGGGATCATGAACAATTGTTTCCCAGCCTGGCCTGCTCTGAGGCCCAGCTTGCAAGGCTGGGTGAGTGGGCATGTCTCCTTCTTGAGTTCTCATGGTGCTTGGGTCACAGCCGAGCATATAGTAGCTACTCATCGAACTTGTTGACTGACAGCTTTGTAAAGAGGGACTTCTGCTTAGATATTAATCCCTGTTTACTCAGTCCTCAAATATAAAGCCAGGGTACTTTTGAAGACTGGGGACATTTTTAAGGAGTTGTGTCATGTTTTTAATAGTGAGGAAAAAATGCAGCAATATCTTTTTCCTAACATATGAGTCAACGTGACTAACCTTTGCTTTTTAAGTTTATCTATTAATAGTTTCACTTGTTTTTTTTCAATTGGTAATACATTCATGTTTTCATAAAATCCAAAGTATAAAAAGGCATACAGTAAATATTCTCTCTCCTGCATCTATTCCTCAGGCACTCCTTTCTCTCCCTGCAGGCAACTGCTTTTTATTCATTCTCTGTGCACCCTCTTGATTACACTTTACATATAAATAACAAAATGTTAATACATACAGGTGTATCCCATACTGTGGGTTCAGTTCCAGATCACCGCAATAAAGTGAATATGGCAACAGAGCAAGTCATGTGAAGTTTTTCATTTTCCAGAATGTACAAAAGTCCTGTTTACACTACACTGTAGTCTATTAAGTGTGCAATAGCGTTATGTCTAAAAAAAAATGTACATCTCTTAATTAAAAATACTTTATTGCTAAAAAATGCTAGCCATCATCCGAACCTTCAGTGAGTCGTAATCTTCTTGCTGGTGGAGGGTATTGCTCCAGTAACATCGAAGAGCGCTGATCAGTGATCACCATAGCAAACATATGAATAATGGAAACGTTTGGAATATTATGAGGATTACCGAAATGTGACACAGGGACAGGAAGTGAGCAAATGCTGTTGGAAAGATTGTGCTAGTAGACTTGCTCAATGAAAGGTTGCTACAAACCTTCAATTCGTAAAAAAACACAATATCTGCCAAGTGTAATAAAGTGAAGCACAATAAAATGAGGTATGCCGGTACAGTATTCATTTACCCTCTTCTAACTAAATGGAGCTTATTATACGCACTTGTTCTTACCTTCCCTTTTCCACTTAATATATAATGGAGATCATTCTGTTTTGGCACATAAAGAGCCTCCAAATTCTTTTTTATGGCGGCATAGCACTCCACCACATTTATTGGAGGACATTTAGGATGCTTTCAATATGGCACTGTTACAAACAGGGCTGCAGTGAGTAAGCTTGTACATATATAAAGGTGATGTACACATTTCCTAGAAAAGAAATTTCTGAATCTGATAACACAAAAATGTGGATTTCAATGGATGTTGCCAAATGCCCTCTTTCGAGGTTGAAGAATTTACACTTCTATCAGCAGTATATGATGGTGTCTGCTTGCCAACAGGGTATGTTTTCAAGTTTCTGGTAGTTTGATAGGTGAAAATAGTATCTTACTTAGTATATACGCTTAAATCTCTCTATAAGTTCAAGTATTTTTCATATATTTAAAAATGATCTGTATTTTTTTCTGTGAACTATCTGTTGCTCATTTTCCTTTTGTGGCATTTGTTTTTTATTGATTTTTAATAGCTTTCTATATTAGGGGAAAAACTACGTGTGGGCTAAGAATTATAAATACTTGTTCTAGTTTACTGTTGACTTTTGCCATTGCTTGCAGTGGTTTTACCATGCTGAGATTTATTTATTTATTTTTGTAACTGAGTTGATGTCTTATTTTTATGGTCTTTGGATTTTATGTTTTAATTAGAAAGGGTTTATCCCTTTCAAAGTTAATAAAAGTATTTTCCCAAGGTTTCTCTTAGGACTTCGATGCTTTTATTTTATAAACTTGTCTTTGATGTATTTGGAATTTGTCCAAATAAAAGGTGTAATGTACAGATCCAACTTTGTTTCCAGATATCTAGTGAGTTGTCTCAATTACATATGTTGAATAGTTTATATCTTTTCTTCATTGACTAAAATACCACCTTTAACAAATATTGGTGCTAGATCCCCACATGTATTTGGATTTATTTCTATAATCTTCATTCTATAACATTAATCTATACCACACTTTTTAAATGATTATAATTTTACAATATGTTTTAAAATCTAGTAGGGCTCGTCTCCTTATATTCTTCTTTTTCAAAATTTCCTGGCTACTCTTATTTATTTTTCCATATGAACTTTAGAATCATCTATTTGTTAAAAAAAAAAAATCCTGATGGTGATTTTATTGGGAACATGTCTTAAGTTAAAAAGTAACTCAGGGAGAATTGATATTTTATGATGCTGAGTCTTCCTCGGCGATAATATTGTTTGTTTTTCTCTTTGTTCAAGTGTTGTCTGTGCTCTTTAGGAGCATTTTAAAGTTCTCATATAGATGTTGTACATATCTTGTTTCATTTTATGGCAGCCTGCTAGTTGTCCCAATATCTCTCTTCACGTGTGTGTGTATTAAGCCATGCACATAGTGATGCAGCTATAAACTAGAATTCAAAGCCTTTGTTAGAGCTGAGTGTGGTTATGTGGCTAAGTTCAAGCCAATCAGATATGTGGAAGTCTCCTTAAAAGGCAGAGCCTTACTCTGCTTTTTCTTTCTTTCCTCTATCCTGTTGCCTAAATGAGGATATAATACCTGGAGTCCTAGCATATGCTCCTTTGACCAAAGAGACAAGGACCAGGTCCCAGGAATGGTCACGGGACTGCCCACCTCCAGATAATGTTCACATGAAAAATAAATAAACTTGCAACTTATTTAACGTTTATATGTTAATTGCAACTGAATCTACTTTTTTTTTTTAGGCGAAGCAACCCTTGGTTGACTTCACAGATTGCAAAGAACTTGTCAGTTTACAATCACTTATTTTTTAAATTTTTTACTTCTATAGCACCTGGTCTTCCTATGTGGTCTCCCATCCAAGTACTAACCAGGCCCGATCCTGCTTAGCTTCTGAGATCAGATGGGATTGGGCTTGTTCAGGGTAGCATGGCCGTAGACTTGATTCCACTTCTAAATAATCCAAGTTATTCTTTTATATTTTAGATTCCTATTGTAATTGGGGTGAGTGGATTCCATTATATCTTTTATCTTGTTGCCTATGTCTATACTAGCTATTGATTTCTGCTTACTATTTTGTGCCCTGCTACTATATGTACTGCATTTATTTTTGTAAAGGATTTTCCAGTTAATTCTCCTAGATTTTCCAAATCATCTGTAATTAGTGATCATTTTTACCTCTTCCTTTGCAGTGTTTAGTAGCACCCCTGCCCCGAGTTGTGACAACTAAAGCTGTCTGTAAACATTGACAAATGCCCTTATTTCTTTTGTCTGATTGTGTAGACTAGAACCTTAAGAACAATGCTAAATGATAATGGTGATAGCAAGCATCTCCGGTAGTCTCTGATTTTAATGGGGCCCCTCCTAGCATTTCTTCCTCGGGCAGAATGCCTTTATCATTGCCTTTGTTGCTTGGCACCGGAATTGAAATCTACCTAACTGTTTTCTCTACCAGAATGAGGACTGGCAAGAACTTCCATAGTACTTCCCTTCTACCCACCGCTGCCAGAGGGCCAGTCAAATGGGCTATGAGCTGTGAGGAAGAGGGGACAGAGCAAGTCAGGCAGTGTCCCGCTAGTCCAGGGTTCTCAAGCTTGGTGCATTGGAGCTGGATTGACATTTGGGGCTGGATAATTCTTTGTTGTGGGGGCTAGTCTGTGCACTTCAGGATGTTTAGTAGCACCCTTGCCCCAAGTTGTGACAACTAAAACTGTCTGTAAACATTGACAAATGTCCTCTGCTGAGCCTCTGGTGGACAACTACTACTCCTATCTGTCTTAAGCAGTGATGGAGGCTCCAAGATAGTCTGGCCCAGATCACTAAGGCAAATAGGGATTTGGGAGCAATGCTCTGGCTATCAGGAAGGGGTGCATTTTCCTGGAGTGTCCCCTGCCATTTTATCCCTGGGAAACAGCAATCCTGACCACACCAACCCTCCTAACATTTGAAATGTCTGGGGAAACCAAGGCTCAGGAAAGGTAAGTCACTTGCCTGAGATTGCCTGGCTGATAAGAGGCAGAGTTGGGCTGAGTCCACATGACTGTTCATGACCACCTTTCAGATCAAATGTAAGATCCATGAATTAGAAATCTGTCTGCTGATTGAATCCAAATTCCTTTGGGCTGGGAAAAGAAGCCTTCGTGGTGAGAAGGGGGAATACAGAGACTGAGAGGTTGCGTGGTATAACCAAGCCTCCCTTGGGGTATGAGCACAGACTCTTCCAGAAATTCAAGACATCAAGAAAGGAAATTCCCAAAACGATGTACCTTTTTTTTTTTTTTTAAATTTTTTAATTCTATAAAACCCGAAGGGGAGAAAAATACCTAGCAGTTAGTTTCACGAAGGCAATTAACTTTTATGACTATGATCCTTTATTGGGGTAGAAAAAGGAGAAAAAGGGGAAGGGATCCAAGACCCCTAAAATGAGTTTGCTGAGGTGGGGAAGAAATGAGCTTATAGTGAGGGAGAGGTGGTGCGTAAAGGTCTTAATAGTAGAGATGTCTGCTGGAGATGGGGCGAGAGTAGTAGTAGGTCAAATTTACTTTCACTTTTAACAAAAGGACACTCTTAATGTGACAAGAAATCAACCGTTGAAATCTCTCAAAATGTAGACAGTTTTGGCTTCTAAGACTTGCTCCCCCTGGCCCAGCTATCTATGCTTCTGATTCAGTGTCTAATGGCTTTCATATAAGCAGTTGGGAAGCTTTCGTGGTGAGAAGGGGAATACGGAGGCTGAGAGGTCACAGTCACTGACAGGGAAAAATTTAGAGGTTGCGTGGTATAACCAAGCCTCCCTTGGGGTATGAGCACAGAACTCTTCCAGAAACTCAAAAGACATCAAGAAAGGAAATTCCCAAAACGATGTACCTTTTTTTTTTTTTTTAAATTTTTTAATTCTATAAAACCCGAAGGGGAGAAAAATACCTAGCAGTTAGTTTCACGAAGGCAATTAACTTTTATGACTATGATCCTTTATTGGGGTAGAAAAAGGAGATGTTCAGATAGGAAGTAAGGTAGTTCTGAATCTGTATTGTGACTCTGCTACTTATTAGCTGGAGAATATTGGGCTGGTCCAAAATATCTTTGGGACTCAGTTTCCTTATCTGTAAAATAGGGATAATCTTGCCGCGACTGAATGATATAACCAAGGTGAAAACTCTAGCACGGTGCCTGATACGAGGTAGTTACCCAGAAATTCTGCCCTCTCCAGGGATCTCCAATAGTCATCTCTTAAAATACGCATCTTCTGTGAGGGTAAGTCACCAAGTCAGTAGATCCCTAACAACTTTTTAATTTTTGAAAAATACTTATTACCTTCCATGGTGTATAAGCCTCTGAGAGAGATACTGTGGGATGAAAAATAGGAAGCGTATGCAACTATAACATATGGGAGAAAGTGATGAATGATACTTGGGAGAGAGAGAGGCTAAAACTTTTGGCCTGCCTTAGTGAGAAAATCAGGGGATTCCTTTCCTCTGGGTCTAGAAAAGGACACTGCAGGGAGACATCAAGGGGAGAAAGCAAACTGGGGGAGGTAGGGAGTAGGGGCCGGGGCTGCACAGGTGTTACCAATCAAGATTGACATGACAGCTTCCAGACTCTAGCAAACTTCTCAGGACCTGGAATGGCCCACACTGTGAGTAGGGCCTTCTGGAAAGCCATGGAAGCTATTATGGCTAGCAGCTTTATCTGTCCCTGTGCTCTGAGGTTCACATTGTGCGATCACACACCTTATCTATCTCCTTAACTTGGGACTACAGCCCTAGGCAGTCAGTATCATTATCCATGCTTCCTGAAGAACCTGGGAGCTGGGACCTGAAGTTTAGAAGTTGGGTGGGGTCCTGTTTTCTTCACGTGGCACCTCAGTGGTCTCATCTGGAAATCCATCCTTTTCCGGATGTACAACTTTATTTTCCCAACTTGACAGCAGATTCCCTAAGAATAAGGGCCAGAAACTCTACTTTGTAAACCATACAGCATTTAGCAAGGGGTTGGTACACATGACAGACTTCACACATAAAGAAGAATTGAAAAAAACTGTTTTGCTTGACTTGAAAATTCACCCTAAAGGAAGAGGCCCATAAGCCCCTGTCTTCTTCACTCAGGCTCCATTTTTGATGCGCTCACTCCCTGGCATGCTCAGTTTCTCTGGCACGCTAATCTCACAAAGCTCAGGCCTGAGCACCACATTAACAACAGCAAATTCTTCCATTTATTTGAAGATAAGAGATTAGAAAAATTGCTTTGCAGATGCCAAGTATTTGGATCACTAGAGAACAGGCCTTCGGGGAGGTTGTGAAGAAATTCTTCTTGTTTTTGGACAAATAGTGAAGACCTGTGAATGACTGTGGTTAATCAGATGGGAATACAGGCTCCTCTGGTAGATGGTGCCAAACACCTTCATAAATTTAAAAACACATTCAAGAGGAAGACAATTTTCCCCTTCAATACAGTCAGACTCCCCTCAACATTGGTGATTGGCTGGCATCCTCCTCCCAGCCTTCCCTGAGCAGCCCCCTCCTAGCACTCTGAGGAATGCCAGGTCACACAAGTCACACCCAGGCCAGAGAGGACGGTAATCAAGAACCCTAGGAACGAGCACCTCAAGCCTCTTCATCAAATATAAAAGCATAGTTTGCTTCAGAGCAAACGTAATTGATTTAAAAATTCTCCATTGCAGTGCTGAAATGGAGAATTTCAGCACTATTACATTGACCTGAAAGTCAATGTAATAGTTCACTCTGGGCCAATCTG
>NW_006434709.1:19876300-19877984 GCF_000325575.1 Pteropus alecto
AAAATAATAACTACCATTTTTTTTTCAAATGCTTTTGTATGCCAGGCTCAGTGTTAAGCCTTTTATATGATTTATATCATTTTATCTTATAAATAGCCTATGACTCTGGTAGGACTATTTTATCTCCATTTTAAAGGTGAGGAAGAGGTTTTGCGGGGTTATTATCTCTCTGGCCCAAGACACACAAGGGGTGAGCGACAGAGTTGGCTCTGCCTGACCTCAATTCCCATGCTCTTAACTACTTTGCTGTGTTGCTTGAGGAGGAAAATAATTGTATCCACACTCTTGTCCTTTTGTGGGGCTGAGAACATAGTTGTTGCTGTTGGGGTGATGGTTGTTCTCGACTCATGGCAACATGGTTGTAAGATGTAATTGATAAGCCAGAAAAATGCTGTTTTGACCAAACAGATGACCCCTTGTCTGAAGAGATCAAACCTTCAGCAGCTATAGTGACAGCTGAAAACCTGAGGTGTGAAACAGCATCCCCACTCACAGCCAAAATAAATAGCTTGTGGCTGTTACCTGGGCATTAAGACTTGAAATCATTGCAGAATAATTTATCTTATTACATGGCTGTCCAATTACTTTTTTTTAAACCCACAGTAATACAAGCAAATTCTTATTCTTAATACTGATGGATAATATCTTGACCTCCACTGGTGGGAAACAGGCCTTGTGTCCCCAGCAAGTGGGATGAGCTGCTTTCTCATATTTATACCTAGTGCCCCCATGCCCCTCCAGGCCATCAACCAACTTGCACTTTAAAACGGCTATTTGGGGTTCAGTACAGACTGGGTCTAAGGAGAGTGCTGACTTCAAGAAAACTGCTTCACTTAGCTTTAATGTCCTTAAATATGGGATAAGATGGCTGGATGAGTTAATCCCCAAGGACCCTTCTCATCTAAGATCCTGGGAAGCGAAGGCAGCTGGAGCCCATGAAGCTTTAACTTGCTTGGCTGTTGCACACCAAATGTTTCCCTTTCCACTTTGGAGTAAACCTTTGCCAGCAAGCGTTTTATACAAAATATAAGTCAGATGATGCTCCCCTCCTGCTTGCATTCTTCGGTGGTACCCCATGGACACTCTTCCTAGCATGGTATGAGAGGCCCTTCGCGGTCTCCACGAGCCTGGACTTTTAGTCTCATCCCTTAACACACCCCCTCAGGATGCAAACCTGGAGCCTGTGGGACTCTGGGGAGTTCCCAGATGTGTGAGGCTGTCTCCTGCCTCGAGGTCCTGGCACAGGCTCCACTATGAGTATCTATCTTCCACACTGGAGTCACGAGGGCAGGGCCTGGAATCTCCCCAGTGCTTGATGCATCCTAGTTTCTCAATATACACTGGTCAAACGGATGAAAGAATGAGAGAGCAGAGAGGAGAATTTGTAGATCATGGCCCTAGGCAGACAGAGGACCTGAACAAACATCTTCGAATAACATATAAAACTATTAAAACATATTATCATTAAAAACTATTAAAACTAAGGCCAAAACCATCAGAAGTAGCTGAATCTGATGTTCTCTCACACCTTCTAATCCTTTCAACCCCTTACACACAGAAAGAATCCCTTTGCTAATTTCCAGCAGCTTTGTGGCAGTCAGTAGAACTCAAGTGCCTCACTCTAGCTCTGGGGCTAGCCCTCCCCTCCCCCTCATTTGGTGCCACCTTCCCCTCTTTTCCACAC
>NW_006434709.1:19878009-19879060 GCF_000325575.1 Pteropus alecto
CCCCCCCACACACACAGACCTCAATCCAGCCACAGTGGACTCTGGCAGTTCCTCAAGCTCACCAATCACCTTCCTGCCTTGAGACCTTTGCCACATTGCTGTTCTCTCCCTGGAGAACAGACTCCTTGTCATTCCGGTCTCTACCTCCGTCCCCTTTCCTCAAAGGGGCCTCTCTGAGCCACCCTGTCCCACTACCACCTGCCTTAGCCCCTTACTTTAACCTCAGTCGCGTTTATCATTTCCTCTACAGCAGTGATCACCATTTGTAATTACTTTGCTTATTTCCTTGAGTTTCCCTCAATGAGCTCCATGAGAACAGGGACTGTACCTCTGTGTTCACAGCTTGGTCCTCAGAGTCCTGCAAGTGCCTCGATGTTCATTAAGCATCCGAATGAGATAATGATCAGGATCTGTATTAAGTCCATCTTAATGACAGTCTAGTTAATGGCATGATTACGACTCCTAATACATTGCCTCCTTGGCCTTACTATGTAATGTTCCATAGTATTTACTGAGTTGTCACTCAGAGCCTGCTTTTGTGCTAGGCCTTAAGATACTGAGAGAGGTCACAGTCCTTGTCCTCAAGGAGGGGCCTGCAGGGAGAGGTGGACACAAAGCCAGAACACTTGGGATGGTAAGTTCCACACCAGAGGAAAACAGGACACCACCACAGCCCCTTAGAAGGCAAAGGCTGCCGGTCTCGCCTTTTTTGGGCCCAGACATTTGTAGCTCAAAATCCAGCCAGCATTCTGTCATCACAGAAAGGGCCACTCCAACTAAAGGACCAAGAGTAACCTTTCTGGGGGGGGAGGCCTGGAGCCTGGCGGAAGTGGGCTGCAGAACCCTTTGCAAGGCCCAGAATTCCCGGATGGGAAGGCCAGAAGCCACCCTTCAAGGGTGAGAAGCTGCCAAAACTAGTAAGCCTAAGTCTTTCATGACCAGCTCCATAAGGAGCCACGTGCTAGGAAAGCGGTCGGCACCTAGCAGGTCACCCCGGCCCAGATAAAGGGCTGACGAAACACAAATGTAGGTCCGCGTGAGTTGAGGGGGA
>NW_006434709.1:19879071-19904844 GCF_000325575.1 Pteropus alecto
CGTCTTCCTGTAAAGTGGGGGTCACCCAAGTTATGGAGGATATCAGAGGCCTCCTGCAAGGCCAGGGAGCTGAAATGGACTGACCTCTGAGTGGACAGAGAACAGATTTTATTATTCTTAAAAAAAGAAGTCTTACATTTGTATTTGTTTAATTTGGCCATGGAAAGTATTTGCTTTAAGACCGTGTGGTGTTTTTCAGCTAATCAGAAATATCCATGCGCACGCGCATGTGTGCGTATGCATACGTGCCGCTAAGGAGGTTAGGGCTGTGTTCACGCCCACACGTGTGTTTACGGGGTTAGGCCTATGGCTTCATAAATAAGGAAAATACACGGGTCCTTAAGGATCAGACAGGTTAAGAAGATTCTCTTTTTGCATTAGGGAAGATACAATCTGGTGGCGTTTACAAAAGACAATTAGAGCTAAAGACAGCCTCCATTGTTCCATCTGATGACTATTTACTGGTACCTACTCTGTACCAGAGGTCCAGGTTTTAGAGTGAGGGCAGGGATCTACCAGTAGTTCAATTCGTACATGCTGAGACTGAGGTGCCTTGCGGACATCTAACTGGCTATGCTGAACAGATGGTGATGTATGAAGGTTTGGACTGGAGAACTAATGAGCATGGTTGGAATATTCTGAAAAGAGGGTATAGTGTGAGAAGAGAAGAGAAGAGAAGAGAACTAGAACTAGTCTCCTCTTCCAATCCAACATTTAATGGGCAGGACTTGCAGTGGAATAACCAGAGCGGAAACTCAAGAGACTGAGGTAACCAGGAAGGCTAAGAAGGAGGGAGAATCTCAACCACGGGGTATGGTCAGTCACTGACATGCTGTCTTGAGTTTGGTGATTCAGCGGCTCAGAGATCTTTTTATCCAACCAAGGCCCAGGGAAAGAATTATTTGTCTTTATTTACTGGTATTTTATCTTTATCTTAAAGAATTATTTACTGGTATTTTATCTTTATGATTTGAGATTCCAATTTAGAAATAATCATAATAAATTGTATTTTTTCAAGAGAAGACTTTTCAGACCAATACAGGTATTGTGTGCCAGAGTTGGCCCAGTGAACACCTTTAGCAAAGAACTATAAACTTCAAACCCACCTATGGGAAAGAGAAAGAGATGTCCAGGATTCCAAACAGAGTAAAAAGAAAGGAAAGCGATGATTCTGCAAGTGACACTGGGAGGCATGCCCCTGTATAAGACAGCAGCTGTCTCCTTGTGAGAAGAACCCCCATTCAGAGAAAACCCACTGGAGCTCCATGTTCTCTATGAGCCTTTCAGTCTCCAACCAAGAAGGACCTGGCAGCTTCTCTTTCTCTTCCTTTTCGAGGTTACTGGGTGCACTGGTGCCTCAGACCAACAGCAGTTCAGTTTCTGGACCCCTCTCTCTCCCCTCACCAGGCCTGTGCCTTCTGGCTGCCCTCCCTGGCACTCCTCACCTACTGCTCCATCTGAGGGGGCGTCTGTACTCTGGATAGTTCTATACTTCCTTTTCATTAAAAATCACCTTCCCCAAACTATGAGCCCTTCTGAATAATGTGCGAATCTGTTCAATGTCATTGAGCTAAGGTGGACCCTATGGTTTGATACGTAACTTCCCTCAGGGAACCTGCATAGATCTAGCAGATGCATATATTGATAAAAGGTTGCTTGGGCATAGCTTCAATACCACTTCTCAGATCCTGGCTGGAGGTGGCCTAGATCCCCCTCCAGGGCCCTCCTTGTAGCGCTGCCTCAGCACCACCCCTGAGTCCAGCCTGATTTAGCCACTTCCTTTTTTTTTTTTTTCCTTCCCCTCAACCCTAGGTCCATTCTTGGAGCAGGATTTGGATATTTTTTTTTATTTTTTATGTCATTCAGCTAAAATTCGGAGTGCAATTCATTCCCTGACTTTGCTGGCAATCACTGGCTGAATCCTTCCCCTTAACCCTAGGTCCATTCTTGGAGCAGGATTTAGATTTCTTTTTTTTCTTTTTTTTTTTTTTAATGTCATTCAGCTAAAATTCAGAGTGCAGTTCATTCCCTGACTTTGCTGGCAATCACTGGCTGAATTTTATCCTCACACTAGAGCAGGTTGTTTGGGCATAGATATAGATGAACTAGTAAGTTACGTTCAATGGAGAGAGGTACTTAAAACATGTTGACCCTTCTCTGCCTTGGGAAAAAGTGATACCCAGCTTTTAAACAAAGTCTGTTCCATGGAAGTGTAGTGAGGGCACGGGATGCACACACAGAGCAGCGTGGACCCTCAGGTTTAGCATTTATAGCTTTACTATTCCTACTCTGAAGGTTCATGACAAGTAGTAATTACTATCTGTATAGCATACATATTTTAATTTGGTTTTTAAGGAAGTCAGTGAGTGTGTGGTGTAGCCAGCTGGCCGAGGAATGAATCTGACTAAGTAGAGACAGTGACAAGGTCTGTGACATAGTTCTCAGCCACAAAACAAGTGGTTTGACCAAATTAAACACGGGAATGTATGATTTGTTGCTGGTTCAGATCTATGACAGACAAGTCCTCCAAATATTCTACTTTATAAAGAAATCATGATTTGTGAATTTATTTTAGCAAGTGCTATGGCTGTCTTTAGCTCTAATTGTCTTTTGCTAACGGAAACTTCAGTAAAAACTAAACAGGTGATTAATGTGTGCTATGAGGAGGTGCTAAGGCAACACATAACTTTCAATCTCTTTTTCTTTCCTATATTAATCATACTAGAAACTTTGTTGTGTGTATAAGGTATATATAATAATAAAGAACATATTGTAATATACAGTATGAGTAATATACACATTATAGGGATGTTAAGAGTTATGTGCTTGTATATACACAATAATCTACATCTAGTATGATTAATATGTGAAACAAATATTTAATATTTATATTTTATATATGTATATATAGTATAATATATGTACCTATAGTGTGAGTTTTACATAAAATCAGAAGTTTAAATGATTTTTTAGATTATTTTTGGTGGTGGTGATCTCTTTCCAGTTTTGCAATTTATTTTTACCTACTGGTTTATGCTAACGGACATGGAAACAACTACAACGATTACTTTTGAAAACTTAAGAGTATACAAAGGTAAAATCCGTCATCTTTTCAGGTTAAAAAAATTATTATTTTCATGTGCTAACAGCCCCAAATGGAGGTTAATTAAACAAATGCTAATTTCCTAATCTGTTGATGACTGTCAAGCAGTTTTTATTGCCAGAGATTAGTTGTTAAGATATACATACCCACAACCATACCTGCTCTTTTTTGAAACATAAATGTTCTGATTTAATGGAAAATCACTGCAGGGCACAGTATAAACTATAAAACAATTAAAATCATAATTCCAAATGGCAGCAATTCCCAGTGAGTCTTACAATATCAAACTGAGCAGCTGCCAATCTGAAAAGCTCTGCCCTGGGCCCTGCAGGTGAGCTGGCTAGAACTGGGGTAAGAGACAGGCACAGGCGGCTTCCTATGGGTGGCCTCCAGCAAGGACGTAAGGCTGGCTAGAGTCCCATGGACCAGTGGGATGAATGGTCAGGGCTCAGGAGGGTCCAGGGCAGGGCTGCCCATGGGTTTCTAGGCAGTGTGTTACCCTTTCATAGAAAACACCACTGAGCATTCAAATATTTACTGAGCAACTACTGCGTGACATGTACTGTTCTTGGCATGGAGGAAACAAATTCTCTGCCCTTATAAAGCTTATGTTTTTGCGTGGAAAGAGACAATCAGTTAACACAACAATAAATAATATATTAAGGAATGAAAGTGCCACATACATTTAGGCTGAGATTTACTGTGGTCCATGTTCTTGTTTCTTTTCTATTAAGTGACAAGTATTTATTGAATACCTTTTTAAGTGCCCTGGCCTTTGTGAGATGACGTGCAAGAGACAGAATTCTGAGACTGGCTTCTGCCATCCACAGGTGAAACAAGGGGAACCCCATAAAACCACCACCCTCAGCGATAGTGTTTGTTGAGTAGTCACTCGTGCACCTCATGTGGACGACTTCATTTGATTCGCCCCAGAACTCTCTGAAATGGGTACTACTATCACTCCCATTTTATAGATGACAAAACTGAGACTTAGAGGGGGTGAACATCTTGCCCAGAAGCCCACAGCTAGCATGTGGATAGAGACCAAGATCTGCACCTCGTAGAGGGAGCTCCGAACCACCCCCTCCCTGTGTCTAAACTGGGTGGTGGAGACAGTTGGCACTGAAGGAGTGGCTGAGAAGCTGTAAGTTCCTCAAAGAAGGACCCACATCTGCTCCATCATCTATATTCTCCTCAGGGGCATGGTGCCTGCCCCAGCACCAGGTACCAGGAGCGTTCAGTAAATATTGACTGCCAGTCCTTCTCTAGTGGTCTCACTGCAGGATCACCCACCTTTCCATCCCAGAACGTCCTCAAGTGTGTGGTCATCCAGTCTTAATTTCTCATCAATGACATGTCATTGGCTTATCAATCTTATTTTCAGTGGTCAACCAGAGATCTAGATTTGGGCCCCTTGGAAAACTGGTTAAAGGTCAAGGGCATAAGGATTAGAGAACCTTAACCAAAATTAGGACTCTCCAAGATGCCATGCCTGAGATGGAGCAGGAGATTCTGATATCTCACAGATATGAGTGTGAAGATTACTCTGGCTCTGACTTATTACTGATATGTGAATATAATGACTGAATCTCACTGACCCTCAGGTTCCTTACCTATAAAACAGGGATGATACTATTCATTTCATAGGCTTACCGTGATGCTTAAATGAGATAATATATAAAGAATTTATTATAGTTCTTGGCACAGAATGGGTGCTTGACAAATATTAGTTCCAATTCCCCTTCATGAGCAATTTCCAAACTTGATCATTCAAACTACTGGTTTCAGACTCTTTCCTCACCTACAACAAAATGACTTTCTTCCACATCAGCAGATTTGAATATCTGCTGTTATTTTTGGACTGACCACATTACAAGTGATACCATAGGGGAGCAACACAGTGGCAAACAATAACAACCAGAAAGGGAAACCAGAATGAAGAAATACAAAGAGGCATTCTAGAATGGTGGCTGTACTCTTGCTGCTTTGATTTTATCTTTATTTTCTACTATAGCAGACTTTTTCATGGATAGGAGAGGAGGGTACCTTAGTGCATGAATTGTGGAAGGGTATGAGTCATAAATCACTCCTGCCACAGTATTCATGACAATTAAATGCTTATCTATTTGTCTGTCTCCCTGCTAGGCACTGAGGTCCACAGAGAAGGTACGAAGGGACTGGGATGAAGGGACTGAGTCAAGTTCACCACTTTATCCCCACAGGACCTTGCATACTGCCTGAGATGCAGCAGGCACTTAGTAAATATCTGATGATTGACTAAGAATGAACACAGGTATGAAGGAGAGACCCAGGGAGTTCTCTGTGGGCTGATGGGGTCAGCTTCCATGACAGCAGACACTTTAAAGTACTTAACTAAAGAAAGATCCATTAAATATTTTTCTTCTGGAAACTTAATGTTGCCTGTGCTCAACTTGGATGCCAAGCTGATAAAATAACACTGCCTGAACGCATTCCACAAGAACCAACCTGTTGAGTTATTAGTACCCTGGCTTGGCAGCCCCAACCCTATGGCTTACGTTTGCCATGCTGTTTGCACAGATTAACTTGCCTTAAATAATTTTAAATCATTTTAAACAGGTACTCCATTTAGACACAATGAAGACACGTACAACCTGATTTTGATTCACACTCCATTTTGTTATGGCAGTAATCATGTTAAGAAATGGAGTTTGATTTTTATGCTTATTTAATCTTAATGTGAATTAGGTAGGAATGACTCACTGTCATAGACTGAACATCTGTTTTTCTCAGAAGATCTTTACTTAAGTACCTACTAAGTGTCTCTGTACTGTTCATGTTGTTTTTATGTCTATATTTATTGGCTTGTGTGAACTTAAGAGAAGAGAATTATTCAAAGATACTGAAAAGTGGAAAAATCCTACCAATTGTATTTGGATAGACGAAGTCAATGGTTACTTCATTTCCCTCCTGATGATGTACAGTTAACCATATCTAGTAAATTGACCCCCTTTCTCCTCTTTCCCACTTTAAGTCCTGCATGGTATAAGTCGACTTCTAGTCTGATACACTGACCTCAGAAAAGATTCCTCTTTTCTAGATACACTGATTCTCATAAACTCAAACTTTTATTTAAAAACTAGTCATTGTTACTTAAACTGTCCCCCAGAAGTCACTGTTATGTTCATTTCTCAGCTGATTCCGAAGAAATTTCTATAGGAGCATGGTATTCAAGTATCACATCCCCTGCTTTTCAAAAGTTGCTTTACACATTTTTTTATTTTACAAAAGACCTACATTAGTGCTGGTTTTCGAAAACGTAAATAAATCCAAGGAGGATTTTTGCTTTTACAAAAAAGGGCAAAAAGTGAAAGTAACATTCAGCTTTTGTTTGACAGCGATCTGTTACAGAGGCAGGACACGCCCAGAGCAGCGAGAGTGGCCCCGCCAAGCTTCCTCAGGAACCACATTCAGCATCTCAGCATCGAGCTGCCAGAACTTTGAACTGTGTCTGTGACATCTGTCCTTCATCTCAATTAATTTTGTGCATCGTTATCAAGATGTGTCCTAAGGTAATTGCTTTTTTGCTTTACACCATTTCAGCTTACAAAAGTTTCGTAGAAATGCTCTATAAAACCTGTATCAGAAACCAAACAATTCTCTTTGCAAGCTTGTAATAGGGACCTCATCTATGTTTCCTTTCTATCATAACTTGGATTACTGACTTCTGCAGAATGGATAGATGGACTATGGTAATGACCATCAATCCATTTTCCCAAATACTATTTCCAAAGACATTTCTACTAATATTTAGATAAATGTAATGACAAATCAATTAAATTCTAATTCTCTGAAGTTTATATACATATATATGGCTAAGCATGACAGTGAAAAAGAACTTGAGAAATCGCTACAGAAAGTATTGGGCAATTAGTGGCTAAAGTAGGTATAACACCACTGCAAATAATTAACAAAGTAACTTATTTGCGACCCAATGAGATAGTCCAAGTTAGACATCACTTTTTCTAGAAAGGATTTAACTGCATGTGAAGTTATTTTTGAGACTCACCATGTTTACCAATTAAGTGGAGTTTGCTAGTGGAGAAATCTTTTTAATTGTTTAGCGCTACCTGACATTATATAAACATGCAACACAGCCATCCTTATCATTCCCCACATTGACTATGTAAAATCTTTGCTAGACGTGCTGGAAGATGAGAGAGATGTAAGACTTATTCCTAGTCCTTAAGAAGTTTGTAGTTTGTCAAAGATAGATCAATGAATGGAGTGTTGGGTACGAAGAACACAATCTCTTTTCTCTACCCAGAAGCCCTAACATAAATGCAAAGCTATGGATTTACATGGCCATTTTTTAATATAAAGTAGGAATCACCAACTGGGGGATGAATATGAAGTTATAGGGCAGTGTCAAGGGTATTGATCAAATATGGTTTCATAGAGGTGGAGGGGCTCGATTATAGTAATATCAATTGATTAAACTATTATTTAAAAGAAAATTCTAAGGCGGTTGTCCATTCGTATTCCTTATGATGTCTCAGGAGGCGGCAACCCCATTATAATTAGAAATAATAGCATCTATCACTTGACACTAGCATCTCTTTATTAACAAGTAAACATTTAAAAACCACTTTTCAAACTAGTATGGCTTGGTGAAATCTCTTGACAACTCTGAGTTGCTCGGATTCAGCAATGCCTTGAGTTTGCTTCCCCTTCAATTAGTATGTACCTCATAACGCATTTGTTTCTTCATTCATTGTTGGCAACTTAATTTCCCTGTGCTTGAAAAGGCACCAATCCTTACCATCAAACACCTTCTTCAGAGGGTCAAGAAGGAATAAGATACACTATTAAGTAAAAATCATTACATTTGCTTTTGATCTATGTGACACAGAATTCTTAAGGATTCTAAGAGTAAACAGGTAAAATTCTTCATTCTCCCAATAAAAGTAATCTTTTGCTTTTTCGGTAATACTTTTGACTTCTCCAAAATTCTTTTACCCTCATTATCTCATCAACCCTTATTTCGGTCTCACTACTTCCTAGTAACTCCCACAATTGGAGGTAAAAGTTTACAACGTTAAAGTGTGTTGACTTGCTTATCTTTTTAGACTGAGCTTCCTTTAAAAAGTGTGTAAACAAAAAATGGTGTGGATTCTCAAGTGTGTTCCTTTGTAAGGCCTTTCCTTTTCTTGTATTTGCACATTTTTGCTAGTGAACTTGAGTAAACTTTCTTTTTAAAGTTTAAACATACATTCCAGAGAGGTTTCAGAAACGACGATCATTGGGCAGTGAATATTGCCACAATGACCAATGGCAATGTGGTCTCGTGAAGTTTTCTAGAATCTCTTCTCAAGCTTTACTAGGGAGGACTGACTCAATTTTATATGAAAAATAATTTGGCTTCTCTAGCTCTTCTAAGTATTATGGAGGCAAACGCTTAATGGCACACAGCTAAAGAAAACAGACTATGGTGTCAGGCAGAGCCAAGTTCCAAAGCTGCTTCCCTACTTCCTGGTTATGGGACCTTTTCACTTCATGTTACAACTTGAAGTCTCAGTTTCTCCATCTGTAAAAAGGGGACAATACTGTCTACCTCACAGGCTATGTTCCCGAGAGTTAAATGAGAGAATATATGAAAAACACGCATTGCCAGTCACAGTTTAACTCTTCAATAATAATTATTAATTATTTCAAAAGTGGAGAGCTTCACGTATCAATCCAGGCTTGGGCAAGATCAGAGGGCTACAATAATAACTATTGAGGGTATTTCATCAATAAGGTCATTTAAAGAGACCTAAATGTAAAACCTGTGGTCGGAACGGTGCTCTGGCTGTACTCTAGGGGAAGGGTATGGGAGAGCCTGCTGGGGTGCTAAGAACAGTCTGTTTCTTGATATGGATTACACAGGTGTATATTCATGTAAAATTTTGTTGACATCTAAGAATTATAGACTTAACTGTAGGCCTATTATATGTCAATAGAAAACCAGAAATAAAAAGTAAGGGAGGATGGGAGGCAGGGAAGGAAGAATAAAAGAGGGAAAAACAGAAAAGAAAATAAGGAGGAGCAGGCATAAATGCTTTTTCCCATGGTCTGCTCTGCTTCCTTTAAGTTATCCACAAACCCAGTTCAGGAGAGGCTTGTTCAATGAGTAAGCTGATTGACTAGAAAAAATAGTGCTATCTTTCCTCCGTGATCAGATCCTAACTCCTGTACTGAGGCATTCATGAGTGATAGTTTTGGTATATATTTAGATGTAGGAAACCGAAGGGGTATGCATTCAGAGATGGTACATTGGTCTCTTTTCAGTCCAAATGTGCCTACTGACATGTGCTTAATGCCTAATGCTACAGGATCTTTGTACTGGCCATCAACCCAGAATTTCCCATCAACAAATTGGTCAATATTTTCTAGCTACCCCTTGTAAGCCCTGCCCCCTTCTCTCTGACCAGGTCCGGTAAATTTCCTATGGATATCTATACCATCTCAAAACCCACTGTGTTGTGCTGTGCAGACTGGGCAGTTACTTGCAGGTACCCACCCATGGGTGTCAGAGAGAAGAGAACAAGGAGATTTCTCTCAGTGTGCAGGGTGGAGCCCATCTCAAAGCATAGGGATGGTGCCTCTCACACCGTAAAATGTTAAAGGAAGTCTGGTCCCAAGGGGCCGTAAACAATGCAGTGTCTACGATGGGTGTACTGAGGTAGAAATGAACATTGTCTACCTGTGTATTTTTAATCCTTTTAATCCCAAGAACACCAAACCATTTACGGGCATAAACCTCGCCATAAAAGGCATTAAAAGGGTGGGGTGACGTTAAGGTGCTCTGGTTAGCTCAAGTTGTGATGGTAAAATGACTTTAAAAAAATTGTTTTGTTTGAAATAAAATTTATCTGGAGAGAAGTGTTTTTAGTTTGGGAATGGATCCAAGCAGTTCAAAAGGACACTGCCACATGTTCACGTTAAACACACATAAGGGCTACAGTGGTGGGAAGCTAATATTAACACATCGATAAGAAGAGAGGATCATATTTAGACTATTCTAGTTTTTATAGTATGGATAGATTAAATCTCCTTTTTGATTTAATATTTACGGAAAAAACCCCTCTGGTTTTTCAAACATGGGTCGTAGCCTTTGAAAGAAAGTTCAGTACAATCTGAGAAGTTATATTGTAGAATCTTTTGAATGGAGAAAGAAGGCTCATCACCTCAATCTGATTCATTTAGGGTCTGAAAACACTGCAGTTCTGGCTGTACTTCACCTGGGCTGCCAAAACAAAGACCCTGTAAACTCACACTGTCTCCAAGCCTTTACAGTTGCGTAATGATAGCACTTTAAAGCTAGGGCAGGATTTTTCAACCTCTGCACTACTGACATCTCTGGTTGAACAATTTGTGGTGGGGGGCTGTCCTGTGCATTGGAGGGCGTGGATGTAGTAGCACCTTTGGCCTCCATCCACTAGATGCCAGCAGCAGTCCCTCCTCCCAAGTTGAGACACCAAAAATATTTCTAGATATTGCCGAATGTCACCTGGGGGCAAAATCACCACTACTCGAGAAACATGGTGCTAGAGAAACATCCTGAATCACCTGGTTCAATCTCATCGATAAAGAAATTATGGCTGACAGTGTTCTGAATCTAAAATAAGTTTAGCACTACTCCCTCCCACTGCCCCCGCCCCCTCTACACACACACAAGTGCTGGGCTTAAGACCATTTTTTTTGCCTGAGTTCCAAGCTGGGGAACTGAGTTTTCTAGGTCTATTGTCCAGACCTACAACACCTCCTGGAGCCTCAGGGACAAATGAGCCCAGGGGCTCTCCAGGCAGAGTGCAGCATCTCCCAGGTGGTGCTAAAAGAATCCCACTAGGCTGGGTGGGATGTTTCTTGCTGGCTCTGGGTTGGTGAGAAGTTGGCTCTCTCTGCTGCTGGAACACTGTGTGTCTGTCAGTCCATTGACTTAGAAGGTCTTGTTGCAAGACTGTTGTTACCTGCTAAGAGGTAATAGTTTTTTGGGGAAAAAAAATCTCTGGAAACAGTATTACTTCTCCTAGTACTAATGTAAACCACCCTCCAAAACAAGGCACTGTGCTAAAAACTAAATCCATCCTGTTCAGCCTAGAGCCATTAGAAATTGGAGGAATTCAGAAAATATGAGCCCCCAGGGCTAATAAACCATATTTAGAACTATTTTAATACATTTTGTTTACGATAAGAATTTGAATGTCTTTTTTGACACATACCTCCACCCTGAACTATAAAGATTAAGTGACATCATTTAGCTAGAGTAAAGAATGCCCTAAACAGAACAGGCCAAGTTGTTTCTACCATTTAGGAAAGAAAAGGAAAAAAAAAAAAAGGAAAACCAAACCAAACCTAACAAACCCTGTTTTTTTTTTCTCCCTTCACAAAAATAACAGAAGGAAAGCTGCTACTGTAATCAGCAGTGATTGCAGGCATTTCCTGTATTTTTATATCAAGCTGGTTGTTTTTTTTCCATTACATACCCAGTGAACTCCAGTTAGGTCAAGACTAGAGGAAAACAGGACTAATTATGTCTCCAAACCCACAAATCTGCCTACTTAGCTCTCCTAATTTTATTTGTTGACTCCATGGTTCCAAGGAGCCAGTGAAAGGAAAACCTCCATGAGCCATTTGCTCTCCTCCTCCAGGCGCCAAGGCCCGGATAATCCACCCCCTACCCCCACCACTCCTATCCCATTTAGTTTCCAGCACCTTAAGAAGAAGCTTTTGCTCCACCTAGTTCAGGTTTGAGATTCAATCAAGTTGTTCAAATGAGTCTTGGGTTATATATCTCCTTTCTCGGAAGCTCCTAGGCTCCCTGGGGTCAGTGCTCCAGGCCTACCTTTGGACGGGCCAATGCCTACACCTCCAGGTCCCCTTTTCCATCACTAGAGACCTTCGTGCTCATGTTTTATCCCCAGAAAGGGCAGGAAGGTCTCCTTCATTATGCCACACTTCCTATGTCTCTGGCTTTAAGTCTATTTCTAACTGCTTTGTCTTCTGTGGTGACAAGAGAACTTTAGTAGTTTCTTTATTGAAGTCAATTATTATGCAGTAATAATCTAATAGCCTCAGCTCCATTTTTCTTTTTTGTTATGTCAGGGCTTTCCATGAAAGATGTACTCTACTGTGTCTCTGCCTTATTTTTAAATTTTAATATCTTGCTTATAATACAGTATCAAACTGGTTTTTGCAGTCAACACAGTGTTTTCACAGCTGCTAGTATCTATTTTCTCTTTCAAACCTTCTGAAAAGCTATGAAAACCTTTTTTTTACCACTTTGAGATCATTATAAAAAGGTGACAAGATCTTTGGCCAACCTTGGGCATTTATTCTTTCTCTTACCTGTCCCACAACTATGCAAGTGCCTGCTCTCCTTTGTTCATGGGATTTTAGGTAGGTTTTCTTATTGGTGATGGCTTTCATGCCCAAGTTAAACAAATTACTTCATCATTTTAAACAATGAGGCCACAAAGGTGTCTCTCTAGTTGACAATTCCGCAAAACTGTCTTAAGGTGATCATTCAGGACATTTTCCTCTAAGCTGTTCCTCTGTGGTTACTTGACTCTCTGACAGTTTATTCTTCAATTATCCATGCTACTTAACATTTTCTTTATTGTTCATATTAGTTTCATTGTTTGATGTAATAGCCAAATCTCCAGAGCTGGGGTGGACCTTTGAGGTAAATAAATGCCATTCTGAAATAATCTTACAAGACTGAGGATTAGAAATGTTTTCCTTGTTCTTCTGCAGTTACCTTAGATGATCCTACTCTTCAGATACAGGTGTCAAAACCTGACATCTTTTGCATCAACCCTGCAACCAGTCAACCAATATTGACTACTTACCACATAACTGGTTCTGCATTAAGGTATTAAGAGGAAATAATAATAAACAATTAAGCTCTTATGTGTTTTTCAAGTACTACTTCATTTAATATTCATAATTATCACACAAGGTAGGTATTTTTTAAATGAGGAAACTAAAGATCAGAAGAGAAGAACTGGCTAGCTTGCAGAGCCAGGATCCCATCCAGCCCAGGTGTGTCTGGCTCACAGGTATGTCATAACACAGCTAGGCTGCTGCATGTCAGGTTCCCTGAAATTTACTGTGGAGAGTACTGAGGTTGCTGCTTCTCTCACTTGATTTCTGGACCTCATATAGAATTGCTTTCAGAATCCATCGTTTCAAAGCCACTTAGAAAAATCAGGGTTTTTCCATTATGTGCACACATTATTTTTGATATAAAATGATTTTTGGAAATCAGATCTACCCCCAGAGGAAGATTATTAGACACGAGAGGCTATTCAAAGAAAAACCTTGAGAGGACTGTACAGATATCCAAAGGAAAAGCCGTGTTTTTGCCCTGAGAATAGTCTCCCAAAAGGACTCTTTTAAAGGAGATGACAGTACTCATTTGGATGTATAAACTCTGGTATGTTTGCTTGAAAAAAAATCAATTTCCTATGGCAGAATTGAGAAACTCCCAGTCTCTTGATGCCCTCCCATGCTTTCTAGAGGAGTTAATTCAACAAGATTCTATAGTACGTTTGATAATCAATTTCCCCCCACTTTCCTTCAAACATTAAATTGGGTTCTTAGCTGTTGAAGATAAAATCGTTTCATGTTCCTTCTTATATGAAATTTGCCTATAATTTTCTTTCCTGATGGCTTCCCTTTGAACGACAGCAATAAAAACCACCACAGAATTCTTTACTTTCTACAAGTAACACGTCTTTCTGCTGGCCACAGTCTGGTTTTCCCTTCTCCAAATGTAACCCACTGCAGTAGGTACCTCCTCACTTGCTACTCTTTGTCCTTCCCCAAATTTCAGTCTAGGATGTTTTTAATCCTCATATTTCTCTAGCCTGGTTTTCAATGAGTTTTTTTTAAATAGATATTCTTCTCAGAAAAAGCATCATTTGTGAATTTTAAATTATTGTCTCTGCCCAACCACAGCGGAGAGTGTAGATGGACAAATGTATGGACCATAAACTTGTCTAAAAGCACATGAAGGCTGTGGAATTAGTACTGTTATCAGTATAAACCAAATCCCAGCAACTCAATGGCCCTCTTGGTTTTTGTTAAGGGCAGATGGAAGGGATGTGGGTAGGAACTCATACTCAAGATAACCCAGCCTTCTTATTTCATAATTTTTTCAAGGTGTTAACAGTACCAGGTTACCCCAGCAATTTTCTAATCTTCTTTCATATTTTTCTTTGTCATCTTATTTTACTTGAAACTAAGAAGAAAGCATCCAAGTCACATTTACTGAACTGCTGGTTACTCAGCTCATTCTTCCAGGCATGAGCTCAGTACCTCGAATATCTGGACAAGGCAGACTGGGTGGACATTTTTTGCCAGGGATTTGGGTTTTATGAGATGTGCATTTCTTTGTGCAAAAAAAAAGTTAGGTTTTCAGACTCTCACCAATAGCAATCACCTCCACTACCTCACAGGACTCTGGAAAAGATGGGAAGCAGTGCCTGGGAACTGGCCCTGTCTGTGGAAGGTCACAAGGTCAGGTGGTGAGCATCCGAGGTGACAGGCTGAACTTGGAACTTTTGTTCTGTTCTGAATAGCTGATAACTTGTGAAATAATATTTCCCTGACACTTTATCCAAGTGTAACCTTCCGGCGCCTAGGACTGAGGCTTGAGTTGCACTGTGGTCAAGAAGGAGCATCAGATGGAGAAACTCTCCAGGCCTGTGATTCATGTGGACGACCACCTGTAACAGGCTGGACACTTTCTTGGAACTGTCCCTGTATTTATTCTGTAGCTTAGGCCAATGGGATAGCATTTCTTGGGCTCTTCTAGCATATATAATCTTGGAAAAAGTGATCCCTAAATATATATTATTAAGGCCTCAAATTTGTTTTCTCCAAATCCTGCTCTTTTCTTGGCTTAAGTCATCCCGATACTTGCTCTAATCCACCACAATTTTTAAACTCATGTCAGTATGTCACAGGATTCTCAATGAATCGTAAAGCATGGCGAAGGAGGTCTCCTGAGAGAAAAGTTTTAGATTATTCTAGAAGCCTTGGTCTCCAGAAGGGCAATATTGTTTCCAGCCATGTTGGCCAGGCGATGCTCAGCTTCTGGGAAGGTTAAAACCTTGACTTGGAAAAATCAGGATCAAAGCCCCACGACCACAGACAACTGTGACATAGAAATGTCCTCTGAGGGCAGGCCTAGGTCTCCATGTTTAGTTCTATGCTGTTTGACGTACTGGCCACCGCTGTGAAACACAGCATTACAGGATTCTTCTGTAAATGTAATCTTCCTGCTCATCGGAGTCCAAAGGCCTAGCCTGGTGTTATTCAGACATTAATTACATGCCTGGAGAGTGAAGAGAGAGGCAGTGATTCAATCCCGTTAAAGCAAAACTGCAGATCCGGGAAACAAAAATGTAAGAGAAAAATAAATAAGGAAATAAAAGAAAATAAATAATAGCAATACCTAGAATATTCTTGAAGAGAAAACTGCAAGACAAAGCACTAGCTCTGATCTGGGGGCCCTGCGACAGCCAGGACCAAGACGAATATGTAGCTGGTATTCCATCAAGATTCACTGCTTTCTGGTAGATGTGAGAATGGTGATTACGGGCATGTTGCCCCCATAGCCTGCATCAGTCAGGAAGCTCTTCTAGCCCTGGAGCTAACCCTATCCAGGGCTGACAGGGAGCCCCCTGCACAAGGCATGATGGGAAACAGCCCCATTCCCTAGTCTACCTGGAGACATTTACCCCTTTAGTTCAAAGCATTTCCACTGCTAATGCTTAAATTGTTCTACGCACCCTCTGCCTTGATCAAGTGCAAAGTACTCCTGCCTGGAGCACTAGTTTCCAGCCCAAAAAGGGAGACTGAGTCACAGGGAACATCTTATATAGAAGAGATATGATGACAACTGATAATAATAATATCTTTGATTTGAGATCCTTCAAGGTACTGACCACATTTTATTAGGAAGATATTAATACATTTTACAAGTAAGGAAACAGCTTTAGAGAGGTTAAGAAACTTCCCCAAGGTTATACATCTGTAAGTGACAAATGTGGGATTCAAACACGGAACTGTCTGATCTCAGAGTTCTGAATTTAACTGTGGACTTCAGAACAAACAGGTTAAGAGAACAAACTTTCAATGAGTAACTACAAAAAACAAAAATCAACCCAGTCCAGAACTATGTTCCTATGTATTTAGGGTAATTATTCTCATCTGTGATGCAGTGATGGACTTAGGGTATCTAAATCAGCTGTGTGGTCCATAAAGTAATTGGGCAGTACTAATACAGTAATTATGGTAATGGTTAATATGTAGTGCTCGCTGCCCAAACCTGTGCTAAGTACTTCAATGCATGCATGGTCCTATTTAAGTCCCACAACCTCCCTGTGAGAGGGGTACTATGACTATGTTTCAAAGATCCTAGAATACACTTTTTCTACATTTTAACAACTTTCAAGTTAAGATGCATCTCACAATTAAAACTGGCAACTTTTCTTTTTAGTAAAAAGCAACAGAAAAAGAGAGAGAGAAAAGTAAATGAAGGACAATTGTACTGAACAGAAAATAGTAACAAAGATGGCAGGTATTAATTCGACTACATCAAAAATCATTTCACATGTGAATGGTCTAAATACACTGGTTAAAAACAGAGATTGCCAAAGTGAATTTAAAAAACAACAAACACCCAACTACACCCTGTCTATAAGAATTTATTTTAAATATAAAGGTTCAGATAGGTTAAAAGTAAAGGGATGGAGGAAGAAATACTGTGCTAACACTAATGAAAAGAAAGCTGGATTACCTATATTAATTTCAGACAAAGCAGACTTCACAACAAGAAAAATTATCAGGAATAAAGAGTTAAATCACATAATAATAAAGGGGTCAATTCTTCAAGAGGGCCTAAAAATCCTAAACAGGTATGCACCTAAAAACAGAGCAAAACTTGATAGATCTCAAAACTACAATGGGATATACATCACATCCACTTAGATATATAATAAAAAAGAAGATAATAACAAGTGTTGGTAGGTATGTAGAGAAACTAAACCTTCATATGCTGCTGGGGGGAATGTAAAATGGTACAGCCACTTTGGGAAACAGCTTGGTAGTTCCTCAAAAAGTTAAACATAGTTATCATTTGACACAGAGATTCCATTCCTAGGTATATAACAAAGATAAAGAAAATATATGTGCACTCAAAAACTTGTACACTAATATTTGTAGCAGCAGATACACAACCCAAATGTCTATCAACTAATGAAGGAATAAAATATGGTATATCCATACAATGAAATATTATTCAGCCATAAAAAGGAATTAAGTACTGATACATGCTATAATATGGATGAAATTTGAAAACATTATGCTAAGTGAAAGAAGCCAGTCACAAAAGGCCACGTAGTGTATAGACCCATTTATATGAAATGTCCAGAAGAGCCAAAACTATAAAGAAAGCAAGTAGATAAACAGTTGTCGAGGGCTGAGGGTGAAGGAGTGAGAAGATTGGGGGATGATGGTTAAAAGAAAGTTTCTTTTTGGAGTGACAAAAACATTCTATGACTGGCAATAGTTGCACGACTGTAATACTAAAAATACTAAAAATCATTGATTTGTACAGTTTCAGTGGGTGAAATTTTATGGTATGTGAATTATATCTCAATAAAGCTATTAGAAAAAAATTATTGAACTAAAAGGAGAAATACACAAATGCCCTCTTTCAGTGACAGACCAGGTAGGTAGGAAATCAATAAGGATACAGTTGCCCTGAACAGCACTGCTCAACTTAATCTACAGATTCATTTTTACAGTGGTATATTGGCAAATGTTTAAGCATACTTCTTCAGGGAGAACAAACCCTGATCTGCAGCATTTGCTGATTTCCATGGTATAAATACTCCCACCATGGCTGATTTCAAACTACCAACAAAATGTCACTGATCATGGAGTTGGGATGAGATGTGCACAGTTGCCTTTCCTTTTGCCATGCTGTAGCAGGCACAAACCAGACTTAAGTTTTCAGGAATTTTGTGAGCTGACTGTTAAACATGGGTGGCTTGAAAATGGCCCTGGGGAAACATTTAAACCATGGAAATCGGCTACAAATCAGATGTTCCTGCTGTTTGTTCCGAGCTGGTTTATCAACACACCATCAAAAACACCAGAGCCCTCAACTTATGGTTCTGCCTGTGTCATCAAGAAACCGAATGACTTTGGACAAGTCACACAACCTCTCTGAGTTTGAGTTTGTTCATCTATTGAAGATGATGTTAGAGTAGCTGACCCCTATGTTTTCTTCCACCTCCAAAATTCTATTAAATAATAGGCCCCTCTTCCACGGTTCTCACATATAATATAAGACCATGCCAGTGTGCACTTAAATTAGTTTTGACAGTCATTCCGTGGCCCCTCAGTGTGGGGGCCCAGGCTTCCCTCAAGCCTGGTTGCTCACCAGGCCTCCCTTTGTGCTTTAAGTTCCAGGCATGTGGAAATTCTTTAGACCCACAGATGCATTTGGCCCCTGCCACCCCCAGCCCCAAGCCTTCACACTTCCTGTTCTCACTCCTTGGCACACACTCCCATGTACTCTTACTCTAGCTAACTCCTACTTACCCCATTAGGTCTCTCTGGGAGAGGTCACTTCCCCCAGAAAGCCTTCCTTGATTTTCTCCAACTAGCGGAGGTATCTCTGCTATGTGGTTCCCTGGCACCCCATCCTTTCCCTATCACCAACCTTATCAGTTTTTATTGTTCCTGCTTGTTTAACTGTCTGGCATCCCCACCCAAACGTAAACTCCGAGAGGGCAGAGAATGTGTATCTTTTCCTTTTCCTTCATCTTGAAGGCCTACACCTTACACATACGAAGGGGGCTTAACCATCACTGTTGGCTGAATAAACATGCCTCTCTGAACAACAGACTTTTTCTTTGTTGCTCCTCTAAAAAAGGTACAAACTCAAACAGAAATCCCCTAGGGACGAATACTTTTACATTAGCAGATTTCCAACAAGAAAGGGAATTTCATTTGAGAAATGCCCGGCTTCTGAGAGGGTTCTGACCCATGGCCATAAGATTCTCAGTCCTGATGGGGCCACGACTTTCAAAGCAAGCAGCCCTGCTCCTCAGCTAATTCTCACTCATGTGGTAGGTTTTGGCCCCTTTAAGGAGCTCTACTCACAACAGGGATTAACACTTAACTTGGAAACATCAGAGCCAAGAAAACTATTTGTTTTGATTAAAAGGGAAGGCTGTGCATACATTAGACAAGAGGAACCCACAGACAGTGATTTGATACTCAGAGAGCAGAGCATGTAATCACCTGCCGATGAAGTCTCATGTTCCATAGAATCGTGGGAATCACAGGCCAGGACCTATGACCCCTCCCAGTGGGCCCTGGGCACTCATGCTCCTTGGATTCTGTCCCCTCCAGATCCTCACCAAGGTCATTTAGAGAGGTCACTTCGGAGATTCATTTTCAGATTCTGTTTAAGGCATTTCCAGACCAACAATCTTTAGGATCACAGAGCCAGATTATCCAATCCAGCTGTTATATAGGGACCGAAGTCCAGAGAGGAGAAGTAATTTGCATTGGGTCACCCAGCTGAGGCAGAGCTTGATTAGATTCCGGCCCCTGACTCCTAGCCCAATGTCCATTCCATGGCAGTGCTTCATCAACCAGACACTGTGAAGAATAAAAGGAATGGGGCACACAGAAAGGAGGCCCAGGGAAGTGTTGGTCCAGCAAGAAGTCCAATCAAAAATGTGTTAGGGCCAAATATGCTTCGAAAATTCTCCCACCTCCCTGGAGGTGTTTTCTGGGCACATTTGACTAGGTTGGCCAAGAAATCAAGAGCCATTGGGTAAAACCATAAGTTCTGCACAACCCATGGAAACTCTATAAGATCTTCCAGCCAAGAAAACACAACAACGTGAGAAATGCTCTAATGTAGCAGATGCAGTGTTAACAGGAGGAAGAAGGGAATAACTCTGCTTGAAAGAGCCAAAGGAAGTGAGCTGAAGCTGAATCTTAAAGGATGAGAAAGAGTTAGAGAAAATAAAAAGTGAAAAAGGAGGTAGGGTATTCCAGGAAAAGAGAGGGGTCGTGTCTTGACAGTCGATGCTCAGGATCTAGGCAATAACCTCACACTGTGTGTGGCTGTGTTGGTGAGGACACTTGTTAGGCTCCAAAAGAGATTCAGGGAAGAACTTGGCTGGAGAAGCACTTGGGAAAACAAGGGGAGTAGAAAAAAACTTATGTGAAAATCCCAGAAATGCAGCTGGTGAGAGGTCAAGCTTGGCAATGGCTTCGGGTAAGAGGTGGAAGAGTCTGGACACTATCTTGAGATAGCATGGAGTCACTGCAGACTTCTGAGCAAGAAAGTGCCCCAACTCCAATTTATGACAATCTGTAGGACTGGTCAGCCTGCTACCACATGACCAATGAGAGAAGCAAAGCCAATTAAGTGTGGCCCTTATGGCCTCCTCAGCTGGGAGACTTTACCTGCCCCCCACTCCCAGCCTGAGTCAATCTGTACTCAGCCAGGGCCCACAGAGACTGTGGGACCCGCTTAAAGATTCACACGGAGTCTGCTTACCACGTGGCAAAGTTGACTATTGTTTCCTAAAACAATTCCCATTTTCAATAGCTCAATCGTTAGCCAAAGGCATTGAAGAGACAAAATCAAGATGACTAAATCTAGGAGATTTCAAACTCTGCTGTTGAATACATTACAGTAATACATGTTCCAAGATTTCTACTTTCTATAGAATATTGCATAGTCAAATAATAAAAGCTAATATGCAGATATTGAATTCCCCTTCATAAGATAGGTCCCGACTCCTCAAACTAGCCTTTGTATGAGAGACTTTAACATGACAAGGTGTTTTCATCAGTTTCCCAACTGGCAGGATACATTCAGGGTGAAATTTTCAAGACGGACAAAGTGAATCTTTTCAACTGTCCACTCAGCCACTTGTGAAATAGAATGATGACAGGAATAACTACAGTTAACATTTAGTGAGTGCTTACTCTACACCAGACACAATCGTAATGACTTTACATGTATTAACATGTATTTGATTCTCACGATATCTCTTTGAGGGAGCAAATATTCCCTATTTTACAGAAGTAAGTTCCTTGCCCAAGATTATACATCAAATGAGCAGTGGAGACGGAGTTTGAGCCCAGGAGTCCTTAACCACCATACTGGGTTCTTGGTTCTATGGTAGGTATCATAAGAGACACAGAAGCAGATGGCAGGGTCCCTGATAATTTTTTCTTTGAACACGCACTACCAGCTGAAATACTCAAACAAATTTAATCAGGAATTTCCCCCTGGTTTCAAACTTCCTGTTTGCTCTGAACCTACAGTGTCAATGGGAGTCAGAATTCTACTTTTGATCTGGTCGGCAATAACGTGGCTTCCTCAGAGAAATGTAAACTTGGCTTTCATCCCAACCACTGCAGTCTCTACTCTCTCCCTCTCCCCTCCCCTATGCCATGTCACAGTGACTTCACCCAATACTATCTTAGGCAGGTAACAATGCAAGAAAACAGTCTGGGGTAAAGGTCTTGAGTTTAAGTAAACCTGGACCCACAAAAAAGTGACTACTTCTGAAAACCCATAATAATATTTAGCATTCCTTTATCAGGCACACAAACCCTTCAATTGTACAACATGGTAGAGGGACAGAATAACTCTCATTACCAAAATACACATTCCTAAAGGCAGCTTGTTCGCTGAAGAAGGTCATATGGGGACTGGGTGGTGGGGGTGGGGCACTCGTAAAGTTGGGCAGATGCAAAGGGAGCCCGATAGGGAGGCTGTGGTACCAACGTCGGACTTTACAGCTTTCCAATGCAAGCACATCTGCCAGCTGTCCCAGGCCTCTGGTTATGGCTATATACGTTGATCAGTACTTATCCTGTCCCAGGGTCCCCAAGTGCTCACAGTTTCGGAATTTTTGCCAAGGAGAGGGTTCCTTCTCTGGCATATTGCCTGGCCCTGAGGTCTAGGCTCTACCCTAGATGGGCCCTTAACCTGCACAGGGGACACAGCCTCACATATCCGCCGCACTGTTCCTCCCAGACAGGGGCGTTACTGCACTGTCATCATTGCTGGTGTGTATGTGTACTTCCCTGGGCCTAGCTGGGCCACAACTTCTCGGGGCCTTGCTATGTCCGTTATTTAAATCTTTCAGTTTATGCCAAGACCGCAGACCTGGTCATCTTATTTTAAAATTTATTCTTAGCTCCATTTTACAGATGAGGAAACTGTGACTCACAGAGATTTGGTCATTTGCCCAGGGCTACACTGTTAGTAGTAAGTGGCAATGCTGGGACTTGAACCTGGATCCTCTATATTAGTTTGCTAGGAATACCATAACAAAGTACCACAAACTTTAAACAATAAAATAAAAATTTATTTTCTCACAGTTCTGCAGGCTAGAAATCCCAGATCAAGATCTTGGCAGGACTGGTTTCTTCTGAGGCCTCTCTCTTTGAAAATTTGATTCTGAGGTCTTCTCCCAGAGTCTTTATATCATCTCCCCTCTGTGCATTTCTTTGTCCTAATCTCCTCTCACAAGGACACCAGTCAAATTAGATTATGGCTCACCTAACTGACTTCATTTTACTTTTCTCACTTCTTTAAAGCCGCTATTTACAAATACTGCTAGATTCTAAGGCATTGGGGATTACAAATATACGATCTTGGAGGGGACGCAGTTCAGCCCATAAACTCTTGGACTCCATAAAACTCTGTACTCCCCATTTATCCAACCAATATTTATAGGGCCTCCTAGGTGACAAGGATTGTACTCAGCACTTCTGCAAATATTTTCTCATGTAATTCTTAAAACGGTCCAGGGAGATTCATGTTTTAATTCCCATGGCACAATGAGGAAACTACATTTCAAATAGTTTAAATATTCTGGCCCCCAAAAACACAACAAAGATGAGGCAGACCCAGGATTCAGGGCCAGTTCTCTGACTCTAAGCTCAGCGCTGTCTCCAATTTACAACTTTGCTTCCCACGTGAAACTGCAGCTGGCAGCAATAGGACAGGGTGACCTGACAGTGGCAGTGACGGGGTGGGATCTGGCAGGGTCTCCTTTTTTGGAGAGATCATAAATCCCACGGATAATAGCAGACCTACCGCATCGGGTCATTGTGGTAATTAAATACGTTAATAGGTACAAAGTGCTCAAAATTGTGTCTGGCTATAACAAAGGCTAAGTAAGTGTCTTGCGATCACTGTTGTTGCCACTACTGCTGTGGTGGTTTTTGTTATGTTTGTTGTTATTATTGACTTCTGGATAAAGAGGATAGCTTGAACACCCACAACCATTTTTCTCTTTCCCAAAATTATGCACAAAGTTCTAAATCCACAAAGATGTGCAAACAAGAGAAGAAACAATAGCAACACCTTTTGAAAGCTGGAAAGCAAAGGTATGAATGGTAAATAACTTAGTAGACCCAAAAAAGAGCTGAATCCTGAACCAACAATGGGGAAAAAGTCAAGAACAATCACATTTTCACTGCAGAATCTCCTGCCTTTTGCCCCACCAGGAATTAGTAGGAACAGTTACTTCTGGAGATAAGGATAATGTGGAGAGAAACAAAACAAAGATATCTGGTCGAAAACAGTTATAGACTAGATTTTCTTCTTTAGTCTTCATAGCTCTTTCCTTGCCCCCAAGGATTTATTCTCTAGAGAAGAGGAACAGAGGATTGCATACCCAGGAAGAATGGGGAGAGAGAACAGGCACCAGGACACAGAACTGAAAACAGTGGAATTAAATGGATACATGTATTCTGGGAGCTGGGCCCGTCAATCGTCTTCCCTCGTCTGGCTGCCATGGTACTGGTTGCCAAACCATCTCTCTTCAGAAAGGACTCTGGAAAAGCCTTCCTTGGTAATCTGAGCACTCCAAGGGAAAAGGACCAAAAATATTGATAGTCAGAGGTTTCCCAACCAAATGGCCAGCCAGATTAGTTTACCATGAACCCCACTGACTAATCCAATATCCGAATGATAGTTTCAGAAAGAGAAAACAGAGGAGAAGGAATCATCAAACAAACAAACAAACGAACAAACGAACGAATGAATGGATGAATAAATAAATGAATAAATAAATAAAATAAAATAAAATAAAATAAAATAAAATAAAATAAAATAAAATAAAATAAAGACATTTTCCAGTAATGAAGGACATGACTTTCTGAACTCAAAATGTCTATTCAGGGCCCAGTGCAATCAATAACAATAGGCCTAGACCTCGTAATTGAGTAATTAACAAGGTTTCAGGAATAAGTAATAAGTCCATACAAAGGATCAAGAATCAAAACAGCTTCAGTCTTCTTTATAGGAACACTGGAAGTTAGAAGGCAGAGGAACAACACCAAATTTTGGAAAAATGGTTTTCAATCTAGTATTCTATACCCAGCCAAACTCTTTATCAAGTTTGAGAGTAAGATAAAGAAGATTTTAGATATAAAAGGAAGATCTCAAAAATTTACTTCTCATACTCTTTCTCAGAAAATTGCTGGGGATGCTTCACCACATCGAGAGAGCACATCAAGAAAGAGGAGACATGTAATACAAGCCAGGAGCTTTCCATAAGAGAGAGGCAGGAAGCACTGGGACAATAGGGGAGGGAGACCTGAAGATGACAGCTGTGCAGCAGGCACTGAGGACAACCATTCAGACTGGAGCAGTTTAGAAGGGTCCGGAAGATATTTATCCAAGAATACGGAATTGCTAGAATACCTACTGCACCTAAACATCCTGAAGGGAGATGTGAACAATTTGTAGAGAGTTTGTATTGAATTAATCATAGAAAACAAAGAGATAATTCTTATATCCAGGGAAAACAAACAAAATGTATAAGAAAGAAAAAATAATTATAGCTTATACATGGCTTAGTTCCAAGTAGTATTTCATAGTCATAATAATGTATACAATGTATATTCATTTAACCAAATTTACTGTAAATGCTATTCAGAGGATGGGACGTTGGGGCAGTGAGTGGGTAGTAGGTGGGGCAGAGAACTAAATTCTCACTTCCACAGTGGAAAGTCACTAGATAATGCCTAAAATAAAGTTTTAAGAAAGTAGTAATAAACATGTTATTTAGAAATATACAAATCCATACCCAAAGTGTCAGCCTAAAGAACTGAAAGTAGTTATCTCTAAGGAAGAGGAAATTGGAGGCAGGAGGGAGGGAGGGCAGAAAATGGCTTTTTATTTCTTAAACACCTGGTAGAACAGTTTGACTCTTTATCTATATGTATATCTTTGATTAAAATAACATCTGAGCTTTATAACACCTCATTGCGTAAACTTGGGTGAGTTACTGCTCGGTTTTAGTTTCCAAGTTCCATCTATAAAATGGAGTTGGATTAGATAGTCTCTGAGGCCCTCACTGATCTAACATTCAGATTTGAGCTTCCTGGTACAGAAGCTGGTATCCTCTTATTATATACTTACCCCTCAGAACCTTAGGAGTTTTATTTTAGAATATCATTTTCTACTTCCGGTGAAGATGGTGAAAGATGAGGATTCGTAGCAGATATGATATTGGGGACTGTAGGAAGATAGAAATAAAGTCAACCGTATTAAAAAAAAAAATAAAAAGATA
>NW_006434709.1:19904857-19914617 GCF_000325575.1 Pteropus alecto
GCCGCACCAGATCCCCAAAGTGCCCTAAATGATTTTCTGAGGGCCGGGTCCTAGAAGACTGGGAAGAAAAAAGGAATGGATCATCTCAATTTCTCCTCCTCCACTGCTTTGCAGTAGCATTAGATAAATTGAAAATGTACTGAAAGAAGAAGACTCTAAATATTAGACCTTCTACTTTAACACAGGCTTTAACTAGACACTTCACCATGCCTAACTGTGCCAATGGCAGGAGATAATTCCGGGGATCAAGGCAGGCTCTCGTTCTTCAAACTAGACACACATTTTTCCCCCTCTGACTAGCAGGAAGGCAAGACTACAGTTTACATCACACAGCACTCCGTATGCATTTTTCAAGAAGGCCCAGCTTGGAGACCATGGCTAGAGACCTCAGTATGTCTCCAACTTTTTCAAGGGAAACTACTTCTAAACTCCTCCTTTTGTCCCCCAGCCCTGGAGAGGACAAGGCATTTAAGATTCAGATATAGTGAGTGCTCTGAGGTTTGACTAGATTTCTTTCCTGTTCTTAATTCTTATTTGACTTTTTATAAACATCGTCATCAATAGGGAAAGCCTTTTCTAAGCACCTCTTGAGTGCAGAGTGATCTAGACTGGGCCAAAACAGAGATACCCTCTCTCTCCTCTTGTGTCCCCACTGCTCATTTCTGGCAGAAGGTACACAACTGGCACTCAGGGCAGACTGACTCTTGGAGAGTGAGGACGACTGCTCATTAAAGGTCCAAAGTCTGGGAAAATTAAGAATTTTCTGCTAACTGTTAACTGCTAACTTCCTTCTCTGTTGGATAATGACCAAATTTTAGTGCTCAGAGTGACAAATGTTAATCATTAATAATACTTTACATAACCACTTTCAGTTCTTTAGGCTGACACTTTGGGTATGGACTTGCATATTTCTAAATAATGTGTTTGTTGCTATTTTCTTAAAACTTCATTTCCCATATGCTTTCATATCCGTCACCTCTATTTCTACAGTCTGACTTCCACCATCTCTCTCAACCATATGAAGACAAGGCGGGTATTATCTGAACTTCTCAAATGGAAACCAGTCACAAAGAGGTTCAGTAACTTGCTCAACAAAATTTCTTGAATTTTCTAGAAACCGTTTAACTATTTTACCCTGGGTAGCTATGAGGTTGTTAAACAAAAAACTGACTTTATACCTTTGCTACTTAAATTTTTATTTTTCCTATGACCACTACTTTCATAATTTAAAAAAAGGAATATAGTTTTACAGGAAGGAAGGAAGAAATTCATTCTTCTGTGATTCCAGGATTCCCTTTTGGGGACTAGGCTGGATAAAAGATCTCCAATGCTTTTTCAATCAATCTTCATAAAAATCAATTCAAGATACAATAAAATTAGCTAACCTTTATTGAGGACTTACATTGTGGCAGGCACTATTAAAAATTATTTAGATCTATCGATTCATTAAATCCCTACAACCTCATGAGATAGGTACAACAATTACTCTCACTTTATAGATGAGGAAACTGAGGCATAAAATGTTAAGACACTTGGCTAGAGTGGCAGAGGCCATGTTCTTCACCACATGCTACGGCAGCGCTCCTGCCTTCTACATTGTGAAAGAATAAGAAGATAGATTTCTGTCTGCCAAGCCTTCAGTTCTCTTCCCAGGGCCCCTGGCTGCCCTTTGTCTGAGGGAGATCACAGAACCTCCCCCTTTCACGTCACAAGCGCAAAGGAATGCTCTTGGAGAGTCAGCCACTGCTATTGAGTATCTCATTGAAAAAAAAAGACAGCACTGAGCATGATGTAGAGGAGAAAGTTCCCTGAATTAACTTCAAAACCTCCACCTTTCCTGGTGTGTGTGAGTGTGTAAGGGAGGGGAAGAGACTTTTAAAAGCTGCAGGCACACAGAGAGCTAATGCCTTCTGCCATAGTACACAGAGGAGTCCCAGAAATGCTGGTCAGGGGACACAGAGACAGGACTCTGTGCTGCCCAGTGTGGGGAACCTGACCCAGAGAAGAACCAGAGGAAAGGGGGCTGTGCCTGTCACCTTGGGATCTCTGTCAAGTGTGATGAGAAATAACTTCTTCCCTTAGTTCTTGAACACTAGCCAATTAGCTGCTAATTAGTTTGTGTATAAATTCCAAGAGGAAGGCTGAAAATTCAATATCAACTTCGGCAATGAGGTTCTCCTCCAAAACCTGGTTTTGCCAATTTCTCAAATAAGCCCCTGTATCACACAAAATATGGTCTCTGCCTGGGCTTTAGAAGAGCCAATAAGCAAGGGCACACATTCACAGCCTCTCTAGCCAGCTGTAGACTAGCTACCCCAAAGAGCCCTCCTGCCAGCAGCTTTAAGCAAAGCATCATGAGACATAGAGGCCACATGGTCTTCCTTAATCCATAAAATGAGAGATCTGAAAGAATGGGGGAACTTTTAGCGTCAAGGGAAAAAACTGTATGTTCTGTGTTAGGAATGCTTCTAACACAGGATTTTAAGAAGGACACACATGTGATGTAGCAACCTACTGGACTGGAAAGCTCTGGAGTTAAAGACTAGAACAAATATTTCAGTGAACACCTACTATAAGTAAGGTACTTCCCTAGGCCAAGTGCATGAGCACTCTCGCATGGAGATCTCAATCGCAGAACAGGTATCTCAAGTAAAAATACAAGGTCAGCAAAGGGCACCTGCTAAATGCTTGGTACAGAGAGATATTCTGTCACTTAGGGAAGGCATGATCTCCACGACATGCTGGGTGGTCAGGGAAGGCCTTATAGAGCAGGGGCACTTGACATTCTGAAGGCAGAATGAAATTTTTCTAGAACTGTGGTCCCTAAATCATCTGAGGAATACTTTTTAAAACTACAGTTTCTGAACCCCATACCAGGACTTACTGAATCAGAAGCTCTACGAATCTTACCCTTGTATCATCATTCTTTTTTTTAAAAAAAAAATTATTATTGTGAAAGATTTAAAACATACACAAAAGAAAACAGAATAGTGAGCCCACATGTGCCCATCACCCAGTGTCAGTAATCATCAATTCACAGCCGTTTTCTTGCCTATATCCTTATCTACTCCCTTTTTCCCAGTGTTATAGAATTTACATATATTGTAAACCAGGAACTCTGAAGCAGTAAGACCATGGATATGAACTGGAAAATATTCCCTGATCAAGACACAGATTAGGAGCAAGAGAAATCAAGGGAGAGTGGGGACAAAGCCTCAGAGAAATGAGAGAGAATGGTATCTAGGGGAGAATGGCAAACAATTTAGAGTAACTATAAGGTGGGCTACATGGTTGGGGATGGTGGTGATAATGGTCAAAGGACTGTTAGTATGGTGTCTTTATCAAAAGCACAAAAAGGCAGCTCCTCTGGGTAGAAAAGCAGCCCCTTCTTGGGTAGAAGCCGCTACTCAATCAGAGTGGGCCCCACATTCCACTCAGTGCCTGTGCTTCCCACTCCTGTGCCGTGCCCAAACCATAGAGCTGTCTACAGCAGTCTCAGGGCCAGGGTATGAGGGAATCTGAAGGCCAGTGAAGGGGATGGCGCTTTATCTTATAAGGGTTATAGAATGAGAAGAAGGGGAACATGTAACAATCAGCCTGCGCTTTGATAGACTACTGGGCAACAATGGAGGGGAGGTGGACGGACAGAAGGACAGAAAACTGAGAAGCAGTGAGTCAAATCTGCAAACTACTGCAAACTAGCCAGGGGAGAAGGAAGAAGGCCTTGAAGGTCAAGCTTTGAGAGAGAAGTTTGAGAGAAAGATCTTGTTTGGGGTTATAGAGATAACTGTGGGCTGGATATAGCGATATGGGAGTTGGTGACACATAGGAGTCATTTGAAGGCATGCAAATGTTGAAATTGCTCAGGGAGAGTATTCAGGGCAAGAATAAAGTGGAATGAAGGCCCTGGGGAAAATCAGCATTTAGAGAATGGGGTTGGAGGGAAGAAGGAGCCAGGCCAAGTGATACAGGAGAGAGTCAGGAAAGTGGGAAGGAGAGGGAGAGCAAGTACGGATCATAGAAGCCAACAGAGCAAAAGTGTTTACAGGTGTGGTAAGAAGGAAACATTCATTTAGGAACGCAGAAAAGAGAAAATTAGAAATGTAAGGGAAAGTCAAGTTTTGGAGTACCTGAAATGACAAGCTAAAGAGTTTGGACTTGGCCTTGAAAAGGCAAGGTAACAAGTATCATGGTGTACAATATGAGTGTGTTGTTCAGGTACACTTCCTAATCTGTTGCTTATCAAGTATGGCCTTGGACACATTATTTGAGTCTCTGAATCCCTGCTAGTAAGCTGTGGATTATACCCACTCTAATAGGAATGGTATAGGGATAACATCTCAAAGAATGACAATTCTTCATGTCATGGCACCTAATAATGCACTGCCTTGTAGTACGGGTGATCCTTTCACATATCTAACTCTCTGTATCTCTAGCTTATAAACTGCTTTGGGGGTAGAGATTAGAGTTTTAAACTAACTGAAGTCAATGGTCACTTGTTGACTACTCAGGGCAAGACAGAAGAGAATGCAGAATAAGAAGATTGAGGGGTTAAAAAAAAAGAAATGGCCCTTAACAGAATCTGCAACTTAGTGAAGGATGCACATGGATGTCTAAACCTAACACGAGGTGAACAGTGGTAGGGGCAGCCATGAAGATCTCAGATTTCAATCATTCTCAAATTGCAAATGAAAGTGTGGGGGATGGAGAGAACCAATCTGGCTGGTGGGATGAGGATTCTGGGCTGAACACAGAGGGTGAGGAGGGGTGTTAGCACAGGAAAGTTTGTGATTGGCAGGTGAGTTTGAGGAAAGCTAAGAACTTTGGTGAGTTTAAAACAAGGCATTGTGGAAAGAAGAGAAAGGTGTATTGGCCTATAGCAGACAAAACCAAAGGCAACCCCCAATGAATGAATCACGTTCTGGCATAATTCTATAATCCCTTCCTCTTGAGTCTGGTAGAAACTGTGACTTATCTCTAATAAAAAGAATGTGGAAAGGCGATGTGATATCACTGTCACAATCACGTGACATTATAGGGCAAAGGCAAAGGGTTTTTGTAGATATAATTAAGGTTCCTAATCATCTGACTTTAAACAAAAGGGAGATTATCCTGGGTATGCCTGATCTAATCAATAATCTCTTCAAAGGGGGGATCCAAATCTTACCTAAAGTTAGAGACTCAAATCAGAAAAGATTTTCTCTCCTGTTGGCCTTGAAGAAACAAGGCACAGGAGTTCTACAGGTGCACGGAAATGAATTCTGCCATAACCATGTGAGCATGGAAGAGGATCTCAGACTTCAGACAAGAATGCAGCCTGGCTGACACCTGGATCATAGCAGAGAGACCCTGAGTAGAGGGCCCAGGTACATCATGCCTGGACTCTTGACCCATGTACACTGTGAGATAATAAACAGGTGTTGTTTTAATCCACTAAGTTTGTGATAATTTGTTGCCCAGCAATAGGAAATGAATACATAAACTCAAAATGTGGAGGGCCATGAACGAACGGCAGGCTAAAAAGTATGAGCTTTATTATGCAGCCTACAGGGAACCACTTACTATTTTGAGCAGAGAGATGCATACTTTAGAAAGCTAAGAGACGTCAGTAGGAAGGGAAGCTTGGGGTGGGGGTTGGTCAGAACCTCTCGGATAAGATTTAATCGGGGCATTGCTCCCAGGAGCAGATCAGCAAAATTCTGGTGAGTGACTATGTTCTGGGTTGAACAAGCCAGCTATTCTAGCCAATTAAAAAGAGTGAGGGGGCGGGGGAAGCAAAATCCAAGTAAAGACATTGACAGCCATTGAAAAAACCTTAAGGAACTTTAGTGTCCTTGTTGCTAATTATAAATATTTATTCCTCCCAGAATTCCTGACCTCACAGAAGAGCCTGCGTAAATAGTCCTGCTCCCTTACTGGAAAATTAGTGTGTGTGTGTCTGTGTGTGTGTGCACGTGCACGCGCACGCGTGCTATGTTATCATGGAAGGGGGACAGGGCAGTAATAAGGGATTAGATGATCTGCAAAGAGTCACTTCCTGTTGGATATTGTCTAGTTCCCTTCCCCTCCTCCGCCAGGATCATAAACCCTGAGACCCCTCGAGCAACTCCTGCTTCTCTGATTCTATCTGCTGGAGACAACTAAGCCAAACAAACTCAGGAAGTGGGAAGATGTTGGGAACAGGAGGAAGTTCATGGCACAGAGGAAAAAGTAAAGAGAATACCCTGATGTTGAAGGAAGAGGGTGGGGAGAGAGAGAAATGAAGGTCACCCCAAGGTCGTTGGGCACCAGGCCTTTAAAATGCCATTCTGGGCTTTCAATTAAAATTGGCACAAACAGTGGGTCTCCTGGGGCTATTAAAATATTAACATTCACAGTGATAAACAGATCCCCAAAAAGTCTTCTGTAAGCAAATTAGAACAAACAACTAAAGTGGGTTGCTAAGAGATCAGTTGGGCAGGAGCCAAAGTCAATTCAAGTGTCTAGAGAATTCTTTATTTTTTTCACCTTCAGGAAAGAGAGAAGAGCTACCTGTAGATGACTCCATGTTGATGGAGGAACATGAGGGCTGACGTGACCTCTGCAGCATAGAACCGGGAACGAGGCTCATCGAATTTTCGGGAGCGTTGAATCTGGAACATGAGGTCTCCGCCATTTACGTACTCCATGACGAAAAAGAGGCGGTCCTGAAAGGAGAGGAGAAAATGTCATTTATCTAATTCTACTGCAGCGGCCCACACAGGCCAGCATACTGTGAGCCCAGCGTAACAGAACCAGGACTCAAGGGGGAAGAAGGTGAGAAGGTGGATAAATCCTGGCAGCCTGCACATAACCTAGAGAGAAAAGTGAATACAGCACACAAATTAAAGTCTGAGGTATTATTTTAAAATCTCTTTGTCTTACTTTTATGGGCATCAGCTTGGTCTAGTGGAAGAAGCCCAAAGTTGACAGAAAGGAGACCTGGATCTTTGTATAATTTGTCACGACCTTTAAATGTGGCTTTGGGAAAGTAAGTTTCTGCCCCTTTGGAGGCTCCAGTTAATTCGACATGTGTGGTTGGTTGAATGATGGCCTCTCCAAAAGATACCTATGTCCCAATCCCTTAATGTGTGATTGTTCCCTTTGATGGCAAAAACAAAAAGGACTTGCAGATGACATTAAGGATCTTGAGATGCGAGATTATCTTGGATCACCAGGGTGGGCCTTACATGCAATCACAAATGCCCTCATAAGAGGGAGATTTAAGAAGGCAGGAGAAGGCAATGGAGTGATGCGGCCATAAACCAAGGAATGTAGCTGCCATCAGAAGCTGGAATAAGCAAGAAAGGACTCTCTCCTAGAGTCTCTGGAGGGAATGTGGCCTAGTGGGCACCTTGTCTTGGCCCAATGACACTGGTTTCAGATATCTCATCTCCAGAACTATGAGAGAAGAGATTTCTATTGTTTTAAGCCAGGAAGTTTGTGGTAATTTGTTAAGGCCCCTTCGCATGAAGGCTACTTTTCACTTTGGATGATGCTCCTTCTCCGATTCTTGCCTCAGCCTTCAGAATGGCCAAAACACAGTTAACACCTCATTGAGGGTGGTGCCTTCTTATCCACAATCCATCATAATGGGGGAAGCTGATGCACCAAAATTCACCTTTGTGCAGTTTCTTGCCTGTAGAGCATGGGGTGCTGATCTAGGCAGCGGGCAAAAATCATAAGCCATCACTGTCCTTGGGGGCCTTATGATTGAGGGGTAGAGATGAGAAATGGGCAGAACGGTGAAAACAAAATAGGAGCAGAGGGCCTTAAAGACACCAGGTAATGAAAGGATTAGAAGAAAGGGGAGCTCTCTGAACTTGGGGGCCATGGAAGATTCTAGATGGAGCTAGGCCCTGAGAGAAGGAGGAGGGAGAGGAAGACAAACAAATGCTTGGATGTGGGAACACAGTAAGAATGCTTAGGGATTGATTGGTAAACTAAGGTCAGCTGGGGAGGAAGGTTCGTGGAGCAAAGGTGAAATGGTGGTGTCTGAGAGGCAGGAGTAGAGTATATTCTAATATATAGAGTCTAAATTAAGTTCCCAGGGGAATATTAGCATACTATATTCAACCAAAATTCACAGAATCATGTCCATTAAGACTGAGTAAAAATCACAATTATACGTATCATGAAGCAATCTTGATAGCACATCTACTTTATTATTGGCATCTCCTTAAAAATAAGTCCATCAGTAGGAACTGTTACAAATTCAGACTACCTTCTCCTGTACCATAATCTCCAGAATTATTCAAGCTTTACAGGTATTCACAAAGGGCCCAAAGTCTAGCTTCTCTTCCATTTGTCCTGTCTCTCTTGTTCAAGGCCTGCCTTTCTCCCTAGAGAGAGTACAATTTTGTACTCAGAAGTACAGAGGCTGCTTTGCTGACCATTCTTTCAATCATCTATTCCCCATTCAAATCTTCATGTCAAAAACCAAATGCTCAGGCCAACCCTAACCCAACAAAACCAGAATTTCTGAGGGTGGGACTTAGGCATCAGTAGTTTTCAAAGCTCCCCCCATGTGACTCCAATGAGCAAAACTATTGGCTCTTTCATCTGGTTTCTGCCAAGGTGATTTGCATCTGTGAGATATATGGATAAGTTATTTGAGTTTTCCTTTTTTTCCTCCCAAGGATTTCCCCAAGAATGAGGGTTCTCAAACTTATCCATCGGAATCACACACGAATTCCTGGGTCTCCAGTCCAGAGCTTCTGATTCAGAAGATCGAAGATGGGGCCTGCGATTCTGCATTACCTAGTTCTCAGGCGATGTTGATTCTGCTCATCTGGGGACCCCACTTTGAGAACCACTACCCTAGAGCCCTTGAGGAAAGCCTTTCATATGGGAAGTACAGCTTTGTCATGTATTCAACATGACCCTAATCCAGCTGAACCTCACCATCAGGAATTGCTGATGCAACGCCATTCCTGGATCACCAACCTGACTTGGGCTTTAGCAACCATGGAGTATTTCCATGGTTATGTTTGAAAATATCGAAATCTTTAAAGAGGAAAAACCTCCCCTCCCTATCTGGCTGCTTTTCATCTTCTAACACTGGACACATCGTATTTAAGGATAGTGGGTGTGGAATGAGAATGAAGAGCTCCCAAGCCAATTTTATCACTTACTGGTTGTGTGACCTCAGGCAAATGATTTTGTTTCTCTGTGTTCAGTTTACTCATCTGTAAAAATGAGGATGATTGTAAGGACTGCCTACAGACTTCTTCTGAGGATTAAATTATATGTTAAAATGCCTGGCTCATAATTGATGCTCCAAAACATTGTCTATTACTATTGTTACTGATGACATTATAGCTTATTATTATCATCAAGTCTTTAGCAGTGTTTTTCCCTGATCACTGCCTCTTTCGACAAACACTTGCTTCTCTTGGTTTTTCAGGCTGCTTTTTTTTTTTCCCACACTATGTTTCTGGTAGTGTTTCTTCTGCCTCTTCTTGTGGGCTTGTCCTATCCCTAGCCCATTAGGTGTTGGAATCCCACAAGAATGGGTTCTAGGTCCTCCCCTTTGCTCATTCTTTGTTCACTGAATGATCTCTTCCACACCCGCTATGTTCAATGCGCCTTGACTCAGATGACTCACAAATGTCTGCCTCCATCTTAAACCTATCCTCCAAGCTGCAGACCCATTCATCCAACTGTGTTTCTGACATCTCCCTCTAGATACTCCGAAGGCACTCAAACCCAACATACTCAAAACTGACTTCATACTCTTTCC
>NW_006434709.1:19914629-19954523 GCF_000325575.1 Pteropus alecto
AGTGCCTGCCTCAGGGCAGGGCTACACCAGTCAGCCAATTGTACAAATCAGAAACCTGGATGTTGTTCTTAATACATCCCTCTCCCTCAACTCTTACACCTATCATCAAGTCTTGGTGCTTTTACCTATTGTACCTTTGTATGTATTGTTTTGTACCTGTTACGTTTGTCTGCTTCTGTCCATTTCTACCACCATCATGGCCATCATTCTAGCTCAAGCAATTATCTTCTCTGTCTAGATTCTTGCAAGTGCCTTTTATTAATGCTTCCTACATTCACTCCAGTGCCCCCACCAAATGCTGATCACACTATAGGCAGAGTTACCCTGCTGAAAAGAATATCTGATTGTAATCCATCTTCCATCCTCCCTTTATTCTACTTATTAACTCTTTTAAAGGCTTTTTGTTGGAATAAACAGAAAATTCTTTAATATGCCATATAGTCTGTATGGTCTGGCCCTACCCACCTCTTCTGAGTTATCTCACTTCCAGCTTTCTATTGTTTCCTCTGCAACAGTCCCCTCACCCCTACCCCAGGGCCTTTACTCATGCTGTTTTCTCTGCTTGGAATTTTTCCCTTCTCCCTTCACTTGGTTAATCCCTCCCCATCCTTCAGCTTTCATTGCAGACATCTTTCCTTCTAGGAAGCTGTTCCTGGCTTCTCTGACAAGGTCGAATCCCCCTAGTATGTGCTAGCTCTCCACTGTAGCATTCGGCACAGTGGAGGTTTTATTTGTATAACTGATTTATGTCTTTCTCCCTAAGTAGTCTGGATGCTTTATGAGGGTAATTCTGCCCTGTTTGTTTGCAAAGGAATTAGCCTAATCCAAAAAAAAAAAAAAAAAGCTGTTATAATTCCCTTCAAAAACAAGCATCATGTGGGTAGAAGAATAAACAAGGTTAGGGGACTATATGAGAGAAACGAAACCAAAGGGTGTGCTAATATTTGTATCTGCAAATTCTTACTGCTTAGGGAGTTGAAGATGAGTCAGCCTGCCACAGTGAGCCTCCTGCCTGCAGAATCTAGAGATGGGTGCCTACTCTGACCATTTCACCCTTACAAGGTCTTTCTGTATCAGCACCCAGTATATAGTGAGAGCTTTGAATAGCACTTTTGTTCTGTGGATAGATGTCTCCACTTCCCAGTGAGATGGTCAGCTCCATGAGGAGCACACCTTATTCTTCCTACATCACCACTGGCTCCGAATTCCATACCAAAGGAGGCACTCGATAAAAATCTGCTCATCCAATACTCACTCCATGCAAGCATCATGAGGGGAAAATTTTTGTCGGTTTAGTTCCTTACTGCATTCCCAGTAACTGAAACTGGCACACAGGGGGCTCCTAGGATATCTTTGTTGAGTACATGAGCTCTTGAACACCCACCATGGATGGAGGCTCTAGATGCTGGAAATTCAACAGTAAACCATTGTTAGTTTCCTCATGTTATTTCTATTGTTAACCTCATTTTGAGTTATTCTAACTTTAGTCCACTTTGAACTTGCTTCAAAGTTTCGACCTGCTTTCTACTCAATACAGCTCCATGTGTTTGGCCCCAAAGCATACTCAACCCTTTTTACATAGTTAAGGACATTTTAAAGCAAGGTAAAATTTTCACTTCCCTCCCTCCATTCAGTGAGTCTGGATTGTTTCTGACCTCCACACCTAACACATTTGAGAAGCATGTTTTGATGCAGAGAACTTCAAGTCATTCTGGGAACTGCTTAATTACATAAACTGAAATCAAAAGAAAGCTGGCAAACCCAGCAGCTACTCATTAATCCCTCTTGGCATCGGTAGAAAACAAAACAAAACAAAAAACCAGCTTCCTGGTAAAGTAAGCAAATACATTTTCTGAGGTAATCAAAGATTTTGAAAGCCTTATTCTACCTCCTCCTCCCTTAATCTCACCTGAATGTCTAAAAAGTTACGGTCTTGTGATACCAAGTAAAATAATAAAATTAGGAAAGAGATTATATATCATGGGCATTTAGGGTAAGAATAGTTAATGAGGGCCTACAGGATGGAAAGGCTGTACTGTGTGTTAGAAACTCCCACTGGGCTCCATTTTCCCAGAGCACTAACCTTTCCTGCCTTTGAAAGGAAAATGAGGCCCGTCCCGTTCACCTTTCAAGGTGTGATGGATAGCCAGAGCTTCCTCTCAGCAGCACTGCATGTCCTGCCAATTGGGTTTGTTTGGACACACATTCTCTGTCATTTGTTAGCTGTTTATATGTGTGAAGATTCTATCACTTTTGAATCAATTTCACATGCATGCCCAACAAAAGACTGGACTTAGAACAGTCTGCCTTTGATGTGCCAGTGACAGGATGAACAACTTCTCCAATGGGCCATCTGAAGGTATCATGGGTCCCCACTCTACTCCATAACGTCTGCTTTTTCCCTTCACATCTACATTATTTAACCTATCCATTCAATAGGTATGTCATGGATACCCAGCCCGTGGGTAGGTGTTTGGGATATGAAAGATGATATAAGCTATGGCTTTGGTCTCCAGGAGCTAGGAATTGAAGACAGGAAACCATAGAAAGCAACACAAAATACTCTATCATTATGTGCTAAACTCCCCTGTATCAAATCAGATTGTTACACCTATGTATCTGGGTCATAACTGCTTAGCCTCTAGCAAAGGACAACTGTCATCCATAGGCCTTAGTTTAGAAGATCATAAGAAACAGTCACATGAAAATACTTTATTTGTTTTCCATAATACGACTGGTGTTGATGTTACTGGCCATTGCTACAGGAATCTGGTTTAAACAAATCTGAATCAGGGGAAAGACCACACTTGAATAGGGTCTTGAACAATGGGATGTGGGAGGAGGGGAAGGCCTGGCCAGTTAAGAGTACAGCCCTGCAGGGCAGTGGTGAGCAAAAATAAATAATGCAAGTGGGGATGAGCAGGGTAAGAGTGAGCCATTGAAAAAATTTGCTATCTAGGAAAAAATGCATAAATGCTGGATATAGTTAGAACGGAGACAGATTGGGTGGCAGTGAGACAAGGGGGAGGTGGTTCTGAATACACAGGAGGGAAGTAAAGAAGTCTAGAAATATTTGAGTTATAAAATGGCATAATGAAAGCTGATGTTAAGAAAAACTATTCTAGAAGCAGAGTTCAAGATGGATTGGAAAAAGGTAGCCTGAAAGTTTTTCAATCTCTTCCCTAGTTCCACTGTCCCAAATGTCTTATCTTTGAAAAAGAACAACAAGGAGCTCTCCTTTTCCATTACACTTCCTTGGTAAAAACAAGGGAAAGATCCAACTACTTTAAGAAACTTAACCAAATAAATTTTATTTCCCCACAAAGAAAGCACAGAGATCATTACAATAAACTAAAAACAATCAATGGTGAGTGGAACTTCCTAGATCTTAAGCAGACATTCTACATGTGGACAATGGGCAGAGCCTTATTTAATTGGTGTCACTGACCTGTCAGCTAAGTGTTGTTGAAAGGGAGGTATAATATGATCCAGCAATCCCTCTACTGGGTATTTACCCTAAAGACTTAAAAAATCATATCCATAAAGATATTTGCACACCAATGTTCATAGCAGCATTGTTCACAGTGGCCAGGACATGGAAACAGCCAAAGTGTCCTATGATAGATGACTGAAGCTATGGTACATATATACAATGGAATGTTACTCAGCCATAAGAAGAGATGAAATCCTGCCATTTGTGACAACCTGGATAGAACTCGAGATAAGCATGCTAAGTGAAATAAGCCAGACAGAAAAAGTTGAAAATCACATGATATCACTTATATGTGGGATATAAACTTAAAAGCAACAAAGGAACAGGACAAACAAACAGAGACTCATGGACATGGACTATAGTGGTTACCAGAGGGTAGGGGGTAAGGGAGGAGGGGGAAGGTAGATGGGGTAAAAGGGGTTAAATATAGGGGGGTAGGGGGAGGGTGAAGTGGGTTAAGGAGGGGATCAAATATATGGTAGCTGAAGGAAACTGGACTTTGGGTGGTAAACACACAATAGAATATACAGATGTTAAATTATAACGTATACCTGAAAATTATGTAATTGTATTAACCAATGTTACCTCAATAAATTTAATTAAAAAAGGGAGGTATAAATAAAAAAGATCTTTGTTTTTACTGAAGACTTACCTGTCAATTTATAGAGAATGAGAGTCTCATCTGAATAATTATGATTAATGTAAAATTTCCTATGTAACAATAATAATAATTATCACTTGAATAATGTTTATTTTAAAAAACTCATTTTCACACATTCTCAGCCCTTCTTGTAATAGGCCTTTTCCTTTCACTTCCCATTGTTCAAGGTTTTACTCAAGTATAATGACCTTGTTGTGGTCTTTCCCCAAATTCACATTTATCTTAACCAAATTCCTATAACAATGGCCAATTACATCAACATCAATTGTAGTATGGAAAACACATAATGGGTTTTCAAATGGCTGTTTCTTATAATGATCTTCTATAAGCCATAGAGGGTCTGCTCTACTGTAGGTAAAAGAGGAGATGCTTGTTTTCTTGTGGGAAAGCTTTAACTTAATCAGAATTGGCCAAGTAGTAAAAATTCCACATGACATTCTGCTAGCTGAGAAGGTATAACCTTCATTCATGCACATCTTATATTTGTTTCCAATTGCTTACAACTATGATTATTCAACTTATACAGGATGCTCAAGTTTAAAGGGACCTAAACTGTACCAAACTGATTTACCCCATAAAGCTCAAATAAACATATCCTGTCTCTCGTTAGAACAGCATTTAGCCTAGGGAGCAACCTCAAATTACTGCCAACCTGCCACACACACTTTCATTTGTGCGTGAAAGCCAGGGGAAAGGGAATAGTTTGGGTTCAATACAACAGAGTACGCTTTCCTTATAGAGGGGTCATCAACATCTTACAAAGTTTCTATCACATTACATGACAGTATATATATGGTATATCCCCTCGGTAGGCTACATCTTGCTTGACAATGCTAACCACCAAACTGATCTCTTGCCATGAGTAAGAACGGCATACAAAGTTAACTAGGAATAATGACTTATTGTGAGTTTCCTCTTTGAAAATAAGAGAACCAAGAGGGTTTATTTTAGGTGAGGAACATGGCCAATGAAAAGCACAGCAGTACTTCTGCAACATCACTGCATACACTGTATACATTGCATCATCAGAGCATCGACGTCTGGTACCTCAGTGTCACCTCACGATACCTGGCTTTCTCTTGATTTCCGCCCATGTAGCTGCAACTCTGATTTAAGAAACGCAGACATCGTCTTATTATTCCTGTGCCCACCATCAAAAGAAGCACCTACAGAGGTCATACATGAGGTCTGGTTTCCAGGAGGCTCATTCACTACTCTTGTTGTAAATAAAGCCTGCAGTCCTCTGTTAAGTCAGTTCTTGAACCATGTTATTGCCACTGCTATTGTTGTTCTTGTTTTCCCTTTGTTTGTTTGTTTGCCTGTTTATTTAAGTCTATTTAAAAAGAAATCTTGCTAACCAATTGGCATTAGAATGTACCCACATTAATTTTAAAATGACCAGTCTATTCTGTGAGAAGCAATCAAGGGAGCTTTTTTCAATCTTGTATACATGCAACTGACCAGTTAACTGAATTGTTCACTTTATAATCCAGCTGTCAAAATCACTATAGTTTCTATTTTCTTACCTTTTCTTTTCTTTCCAAAGAATATACCAAGTTTTAGTGACAGTTTTAAAGATAAGCAAATACCAGGTAGCTGACCCTAAATAGAGAAGGTACATCAATATTTCCCTTCAATTGTGGGAAGAAAACAGCCTGCTCTAAATGGAAACATTGAGGTTGACCACACCATATGGAGAAGCAAGCAAAGCTGCCTCTTCATGCCCCCTTGGCTCAGTGTAACAGAGCGGATGCTACACATAAAGAAAAATGATGTGGTGACAAGATAATATATGCATACCATGTTCTATGCAGCAATTTCCTGGGTTTTCAATGAAACTTTATTTCTCCACTAGGAATACTGGAAGGATGTTACCTCTTTTCCATCCTAAAGTTTACGTATTCACTAGAATCTGCTTCTTGCCTGATAACTTCGGCCAACTCTGATGTTTCCCTTCCCGATCGGCTATGAAGCTTTCCATCTGCACCAGTTTGGGACCTTGCTTATCCTGACCACACTCTAGTAGAAGCAGGACATGGTAACAACTGCCTCTGTGGCTGCTGTTGGACTCTGTTGGTCAGACATGGTTAATAATGTGACGTCCAACTCTTGGCACCATATTTGACAAGGACAAACTAGAGTTGGTCCAGAGGAAGGCAAATAGGAGGGTGAGGACAAGCTGGGGCCTATGAAGAGTGGCTGGAAAAGTGGCGATAGTCAGCCTCAATAAATCCACTCTTAAAGGATGCCGGCAGTCTGAACTGAATGAATAAATAAGTGAACAAATGAATTAGCTATCAAACAAAGGAACAAACTGAAGAGAAACTCTCTTAAAACCTTTGAAGGCTTGCCATTTGGTAATCAAATGAAGGATTATCATGTTGGTCAATTCGATCAGTCACTGAAGAAAACCCAATTAAGACCATAGGGTAGAAAATATAGTGAGGTCCCTTTTATTTAAATCTAGGAAAGATTTCTAAAAACTCTAACCCTCTGTCCAATACTGGATCCTGCTGCCTTTTTCTCCTGCTGCCTGTTTCTGCAATGAGTTCCTTCTAACTTGAGGATGCTAGCTTGTCTGGATGATCATTTTGCACAGTTGTTAGCAGAAACCCTCTTTGTTCACTGAGAGGATGGATGAACCAGACGAGCTGGCTGGACAACGGAAACCCTTAGGGGCATCTTAAAACATACAGATTTCAAGCTCCTCTATCAGAGTTTCTAACTCTGGGATGGGTCCTGGGAATGTTCACTTAGTTTTAAATTCCCTAGGTCGCTCCTGATGATCAGTGAGCTTTGAGAATTACTAGACTAGGCAACTTCTCAGGCACCTTCTAACATCAAGATTTGGTGATTCCATTGCGTTTTGTTCTGCATCTTTTTATGAGAAATCTACTACACATTGGTAAATCCAACTAGAGTGTAAATTCTTGGGCCACTGGTTTTTAGCCTTCTTTTATCCCAGCACTCTGATGGACAAGGTACACTCACATGAAAAAACCATGGCTTTCCACAACAGTAGGTATCTATCTCCGGGAGTTACCAGGGCCATGTGTCCCATACCTGGCTGCATCCCTACAAATGCTTAATACCACGCTGGGCTCATCCAAACCATTCCGATAATGTTATAATAAAGTATTTACTGTGTAGCTTATACTGAGCTTATTATTATTATATATATTTTTTGCAACTATAGGGCCAATCAAACCAAGGGCCTGAAATTCCCACTCATGGCTAGAGAGCTGTGTATATAAACCACCCATGTGATGATTAAGCATATCCTACACATTATGACCTTATACCATAATTGTATTTCTTGTCTTTTCCTTTCTATCAGTTGTACTTGGTTTGACTTTTACTCCTACAGATACATGGTTGGGTTCATACGCATGGTTGCCCCGAATCAAATAAATCACTCCATGATGGTAAGAAAGCATGGTTGACACCATCACTGTGCTAAATCCCCTTTCATGTTCTGATTCCTTTAATAAAATTGAAATGAAAATGTGCTAATCTGGGGAAAATTGGCAACTTGGAAATACACTAATGTACAACTACAACTCCACCCTGTGGATTCTGAACACTTGATTACATTGTTTTAAACCTTAAGTGGCATGGCTGGTGGTTGCGGGCGTGCTGAAGAGGATTTCCATACCACTTCGTTAATATTTTCATCTGATGATATAGATAGAACATGAAAGGAAAATTTTTGATTATTAAATTCTTTGATCTCTATAATTCTGCCTAGGTTTATTCTGAATGCTGAGCAGTGTGGTGAGATAAACTTATAAATATTTGGTGTAATAGCACAGGGTCCTCTCCAAGGAACTGTTTAATCATGGTTGTGCTATTGTAAGAAGGTGCTAGATTCCAGCATGTGTTGTTTTATGAAAATCTATGAGCACAGACTCCAACTGACACCATGCAGTCCACATTAAACAGGCATAGGTGCCTGTAGAAGCAGAACAAAAACAGCCTGTGTTTCATCTGTCCACAAATCTTTTGTTCTTAACAACCTGGAAAGGTGGCAATAGAAACAAAGCAAGTAAGAGTTTCAGGATGAAGTCACAGCTCTGATATGGACTGAAGGCTAATAATTTGGGTAGGAGGCTGGTTTCTGAAATGTAGATATGCATCATCTAAGCAGACTTGTTAATGCCATGAATGAGGAAAAGTCCTGGGGGCTTGAGAACCTCAACTGAAACAGTTCCTGACTTGACTGCACTCAACCCCTGTTCGTGGAACTGTCAGTGGGTGTTTTTATATGTTCTCATAGCTTTCTCCATCCACATCCTCACCTGTATAGTCCAACTCAGCCTCTGCACCCAGTCTGCTTGTGTTCAAATCCTAGCTCAGCTACTTACTGATTGTGTGAACTTGGACAGAGTCATATAACTGTTCTGTGAAGTGGTTTCTTAAGGCTGAGGGTAGGTCTTGTCTGGGTAATGGTGTGGTATGCATCTATAGAGTATTTCTATAAAAGGGATTTTTTTTTTTAAGTGTGTGCTTAGCAAAAATTTTATATCAGCAACAATGACAAACATATATGGTGTTTTATCGTTTAAAACATAATATTCATATATGACTACAGCCTCAACAGTTACACGATTGGCAATTTGGAGGGATTTCACCTTGCAGATGGTGATCACAAGTAAGTGGGAATTATAAGTGAGAATACTGAAGAGGCTTCCATATACAAGTTGGCTTCCCAAATGCCCCAGATTGTCAGCTCACTAAAAACATGCCACATCTCCACTCAAGAGTCTTCAAAGAGTCTTCACTGTCATTTGGAACAAAGCCCAAATTATCAGTAGTAGTGCTTTTCAAACTTTAGCAGGCATAAAGAATCAACTGGACACTAAAAAAAAAAAAAAAAAGACCCACACACACAGATTCCTGGATCCCATCCCCCAAAATTCTGAGTCCATATGTCTAGGTTGGGACCAGAGATTTTGCATTTCTAACAAGCTCTCAGGTGCTGCAATGCTGCTAGTCTAGGGATCACATTTTGAGTAGTTCAAGTTAGAACTTCCCCCAGTCTGGTGCTAATCTAAATTTCAGACCATCTCACTACTTCCTACTTGAGTTGATGTCTTTTCATATTGCAACAACCCTTTACTCTTAGTCACTTCTGAACCACCCAGGCAACTCTGCTCCAAGTCTCTACTCTCCACATATCAAACACTTCCTCTTCCTATTCTCCTCTTCTTTGGTGATGCCTTTTCCAATGAGGACAACATTTAGAGAACTCTTCCTCTTGTGAATTCATGGTAGTATATAAACCACCCATGTGATGATTAAGCATATCCTACACATTATGACCTTATACCATTGGCTTATATTGCTAAAGCAGAGAGAGTTCTTTAACTCTGTGTTATTTTTCTACCCTATTTCTTCAATTGCACTTTTCTCAGTCCTCGAGAGCAGTAATTATACCTTGCATATAATAGTCAATCAATAAATAATAACTGATTAGACTTATCCATCAATATATTTAACATAATTTTGGTTTTGCTCAGCTAAGATTTGTTTGAATTACCAAGGTGGGTGAGCGCCATTACTTTAGACAACACAATTCAACACTGTTTTATGGTCTTGGTTCCCAGAACAGCCCGAGGTCTCTTTCTGAATTCCTTAACTGGACCTAACAGAAGCATACTCATAAATTAGATGGCTGTTCGTTTAAGCATTGCACCCAGTTACTTCTCTTCATCCTGGATACAGGACAGCTAAGATTTATACACATTCATGACCTTCCTTTTACAAATTCAACAGAAATCTACCCACCAATGATGTAAAGTATAGGCAAACAACCAGAGTCTCTCATGAACAATGAAAACAAAAGATATTTCAATTGCTTTCTGACTAATTCCTTATTTAGTGAAATAATCAGTGAGCTGGTGAGGAAACCCTGCTTTCAACCACAGTATTATGTAAAAAATGTGTATTCTCTTGCAATACTGACCTACACACAATCCAATGCCAGGAAACTCTAAATAAATGCCTGGAAAAGGGATATATTTCCAGATTCACATGCCTTTTACTGTTCCTCTGCTTTGCATCAGATTCTTAGTTTGCCAAGTAGGAGGAGAGTTAATTAACTATTATGAAAGTGAATTGGCTTCATAAGAATGGGCAATCTTGCAACTCTGGGGCCCCAGACTCTGCCACACTAACTGGAAATACAGTGCATTAACTTCATAAGTGCCAATCGATTTTTGGCAGGTATCTTTGGAGCATCTACTAGATACAAGGCAGTGTTGCCTCCAACGTGTAAATTGCTCATTCTCCATCTTTCTCTGAGAACTCCCAAACAGGTCTATCCTTGAAATTATACTTGGCGTTTCATTTTGTACCATGTAGGCTGGGCCTAAATCTGAATATGGGAGCATGCAGAAGAGGCACACGAGACTGCAAGAGGGCACGAAGCTCACTGCCTTGGGCTGACAGGAAGTCCTTCAGCTCTGCCTCTCAGGATGGCAGAAACTGTCTCTCAGAGGCTACCTTATGCTGTCTCTCAGGGCTCTAAACCACTGCTTTAGTACCATTTTTTTCCCCCATGAAACCAAACTGTTTGAATCAAATTATTTTGATGGGCAAAGACTCACTTCATCCATCTGGCATTTGTTCAAATATGATATTATGATAACTTAAACAGAAGCAAACTAAAAATTTATATTTATAAAGAAATGTATTACTTGGCCACTTAGTAGCCAATTCAAATGCAAAGAAATTTGTAACTAATTGAAGAACAAAAAATTTTAGCGGCATTGACGGCACCCATCTAGTTAATAAATATGCTAATTAAAATTACCCTCATCTTTTTATAATAGACGGTTCTGAGGAACTGCTACCTGGCAACAATTTGTTAGCAGTTCTAATTCCTGTCCATGAAAAGAAATAATATAACGTCATCTTTTTGAACATATTCCATATATCTCAGATTTACCACCAATTCTAATTGCCTACATTAGTTTTCTTTTGCTGTGTATCTATGTTTGGATAAGATAAAACTCTGCCAACTCAGTTAAAACAGAAGCATTGACAAAAGAATAATTAGCAGGAGCTCCCTACCAACCCAAAGGCAGGCCTTACCATAGAACTAACTTCTCCTCCTCCTCTCTGTGAAGCCCTCGACAAAGTTCCCACGTACTTACAACCCAGGGTCAGCCAGTGACAACAGTTGCCTCTAGCCTAACAGCACAGCAAGAAACTTCTGCCCTGTTCTGATCATCCAAATGGAAAATTTATGAGAGATACAGAAAGATCAGTTCACAGACTATGCCCCAAGCACTAGAAATAACTTATTTTCACAATATACTTGAACAAAATGTACCGAGTAATATAAAGTTGTTAAATGAACAGAAGTCTAGGATTTCTAACTGGATTAGAAGGTTCCCTACCCCCTTTCCCAGAGACTGGAAAAATCAAGATGCAACCTACATACAGCCTTAGCCCTAATTCAACCTCTGCTTATCTATTTCCATTCAGAAACTTTGGGGCAAAGAAAGGGAAGGAAAGCAAGATCTAAATAAAGGTAGGTGACTCTTCTTACTTCGACATTTCCTTTGGGGTGACTTTAGCCAAGCCAGCGCTGAAATGGGTGTGCTGGCAGAAACAGAGGGGAAACAACAAAACACAGGAAAGGAAGTATAAACGCTTCCCCTTCACCTGATATTGTACAGGTCTATCTCACCTCCCTACAGACCCCTGAAGCCCCTTACCACTTCCATGTCCTCTCTCTAGGGCACAGCTTGCTACTCCTATTTCCTCTCAAGGGAAATGCCAAGTTAACATGGCTGCTGAGCTGTTGGCATCCAGCCCTTTGGAATGTCTGTGAAATAGTAATCTCTGGAGGGCTGCGGCTGCTGGATCTTTGCAAGTGGGGGGGGGGGGGGGGGGGGGGGGGGAAACAATACAGTTTCTGAAGAGAGGAAGAGAGCATTAAGACAAATTAAAGAGCAGCATTCTACAAGCCCCATATACGTAAGACAAGGGTGCCCCAGCATCCCAGGAGACGACGCCATCAGCTTAAGCATGAATCAACTGGTCTGCTCTATTTTCTAAACTTGTGTAAACACTTGTCCCAGAACATGATTCAAAGAACCTGTGATTATTTATGGCTTGAAAATACAATAAAGATATTTCAGGATAATTTTCCAATTGGAAAATATTTAAATATTCTTGTGTGTGTGTGCGCGTGTGTGTGTATGTTTCTGATCTCTAGTGATATCATATCTTGATCATTAATATAAAGCAAAGACCTATCAGGAGTAGCCGATTCTAGAACAGGAAGGTAAAAGGGATTCTGTTAAAATGTGAGAAGCAATTTCGTCAAACTTAGTTACAACAGATCTTATCTGAACAGTGGTCTTTGTGCACAAATAATATTTGGCTATTCAGATGAAGAAAAAAGCAAATCACTTTCCAAAATGGCTGTGTTCTTTTTCTCACTGTGAAACTTAACTGGACAGATGATGAGATGGAAGGTCTGTTGGTGGAGTTAGGGAAAGTCTTTGCAAGAAATGATGTCTGCTTTCACTTGTTGAGAAATAGGTTGTTTTAAGAGTATATTAAAAACTATGACAAACCCAAAACAGTTTCTCAATATGATTCTTGGAGTTAGTTCACCCACAGACACGTTCCCTGGATACAAGATAAATAGCATTCTTTCAAGGTATAGGTTTTGAACAGTTGTTTCTCCCTTTTCTCTTCTCTTAATAGTTTAGGTTTTTAGGTTTAAATAAACTAGGAATTACATCAACCCCCCATTCCTTTACCTGTCTGAATAAAAGAAATTTGGAGAATCATTATCATACACTCTATAATCCTAGCTCTGAAGTATGGAAGAATTTAAATAAAATATTTCGCAAAGTCAAGAATGTACAAGGGTCAAATAACTTAAGAGCATGGTCTTTCAAGTTAGAAAGTCAACACTTTCTCCTTCATACTCTAGTTAAAAATGAAGAGCAACATCTATAGAAAGCTTAAGTTCACTGTCGGCAACAACAGCTCACCCCGCCCCCCTCCGTTGACACACACATACTACCCTCCCCCCTCAATCACATGCAAAGGGAGATAAATTCGACAGACCAGAGACCAGGGACTTAGACAAGTAAAGAGAGACAAGTAAGCATAAAATAGCAAAATTATATAATACTAAGGATCCCAAAGAGAGAGCCCAAGAGAATTAGAAAAAATTCTGTTAACTGTAACTCTGCCTCCTGCAGTTTATCATGCTGCCAGTTTTAGACCAATGAGGCACTTTCTAATTCCCACAGTTTGTATTGTGTCACCCAGATCAGAGTATAACCAGCCTTAGAAAATGTTTCCTTGTATCTCCCTAATTCTTCTTTCTATCTAATCTGGAAAAGAGATAGCATTCAGTAAGCCTTTGCTTCTGGTGCAGGCTGCTGATGATAATCTAAATCCCATGGGCTATGGTTGAAGCCTTTGTTGCCAAGACTGTCCTTTCCATTGTCACCTAATACCATTTTTTTTTTTTGAAAGAAACCATCAGTGCAAGGAAATCTAATTTGGGGTTGCTGATTAGTCAGTATTAAAAAATACATCATTAACTGAAATTCATGTGAACTTCATTTGTAAATATATTTAGGTGATTTTGAGGTGTCAGAGGAGTGAGACTATATTTTAAGGCCGCTAACCATTCTTATATACAGCAAAAATGAGCTAATGAAAGATTTGAAGATTAAAACCGCATTATAGCCAACAACTCTTGGGGCTCAGAGAGGAAGTAGGATTCTTTAAAGACATTGGAAATGAATCCTCTACCTTCTTCCCAGGTTTTTAAATAATGTGCATCTTCAATGAGCTTGATAGGAAAATGCTACTCCAATTTAGGCAGAAGAGGAGTCACTAGCAGGATTACAGCAGAAAGAATGGAGATGAGGTTTTGTCTAGCAAAATACTGAGCACTTCCTTTCCTGCCCCCTTTCAAAATGGCCACAGTTGTAGAATTCTCTGTCTTGGGAGGAAGTTTGACTTATATTTTCAAATGCAGGGGAAAACAAACAAACTTGGGCTGTTTCACACAGCCTCAGCAGCTTTTTTTTAAAGAAGGGCTTCTTCCTTCATCAGATGGGTTTTTCAGGGCCCAGACCACAGAGACTGTTGGGAGTCTGTGCTCAAAAGTCCAGAACAATTCAGAAATTATTTCAGCTGTTCTCATTTTAGAAGTAAAACAAAAACACCAAGTAGAAACAAACACATGCTTCTATGTATCTATTTTTAAAAGAAAAGCACAGCTCTGCCTCCGACTTTTTGTCCATTTTTTTCTGCTTAACTCCAAAATCTTGCTCATAAAAAAATATAAAGCAATGCTGGCAAAAGGGGCAATTCTAAAATTTGCGCTCGTAGAATATCACAGATTCGCTCACCTAGCTCGGCCTAAAACATTTTAGGTCTTCAGTTTGCTCTTTCTGACCCTGGATCAATCCAACATAATAACTGGTTGCTAATTTCATCAATGTCCGCTGTTTCAATACAGACGGACCCCTCTCAGCTCTACCTTTCCAACTATGATCACCCTCTAGTGGCAATAGCAATTAACTGCAAGCTACTCAGCAACTGGATTGCAGAGAAAAAAATGACCAGCTTTTTCCCCACTCTGCTTACTGATGTGATTTCCAAGAATACACGTAGTAAAATGAAAGACATATGGGAAGATTTGTGTGCTATTATTTTAAATGTAGGAAAACTTACATTAATAAGCTGAATTTTTACTCTTCAACTCCTAGTTAAAAAGATATGGGTGGTAAAGAGGAATGGTCAATCCAAAATAAAGGAAACAAAGTTATTATACTGCAGAGAACCTCAGCCATCATCAGTTCAACTTTCTTATTTACCTCTTAGTCCCCATATTTTGTGTCCAGTCCTTAATCTCAAGGGAGAGTTTTAGAATTACAGCAGGACTTTCGTGGCATGCTGGGGTTCTCATGGCTCCCTAAGGAGAAGGTTTTGCATGAAGAGATGATAAGATTTGGGTAAGACACATCCATCCAGTGAGTACCCTGGCAGGGACAGGAGTGACCTGTCACCAGTACATATAAACTAGTCCATGTACTGGGACGGACTTTGCTCCTGAAAGTCTAAAACCCTCTCCTCGGCAAGAGGATAGGGGCCATGTCTATTTTATTCATTTCCACACCACCAGCATCTGACAGTGCTTTATACCTAGCAGTAGAGCAAGAAATATTTAGTTTATGCATGAATAAGAAAAAGATGCTGAAAAGGTGCTGAGGAAAGCAACCATGATGTAAATCTCTAGGAGACTCTGATTGCCAGTCCTGATATCCCCACAACAACTAAATGAGGGGATTTAAAACTCTACTGTAGGAATCACAGGTGCCAAAGAAGTACACTGGGGCCCGCCACCAGGCAGCCAAGTCTCCCAGCTCACTTCAGTGAAAGGGGATCCCTCTTATAATTTTATAGAGTGGGCTGCTCTGCAGGTTTCATTTAAGGAAGGATTCCATTACTATGAAAGGTCTGAAACTACTGCTCTGGGACACTGGCCTCAGCAGAATGACAATGAACCAGAGAACAACGCTAAATAAATTACAGGAAAAAAATTAGCATAAATAGAAAAAATTAAAGGAAAAAATAAAATTTGATGATAAGATTGAGAAGACCAGACAGAGTATTCCTTGGGTCATTGGGACGCACACGCAGATGCGACACCTTCAATGGGAGCCGGGCAAACGTCTCATAAGCATACAGAACTCTCCCGGAGCCCCGTTCCCACTGGCCCGCTGTGACTCAGTGGCACTGGAGGGAAGGAATGCTTTGTGCAGCTAACGCGAGTGGGTCCCATTTGTCTTCTCCAGTCTTGCCCGTTTCCTTCTGGATGTTGCCTCTGTCTCAGGGTGTATGTGGGCCGCCCGGGGCAGTAGAGCCCTGAGACTTAACCCTCCACTGCTTCACCCGCCCAAAGTCTCATTCACAACAGGCATCATGAAACTGTGGGCAGCCTCAAGTGGTGAAGGTTTTTGGACTGTTCGGGCAGTGCTCATGGAAAGGAAGAGTTCTGTGACCTTATGCGTGGTGATTATACATGAACTTGCTTTTTCAGCCATTCCTTTTGTCAACTTCAGCTTTGGGGGGCTGAAAATGCATTCCTAAATTGAAATTGTATGTTCTTCAGAGAAAAGATATATAACAAAACTACTCTTCTCCCAACATTTAATAGCACACAATTCAAAGTCCAAAACAGGCTCTGCTGTTCCTTTAACAAAAATACAGAATAATTCACGGTTAATTAATTCGATGCCTACTTTTTTCTTTAGCCCTTTAAAGTTTTTTTTATTTTGTTTGGTTTTCATTTTTTATCATATATGTGGTAATAGTGCAAACACAGGACTTTGAACATAAGGAATATAAGGAAATGTCAAACTAGCAATAAGAAAACACTCTTGCTGGCTAATCTCTAAAATGTTCAACATCTCTTGAATTTTAGTTTATTTAAAAAATAATTCAGATACTGTCTTAAATGAGCACATTACAGTGGTGAGCAGATGACCCAAACCAGACCCAGGGTTTATGGACCGTTAAGAGGCACAGGCATGCAGGGAATAACCAAAATGATGGAATGACTCTCACATCTGCTTGGAAACATTAGCAAAATCACTGATCTCTGCAAAAGCAAGATAAATCCCAGTGGTCTCAAAGACGAATTTTTCTGAATCAGATTCTGGGTTAGTCACCCTGTAAGGTCTAACCAAAGACTTACAGCTGTGCTGGTTACTTAAAAGAGCTGAGTAACAAGGCTCACCCTGGTTGACACAATGATCTATGAGCTGAGGCCACTGTACCCAAGAAGTTGCAGAAGAGAACTTCACTGGCCTAGGGAAAACAATTAAAGTGCAGGCAAACAGGCATCAATACCATTTTATTTCACTTTAAAGTGCCATTTTATGTAATAGAGTAAAGGGTCAATCAATGAGACTGAACCCATGGCATCTGGTGGACCTTTTGGACCATCTAGAAAGCTGGAAGCACCTGGATCTGTCCTGCTTCATGGGAGCTTAACCCTCCTCTCCCCAGGTGCCCTACAGAGTGCCTCCTACAGTAACATCTTCACAGTTTTCTGACAGGAAACAACTCTCATCTCCCCTTCCCCACTGCCTGTTCCCTCCAAGCCAGGTTTGTGAAATTTAAAATCCAGACTCTTTGGCTTCTTCAGTCGAAGTTTGGTTTGATCAAATAAATATTTAGCATCTTAAACAATGAGCCAGTTCCTTTGGAAACATTTCATTCCATCCCCACACAATGAGCACCTGGCTTCCAGCCAGGCCTGTTCCAGCTTTCCAGAGGCTGGATGGACGGTGCGGCCAGCTGACCTCTTCTTGTCCTGACCTGCCACTTAGACTAGGACATTTGTGTCCTGCCAGGAGAAAAAGCTAAAGTCATCTGCTCCCCACAGAAGCTACAAACTCTGGTCTGACTTCTGCTGTGTGAGCTTGAACAGACCACTTTACCTCACAGGAATTGAACTAGATGGCCGCTAAGGTTCCTTCCAGCCTGAACTGCAAAGCGCTGATAAAGGCTTGAATTCACCCCTTATTTTGCTGTTGCAAACTGAAAAGTGAGGGCAAACAGGACCCAGAGGAAAGGCGACTGGGTTCAAAGGTAATTCTCGAGGTCTGAATCTAATTGCATTTCATCAGTCAACTGGCTGGTGAGTGGCCTTTTGCCTCCTCTGTTTCGGCTGTGCAGGAAGAATAATCCTAACAGAGATGTTTATACCCAGCTCTTTTCACAGAGATTACTCATCCCATTATCACAATGGCTTGGCCAGGGAGACTAGGTAGTTCTACCTAAATCTCCATTTTTTATGGAGGAACAAACTGAACTCCTAAACACTTAACTTGAAAACACAAACCCACACAAAACAAAAGTTGAGCCATTCAGCAAATTAAAAGAATTTGAAAAGAGAATCTTTCTTTTCTTATCCTAAATCTCACTCTCTAATGCTTCATACCAGTAACTTTATCAACTATGTTTTACAGAGTCCTACATTGGGAGGAATCGGGTGGGAAGAAGATTGTGTTTTCCAGATTCCTGCAACAGTATTTCTCATCCGTGTTCCTTAGAACTGGGCGGGCTTTGGAGGCAGCAGTGATGTCATGTGACTCTCAGGGCTGCATCACAGAGGACACTGCAGTTTCCACATTGCTCTCTGGAAGGTTCTCTCTTGAAGTCTTCAGCTACCATGGAAGCAGTCTGGCTGCCTGACAACCATGCTATGAGGGGGCCCGAGACAGCCCATGCCGAGAGCCCACATGGAGAGGCTCTCAGACTCCCTGAGGGAGCCAGCTCCCAGCTGCTTCAGGCCCCACGGCTCCAACCACCAGCTGACTGCCCTGAGCCAGAGCCAACCAGCCGAGCCTCCATATTTTGAGGCGATCTCTTGTGTAGCAATAGTAATCAGAACAGTTCCAAGTCCCACCTTTCAGTCGGAGCAGAAGTGCTTTCATTCATTTTATATACTTAGGTTTTCTCATGATTATTAGAAGAATTATCTCAATATTATTAGAACCATGAATTCCACCACTTACAAAAAAGTTTGAAAGGTATCTTTAAGGATGAGAGCAGGTAATTTCAGCCTTGCCACCAACCACTGGAAGGATAGTGTGATGAGGATAAAGTCTAACTCCAGGCTTTACTGGTATCCGATAATTATTTTTAGATAAAGAGACAGTTACTCATAATGCACAGTAAAGCTCTTAATGAATAGCGATTCAAGAGGAAAAGATCTAAAATCTGTAAACACCTAAATTCATTAATTGCTGCCAATTTCTGTCTTAACACAATACCTTTTGAGTAGGAAAGGAGAGAGGATTTGAGGAAAATACCATATAATCCTTCCAGGTAACATATGAAATGAACAGCTTTATCAGAAGGCCTAAGACAAATTAACGCCACCAAAAACTTATTGTGTGAGCATGAGCAGACAGTCACAGGGTACTGGGCTCAGCTCTAGCTTGTCTTTTGGGACAGATATTTAAAGATAAAGGACACCCAGAAGAGCAAGATCTAAAAGTGACAGGGCCTGAAAGTCACGAGAGGTGGTGAAAGAACAGGTTAAAGCGGTGGTCCCCAAACTTTCTGGCACCAGGGGATGATGCTCCTATGAGAATCTAATGCCTGATGATCTGAGGTGGAGCTGAGGCGCTGATGCTAGTGCTGGGGAGCGGCTGCCAATACAGATGAAGTTTCGCTTGCTGGCCCATCGCTCACCTCCTACTGTATGGCCCAGTTCCTATGAGGCCGCAGACTGGTACTGGTACTGGTCCACAGCCCAGGGGTTGGGGACCCTTGGATTAAAGAATCAGGGATACTAATGTGAAGAAGTAAGATAAAGATAGAATGTAATTATTGTTTCCAAATATAGTAACAGTGAATAGCTACTGAGCTCCTAGATGTGGCTTACTTGATACTCCCCTAAACAGCTTCTTTCCATTTTACAGGTGAGAAAACTAAGGCCTAAGGTTACAGAGCATGTTTGTGGCAGAGCCAGGATTCAAACCCAGGAAATCAGGCTCCTGAGACCTGCTTTTAACTACCAAGAACTGGCACGCAAAAATTAGACTTACCGAGCATAGTTCCAGAGAGCAGAACTAGGACTGAGAATGGTCACAGCCAACTGGGGCTCAAAGAAGGAGTGTTTTCTATCTAGCAGGTTTATAAAATAAATGACAGTTATAAGGTAGTGAGCTTCCTCTTACAGAAAATGCACAAGCAGAAGCTATACAACAAACTTTCGATTAATTTTAGCTCAGATGGAGACCAAACTAGGATTTCTAAGGGAAGGCTTTGAACCCTGGGATTCTATGCAGGGATGAAACTGCAGATTCTAAATTTGGACAGGAGTTGCCCTGAGGACTGAAGATTTTTCATTCTCCTGCAACTTTTCTCTACCTAACACCTTACATATGTGGGACGTGGGCCCTTAGTATGTGATACAGTAGAAAAGCACTAGATGAAGTGACATGGAACTCGTACAACCTCGAACAATCACTTAGTGTCCCTGTATTGCAGTTTCCTCAATTATCAGATGCAAATGATAAGCAGTACCGGCGTGGTGAGGAGCCACAGTCCTCTAGCCATGCTGCCTGAATCCGTACCCTAGCTCTGCATCTTACCAGATGCAAGTCTCAAAACCACTTGGGCCCCAGTTTCCTCATCTGTAAAATGGGAATGATAACAGTTCCTATCTCCTAGAGTTATTGTGAGAATTCAGTGAGTTAGTAATGTGTAAAGTGCTGGGAGCAGAGCCTGTCACAGAGCAAGCATGAAATAAGTGTTAGCTAAAAGGAGGGTGATGTGTAACTCCTTTCTTAGCTCACCAGGAGGTTGTGAGAATTGGGGGAAAAAAGAGCTACACAAAGGAAATAAGAATTTGAAATAAAAAATAGCTGTTTTATGTTAGAAAGTAAGCTCCCTTATAACATAGTAAGGTCCCTTATTAGGTCCACATTTCTTAGGCTGCAAATGATTAGTAAAGTTCAAACAGAGAAAGAATGATGCTTCCTCTTCAGAGCAGGGCTTCTCACCGAGTTTTCACCAGTTTTTCTCTCACATCCAGTTATTTCTTTGAAATCACTGAAGTTCTTGACAAAAAGATAATCTTACCTTCCTGCTTATACCTCTTGTCTGTGCCCCCAGCCTTTGACATTCTCATCCTTGGAACGTCATAGGAGGTTGTATGACAAACTTACATTTGGGTCTATGACCCACTGTGTTAGTGTGTGGTGTGGGACAAAGATCTAAATGTCCACCACTTGTTGAAAAGACCATCCTTTCTCCTACTGAATGGTCTTGAAACTCCTGTCAAAAATCAATTGACCATAGATGTAAGGGTTTATTTCTAGACTCTCGACTCTGTTCCCTCGATCTAGATATCTATCCTTATGCTAGTACTACACCATTTTGATTCCTGCAGCTTTATAGAAAGTTTTGATATCAGTAAGTGTGCATCCTCAAAATTTGTTCTTCTTTTTCAAGATTCCTTTGGTTATTTTGAGTCTTTTGAATTTTCATATGACTTTTAAGATCAGGTTGTCAATGTCTACAAAGAAGCCTGCTGGGATTTTGATAGGAATTGTGTAAAATATATAGACCAATTTGGGAAGAAATACCATTTTAATAATATTGAGTCTTCTGATTCATAAACATAGACTATTTCTCCATTAATTTAGATCTTCCTTAATTTCTCTCAGCAATGTTTTGTACTTTTTAGCATATAAATTTTCAGCTTTTTAAAAAATTTATTTCTTAGCATTTAGGGAATACATCATCAATTTGAGGCAAGAACTTCCACCAGCAAAGAGATACAACTCACTTTATTGTGATACTTGCTTCATTACAGTGGTCTAGAATTAAACCTGCATCTCCGAGATATACCTATAATTCTTTCTGATGCCATTGTGAATAAAACTGTTTCTCAATTTCATTTTTGGGATTGTACATTACTAGTATACAGAAATGCAACTGATTTTGGTATACTGGTCTTGCATCCTGTGGCTTTCCTCTACCCAGTTATTCTAGTACATTCTTTGAGTGTGTATTAATATATTCTACACATAGGATCATGTAGTCTGCACACACTGACTTTTGAAAGAGGCTCAAACCTTAAATATACCCAACTACCAGAGAGAAGAGGGAAATATGTTGAAAGTGACACGCTAGATTGTATAGAATATTTGCTCTCTCTACATGCACTGGAAATCGTCTCTGAATAATTGTTTCTCACTTGACGTCAGTGAAGCCTTAAAAAAAATAAAAAATAAAAAAAGAGAGCGAGACAATACCTGCAGAAGTAAAGCACCAAAGAGTCAGAATAGACTCTAAGAAACTAATACCCAGCATGATTTCAAGGAGGTACTAGAGACAGGAAATAACTTCCAGATTTCCCCTAAAGAGGAGAGCTACCTTAAACCCCACAGCTGGTGAGAAGAACAGCAAGGGCACTGCCTCACACTCAGGTTACATAACTTCTCTGAACTTCGGTTTCCTCATCTGTTAAAGCCCGCCCTACTCACGGCTTCCCAACCTTTATGGTAATGGCTCAGAAAGTGATGGTTCACTGAGGAATGCGGACAGCTCCTTGCCACCAGGAACCACCAGCCCAGGGGCCCCAGGGCTGTCCCCAGAGCTTATGGGAGGGGCCAGATTACAGCCCTCCTGTAACCCACTCATGGTACCCTGGTGGGGAAGGTCAGATCTGAGTAACACATGACATGAGCTGAAAGAATTTTGAAAATTGCACCACAAAGAGAATTCATCAGCTTAGTTCTTATGGGAGGACCTGAAATTATTAGTATTTGTATGCTTGCCAAAGAGCAGCATCCAACCTGACATGACATATAAATTGTCCTCCTCCTTCCTCTCTCAATCGGGCACAGGGTGAACGTGCAGGGAGGTGAGAGGAGAATCACTGAGGATCAGGGCCTGCATGAGCATCCTCAGATGATGGCAGAGGAGATGCTTCTGCCCACGGCGGCCATCACTGGTTTTTTTATTAATATTATTATTATTAAAAAACAACAGAAAGAGAAATGAGAGAAGACACACCCCAAATATGCCAGCCTGACACCAAATTACTCCCAGGACATGAATGGGAAAAAAAAAAAAATCAAAGCTCTGCCAAGTCATGGTCTTTCCATGGTGGCAGTGTCCTGAAAGTGCCCCCCATTACCTTTGGAACTTATGAGAAGGCCAGAGCTGGGGGAGCAGGAGGGAGGGGAAGACAAAACCTTTGTTCCTTCTCAACCCCCAAGGTCACGCCTAACATTTTATAATCCATACAACTCACCAGGGAGGGACAAGGAGAAGAGAGAAGGTGGAGAAGGCAGGAAAGGAAACCAAGAGCCTAGAAATAATGTTTCCCTTCCATTATAACCTACGAGATTGAAAACCATTAAACTGAGGTGATTAGAGAAATTAGATACCTTTTAAGGAGCGGAACACCGGAGCCTAGGTGTGCCTCAGGACAGACACGCAGGGGCGGCTAAGACAGCTTCTCACGGCTGGTGTGGGGATTAGGAGGAAGGCTGTTGACTTAAATTTCATAAACTCTACAATCACAAAGGCTCATAAGAAATTACCACTGCTAGAGTCTTGGCGGCAGAGCTTCTGTTAAGCTTTCCTGCTTCGGCCTTTTACTTGTGAAAGGTAAACATGACCTAAGGGAACTGACTTTATAGATTTGGGGACATGCATCTCAGACCATGGCTCACCTAAGCCACTTCTGTGAACAGGAAGCAGAGAGAGCAACAGGAGGTAAATGGAGGAAATGGCAAGTTTCCAAGACCGCAAGGGCTCGACGTTTCCTCATCAGGCAGGGGGCTCGGTCCTTACCCTCCAGCCTTCAACACTGGCCATGATGACTGGACTCCAGAGCACCCACTGGGGCCAGAACTATGTTGCATTCAGTAGACGGAAGGACTTGGTCTTTGCCCAAGGGTCTTATAGTCATGATGGGGAAATACCAATGACAGAAAATTGATCACAGGACATAAAACAGTATGCCACCAAGAGCTGAACTGATGCAAAGTATGAGGAGTTGGGCAGAAGAAAACCAATAGAGGAGATCGAGCTAGGCTTTCTAGAGCAGGTGGGACTTAATGAGAGTTCACAGCAGAAAAGTAGAAATGAAGTCCCTTACCACTTGGTGACACATGGAATCAAGTGAGAGCACTTTCTCACAGCTACAAGAAAACCAGAAGGCATTTCCTGCAGCAGCTATAAAACCCGCAGATGCCTATCCCCAACCAGAGTACCTCTCAGGAACAATTCAGGCTTAAACCAGGTTGGTTCCTCAAGGCTTGGACTCTGGTCTGGGCTCACAGTTAATTGCAAAAATGTGTGTGTAAAGGGCTCTGTACCAATCTGGTGCATGCCGTCCCATCTCAGCCTATCTAAGGCCACTTTAAGTCAACAGAGGCTTAAAGAATCTATAAGCCTAAGAGAGCAAAGAAACCAGGACAGCTCTAATCGAGGGTGGGGGCCTCCCATTATACTCCAAGCCTATTCTGCAAGTAGTGACTGGTTGGGAAGCTTCTAAACAGAAACCCTGAGACCTCTAGAGATCACTAAATAGGGCAACGAATGCGATAAGTAAAAGTTCAGGAAGGATGGGTGTGGACACTCCTGCCTGAAGCTCAGTCCAGAAGGGGAAAGAAGAGCCTTTTCTCATCCTCCTGCCCTTCCAACTCTGACTATAAAGGTCAAGTTATCTCCATTAGAGGACGCCACGGAAGACTGGGACTCTAGACCCCAGGGAAGAGCCAACTAAATTGTTTTTAGAACCTCTGTTGAGTTCTTCCTATAAAGGCCAGACATCAGGCATCACTGGATAGTCATGTGGCTCAGGCCCAACTATGACACGCTATGACTGTACCATGTGAAAGTGCAAAAGGGGAGAGTGCATTCTCTCTGGGAATGGCAAGAAAGAGCGCAAGAGTCGTACTAAGTTGGGTCTTGCAGGATTAGCAGAACTTCCCCAGGTGGAGAAGGCTCTGAGTTCACTGGCCTTTTGCATTCAAAGCCCAAAGTGTTTCCTACCCCAAAGAAAAGCTCACCTATCACACAGGTTTCCTCATCACCACCAAACTCCAGGCAGAGCCGATCACTTTCAGCTATCACCTGACTCTCCCTGGAGAAAGGCCACGTGTTAGGGGAAAAAAGGATCAAAAACAACTGGACTGATCTCTATACTGGGCAAACCTGCCCCACCCCTGTGTGCTAAGACCCAGGCCCTTGCTCAAAAAGCCATCTGTTTGGTGGGGGGTACTGGCAGAGGGGTGGTGGTGAGACACTGAGTGCAGTGAACCCCACATGGGTCTCTGTTGAAAGGGAGGAATTCCCAGAAGAGGGAAATTGATGGGAGAATACAAAATACAAAAAGAACACATGCTGAGACTTTTCCATTTTACTAATATCCTTAGGACTTTTCAAAATGCTGTGTAAGCCTCGGGGCAGCCTTGTGAATGAAGTAGGCAAGGAGTGTTGTCCCCATTTCACAGATGCTGGAACCGAGGCTCAAAGGGATCCTTCTGCAGTTGCCCTAAGGTCCTACAGTCATCAGAAGAACAGAAAATAGAACTTAATTTTCCTTGTTTTCCCATGTGCCCTTAAACAAGTCACTAAACCTGACAGAGGTGGGCAGTGGGCTTATCTGTGGCATTCTTGCCTGTTGTGCAGAAGTATATGAGTTAAAGTAAAAGATACTGGTTTTGTGACTGTTCATAATAGTTAACATGTATATTGGCCTTCCAATTTTAAAGTACTTTTTACATTTAATGAGCTACCCGGCTGGTTTTGGCAAAACCAAAAAAGAGAATTACATTTTAAAGTTCAATTCTCCAGGGTTCGGTTGGTACTTGACAAAAAAAACATCCTGTATGCAGGTCAAAGTTCAGCAATCGAAGCAGAAGTTCTTTGACAGGATTTTTTTAGGCCAAGATAGCTTCTCTCTCAAAAATTTTTTCCTTAAGTTTTTGCTTCTGAGTCATTAACTCATCTCAAAAATAAATGAGTTAAGTAAGCAAACAAGAATTGGGGAGAAAGGGAACTGCTTTGATTTAAAGCTCTGAACCAGTGAAACCACCGACATTGTCGAGTATGTCCTGATCCACCTTGGTGTTTTGAAATGCATAGCTTCTCAAACATTTAACATCTAAAAATATGATTAATGGCTCAAACCTCACAGTGATCTCTAGCTCAGCAGGTTACCTAAGATGTGCCAATCAAAGCCCTCCTTGTTTGGAACACATGGCCCTGTGAGCTCAGTGGTCTACCAGGTGGGCAAAAGGGCTGGTGACCTCCCAGAACCACGTCTTCTATGACATGTGTTTTGCCTTTTTCTTGTTCTAGCCACATGCCTTCATTGCTCTATAAAAGAGCACCTCTATCACCAGGTGTCAGTTGTATTTATCACCCCCTAAACTAGACATTGTCAACTTAGAGTGCCTGAGGTTCCCTTGACCAACTGGAGATGAGATTTCCGTACTCTTTTTCCAATGAGATTTTAGAAGACAGTTTAGCAAAGAGTTATCAGACAAGTGACACAGCTCAATGAGAGACCTTGGCTATCAGCTCGCCTGGCCTAACCTGCTCTGAATCCTGTTCTCGAAATAGGGATAAATATGTCCAGAAAGACTGGATCTCCAGGACCGCCCTCCCCTCCACACACACATGTTTTCTCCCTCAAGGAGTTTGTGGATATCAGACACATCTTTCTTGCCCTAAGAATTCACCTCAGGAGATGGGACACAGAACAAGGCTGAGAATGACCCTTTCATGATGAGTGGAAAAAACACGTGGGAAGTTCAGTGCCAGGTCCATGGAGAGCTTTGAAGAGCTGCTTGTTAAATGGCACATAAAAATGGAAATAGAGCTATTCTAACTATGTTCTTTCACAACTAGAAATAAACAGAGAATGTGGTACACCTCTTGAATCCCATTGAAGTCTTTATTTATAAGATGGTATTTTCTTATTATTTTTTTCTTTTTTTTTAGGTGAGGCTACCTTTGGTTGACCTCACAGACTGCAAGGACCTTGTCAGCTTACAATCCATTATTTTTTATCTTTTTACGCCTACAGCACCTGGTCTTCCTAGGCGGTTGCCCATCCAAGTACTAACCAGGCCCGACTCTGCTTAGCTTCCAAGATCAGACAGGATCAGGCTTGTTCAGAGTAGCATGGCCGTAGACTATATAAGATAGTATTTTCAAAAGGATTCCTGGTGGGGTCTTTCTCAAGGTGGAGGCCCTAACAGCAGTGCTATGCTGTTGCTTCTATAAACAGCTGACTCCCTCCACCCCTTTTAAGTTTTCAACCAGCTACATAAAAACCTTGATCAAGAAGAACCCAAATTAAGTCACATTAATATTTTTTCATTATAAAGTAATACACCCTACATGCTTAAGTTTTTCCATCTTTCAGTGTAATATGTATATCAAAGTAACCCTAAAGCTGAGATTTTCAAACTTTAACATGCAGAAGAATCCCCTGGAAGCCTTGTTAAAATCACCTAGGACTCAGTCCAGAGATTTTGCTTTCAGGACTTTGGTGTGAAGCATAAGTTCTCTGGGCCACTCTCTGAGAAAGACCACCCTGTGGAGCTAGGTGTCATTGCTAGGAAAAATCACCTCTCTAACCCCAGAGGTGGGGCAAGGCTCAGAGTTGTGCCAGAGTTCTGGAGAATGCCAAACCAGGCTGGAGAAAAAACTGGCTGCTTGGCCAATGCTTGAGCAGCCAGTTTGCTAAGAACAAAGTATGGCAGCCAACCCTTTAGGAACTGGGTCTGCACCCGTGGCCCTCACCCCGGAACTTCCACCAGGAAAGAATCCTTGCAGTAGCTAGCTCAGCGAGCAGGGGCATTAATCTCTCCAGAAGAAGAGGAGGCATTTCATTTACCATCAGACACCATCTCCCATGACAGCTGAGGATGTCCTCTATGATTCAGGCCTCCTTCCGGGTGTTGTCTTTGCCCTCCAGAGATGCTATTTTGGTCTCTCACCTGCTGACTCAGTTCCCTCTGCCAGGGCTCCACACTGTAGGTCAAGACCTAAAGTCTAACACACACTACTTTCTACAGCATAGTGGACACCCTTGATACTGCAGAGGAAGTTGAGAGAAGAAATAAAACAATATACGGGCCCTAATAACCAGAGCCTGAAAGTCCCTCCAATATTACTAGCCTAAATGTCTCTGCAAATCAGTGAACACAGTGATAGCCTGTCTTAAGTAGGAGTGAGGGATAAGTCGGCACATGAGGCAAAATCGTGTATGTCAAAGAGTAAGGTCAGAATTGCTTTGAACATTCCTTAAATCAGTTTTAAACAAAATAAAACAACACGCAGTGCTGATGATCCAGTAAATATATGTGTGTAGACACACACGGCCAACTTATTCACACATACAAGGGTAGAAGATGTGAGTGCACCCCTATTTTCTACATACATACATGTGCATATGCAAACAAGTAACTAAAATTGCTTCCCAATACAACTGCTGTCTTTACAATATGTAGGAAATACAGGTACACTCTCATATTTTCTATCCTATTCTATTTCATTAAAGAAAAAATGCTCATGGAGACATACTAAATGAATTTCATGACCCACTAGTCAAACACTTGCTCCTCCAGCCAGAGGAAGACTGTGGACCAAATACATTCTTGCTTTGCCCTATGTCATCCAATGAGGCAGCCTTTTCTCACAGTGGGATTTACAGTCCTCCATCATCTGGTCCCAACCTACTGACCCAAACTCTTCTTCCTGCCCGCTTCTCTGATCAGGTGACTGTCTCACTGTCCTCCCTAATCCTGAACCTACCCCATCATTCTTCCTCTCTCTTTGCTTATACCTGCCTTCAAGACTTTATGCGGATCCCCAGGCTACAGTGTCCCCCACTGCTCATCTCTGAGAATTCAAATCTTGCCATTCCACCTTCTTGACAAATGCTTTTCCTGACATGTCGGACTAGATTCCATCAATATCCTTATTCTCTAACAAATAGTGTTAGATAATTGGGAATTAAAGTGCCCTTTAATTATTTCATGTAGCTAAATCTTCCTTGCTAAACAAGAATATAAGTGCCCTAAGGACCAGCCCAGATTTTTCCTCTCTCATTCATTCATTCATTCATTCATTCATTCGACAAATGTTTCTATCACTAAGCATCAAGTTATCTTTCTCTTATATTCTTAGTCTCTAGACCAGGGTTTTGTAGAGTCTCCAGTCTATACTTATTGTACGGAATTAAATTTAATGTGCATAATTGGTGACCAGGATTAGAAGTATACTTTGGCCTCAGATCCAAGGTGGCTGGCATGAAATTCTAATGAGTACAGAGCCCAGGACATCACCCATCACTGCTATGTTCACAACACTCAAGCCAGTGGGCCCAGATGCTCATGACTCCTCCTACAGTGGAAGGTCTTCCCCCTTTGGAATTTTGCATCTGCTTGGAGACGGTTGCCACAAAAATAAATGAGAGACTCCCACATAAAAAGCCACCATTTTGCTCACAAAAACACCCACATTTTCAGACAAATTGATAATGGCTATCATGATTCATAGACATAGAAACAGAAATCCTTTTCTGATTTCTTCTGTCTGAAGTTCAATAATGGAGATGCAGGGAAACGATCAGAAGTAACAGGATGCCTCTTTTGCCTTACTTTCTGAGAGATCATTTCAGTTGCCTAAAACCCTGCCTCACGCCCCCTTCCTCTACCACATCCCTACCACCCACATGTACAACCAAGGACTCACTGTTTACTACTAATGAAGAAGTTTGGTAAATCTTTCCATTATTTACCATAATACCTTACAGGCAACAACTGCTTTCAGATCCGTATATCTCTAGAAGTGTACTATGTAACTGCCTTTGAGTTTAGAAGTGTTAGTGTAATCATTACAAAAGATATCAACTGGGCATTTCCAATGTTACTTTTCAAAAAAACCAAATTGGAATAATTACAAACGTATGACTCTCACCCTTCACTGTTGGACTGGGAGTTGTTTTTCTTGCCATATAAGCATGTCTATAAGAAGTCCAAACAAGCTCTGAGTTATATAACATATTTTGCATTTTTGGGGGCTATAATTAGAGTGATAAGATTATGGCAATCATCCTAGAAAAGATTAAGGACATAATTGTGATGAAAGAGGGCTTTGGGTCAGTAAAAGTACAGACTTGAAACTGTTTTATTTAACGTGGTTTTTAGCACAAAGCACGGTAATAATCCCATATTTACAGAACACCTTTCAGAGACTGTTTTCTGAAGTCCCTGCAAAGTTTTCCCATCTCGAATGTTTAATTTGGATGGAAAGTTGCCTTGTGAGTTTAGAATGAAGTTCCGAAACAAAGAGGGTCTCTTGGGAAACTACCACAACTTTAAAAGGGCTTGAAAAAGCAGGAGCTACAGAGAGGCCAATGTTGTTTCTGAAATTTACTATGCTCTTCTATTAAAAATGCTACACACAAAACAATAGTGTTGGTATAGTGATGTCTGAAAATTGAAGTGCTGACCAGGTCAGGGCCTATGATTAAGCATGTCTGCGGAGAAGCCCAGAGTCAGGCTGGAGTAACCACACTAGTTAACCTGGGAGAGCTAGGAGACGGAGAACTACGACATCTGGGCTTTAGGGTGTGCGCCCCTGCTTCTTGCCTCTGGTATTTTATAAGATGGATCAGAGACTCCTGCAGAGAAGGCCTGGGAAAATGTCTTCTCCCATTAGTTACATAACAATATACTGCTCAGGGCTCATGCCATTGGTTGAAATTAACTGGAAGGACCAATAGAATGTTATACCATGGGCTTTAAAGAGGGGCTTTGGCCCTGGTTCTCCAGAAGCAACAGGAAAAGAACCACAGGCTGGCATATGTACCTTTTAAGCCGGGCTGGCCGTTCTACCCTGTGGCTTGACCTTATTTAAATTTGGAACAGAATCTTGGACTCTAACCTCTCCTGTTTACTTTTATTTTCCCCTCTTACCAATATGCTTTTTGAAAAAGTCCAACTGACTTACGTAGTAAACAAATGGGAAAAACTTTTTTCCTCACCTCAATAAGAATAAAAAGGGGCAACTTTATTTTTAGGGGGACTAGGACTTTGGGGGGGGGCAGTGAATGGGAAGGGAGAACTCAAGAGACAAAATGTGGGTCAGCCATGGAAGCTACCACCCTTCATAGCTGGGGAATCAATGAGATCCACACCTATAAAGACTAGCAGGTATTGGTCCTTAATAAACTACTAATTTATCTATCTTGACTTTTCCTTTTCTCATTAACTATTTTCAATAATGTTAATATTAACTGGTTGGTATTCCCAATAGTCAGCTTTGAGAGTTTAACTACAATTCACATATAAAAAATACACCAAAAAAAAAAAAAAAAGAAAGGGGACCCCCACATAAAATATTACAACCTGTGACATAGAAGTCACACATTGTGATAACTAAACACCAATCATAGAAAGGCTCACAGAATGTCAATGTAGAAAACAATTGTAGAAAACAATATTCAAGCTGAAATATTAAAATGAAGACTGGCTTTTTCAAAATCAAATTATTGGCAGTGCTGTGGAGTTTTAGGGTAAATTCCTCCAGCTCAAAGAATTGTAAATTTCACTAAACAGTGTAATGTAAACTGATCTATACTTTGCTGTGAGGCACATGGTAAGGTATTCACAAGGAAATATTCAGTACTATGTTTATTCCACATTAAGCAAAAAGCTATTATTTGTGACTTGGCAGTTAGTTTGCTAAACAAATCCAAAGTCGCTGCCTTCATGGTTACTCTGGCTAATACTTGTGAAGCCTGTCCAAGAATTACGTGCGGAGATTCTCATAGTTCCTGCAAATGCTGCAACTTTCTACATTGTGAATTTTTGTATCTTTCTTCTAGAAATCGGCATAGATGTGACCTAAGTTTGGACAGGTATAGGGAGAAATATGCACATGTGATTTTCTCTCTTTAAAACACAATGTGTTCCCATGGGGATATCTGTGCTCTATAATCCCAAGCTAAAGAAAAATTAATGAACAAATCCCTCCCTGAAAAACATTTTGCTGTGTTTTAATATCGCTTTAAAATTTTTAGATAGAACATGGGCATACCGAGTATTCTATGATCAAGAGCAATTATTTAAGGCCTATGGCTTAATTACTGGTCCCAATATGAGAAATGCTTGAGACTGTATCCTTGCCATGAACTTGAAGACCTATGGAACACAAACTTACTTATGAAATGAAGGCCTCATGATGCTTACTCATGAACAGAAACAATTTTCAAAAAGTAGGATGTGATGGTTAAACTGAATGATTTATTTTGAATAGTGGAAATATAAACAGTGCCCTAATTAACTTGCAAACTTCTCATTCCTGGTACACATGGCAGCCTTCACTGTGACCTAGATATAGGGTGAAGTCTAAACTACATTTCAAATTGAGATTAGTCAGTTTGCAAGCATTCGGAAAATCAGCAATTTTCAGAGTGCGAGAGTTATAATTAAGGAAAAGTAGGGGAAGTAAAGTCTTAGTAAGTTTTTGGTATTGCCTATCCTGATTGTTATTAGTCCTTATTGTTAATTCTGTATCGCAAACACATCTCTTTCATTGACTTTTATCCAAGTTTTTCTAAGTTCACTCTAGAATTCTAAAGTTGAGCTTGGAAGACTTAAAGGCAAATTTTGCTATTTCTCCAAGACTGTTAGCAGTTTACAGTAAAAGAGGCCTCCGGTGTGGGACTCTCACCACATTTTGTAAAGTTTCCCTATAAGTCTTAAGTCAGTGGTTCTCAACCCATTCCTCGAACCCTCCCCAGGCCCTGGTTTCAACTGAACTAGGGTGAGGCCAGGAGTGGCTATGTTTTTAAAACAGCCCAGGTGATTCTAACCTGAAGCCAGAGTGATAACACTGCTCTAATGTATTCAGAGAATGCTGGTATCCGTCTACCCTCCAATTATTCTCACATGTAACTAAAGGGCAGTCCACTTGCTGTTCATCCATCACAATTCCTGCTCCCACCTCTGTCCTCGTGCATGTGGAAACCTCTCCCTGGCATGCCCCTAGTTCTCCAGTTCTTCCAGCTACAATCCAAGTCATCCTTCAAGGTCCAGTTCGGTTTAGTTTAGTTACTATTACCCGGGCATCCACTGTGAGCCAGACACTGTGTTCAGCTTGGAGAATACAGAAAGATGCACAAGACATGGGGCCTGCCTTCAGGGAGCTTCCGGCCATGGTTGAGATGTCAAAATTTTCTGATATCAGCCTAAATTAAATGTCCTATTCTTAGTAGGTGAAAAGGGCAATTCTAGAAACAGTGCAGGCTTAGAAGCATGGCAGTTGAGAAGCACAACCACAATCAATTAAAGTAGAGGATGAATAAATCTAGAATGCCGTGGAGACCTACAAAGAACCCCCAAAAGGGTAGACAGAGGTAAGACCCCTAACATCCTGAGTCAGTGGTGAACATGAGCCATAGAGAGAACCAGCGAAGCGAGCAGAGACCTGGGTCTAATCAAGGGGGCCTTATCCCAAATGTGAATATTGTCATCCTTAACTATTTATTGTACGAACAATAAATAAGAGGAAAGATACTTTAAAGAATATATATATATATATATGCCAACTAAAATTGAAAAATAAGAAAACTATTGAAAAAAAAAAAAAGACTATTAACTAGGGCTTCTAGAAGAGGAAATCTGAGTTGATCCAGAGATCCAAGATAGATAGATTCTGGGAGCAAAGTATTTATTATTTTTTTTTAAATAACAAGAAACAATACACAGTCAGAAGAAACATGGTCAGTAGAGAAAAAAGGGACACAGCCTAGGTCGAAGTTTATTTAGCAACGAGTTTTTGGAACATCTGTGCAGGACAAGACGAGTGCAAGTGCAAGAAGAAAACAGCGGCAGAAGTGACAACTGGTTTCCAAGCTCCCTAGAGTCACTGCTCTCACGGAAAGCGCGAGACACAGAAACTGGGCGAGAGGCAGGAGAGCAAGAGATGATAAAGCTGAAGAGTAATAAAAATCACAGCAAATTACGTGTCAAATAGTTTACTGAAGACTTCGCATTATATTCACTCATTTAATCCTCAAATTTTAATTAATTACTGTTCTTTTCATTTTACAGATAGAGAAACTGAAGCATAGAGAAGTTCAGCTGCTTGACCAAAAATCGCCCAGCCATTTAAAACAGAAGTGGAATTTAAACCAGGGCCATGATCTCACCACCCCGCTGAAAGAGAATTGTAACTAACAGTAGCTATCAGGCCTAAAGAACGAGATAAATTGCATTTGAAGACATTTTCTGAATATGCACTAAAAGCCAGGAACTGTGCTGGCAACTCAAATGTTGATTAGTATGATCTCGTTCCCAACTTGAAGACATTTCATAGTTGCGACAGCAAAAAGTACAAAAATTCAAAGTAAATCAGCATTTAAAAAAATCAAAATAAATCATCTATTTCTGTCATTCCACTGTTTGGAGTTGGTACAGGAGCTGTGTTTATCATTATAAAGTACAGCTAAGCCTGGAAGCTTGATGTAATGGAACAAGGACGTTACAAGGAAGTATCTGGAAAAGCATTGTGTATGAAAGTGTGTGTATTCAGGGGGGGAGTTTTTATCACTATGCCTTCATTTCATCTTTCCACATATTTAATATCACCAAGGACCATAGCAAGTTAGTGGGAAACATTGGGGAGGCAAGAGCATTTGTGGGTCAAAACACTTCTTGAGCCTCTTCTGAAGACAGTTCATTTCAAGTTCACACATCACTTGGGAGCTAACAGTAGTTTGAACTTTTGGCCTGCAAGATATCCTGCTCATTGGTAAGTAAACATGCAGTGGGGACAAACAGTTTTTATACAACTCTTCATTGTACAATGATAAGATCTGGGGAAACTTTTTCCCCCCTAGTTTAGATTTCTTTACAAATATCACACTCAGAAATTCCCCATCTCACTTTGCCAAGACCCGACATTTGTTCCCTCGTCTGGGAACTTCAATAATTTGGTAATAGCTGCCAGTATGTCTTTTTTTTTTTTTTTTTTAAAGAATTTTAAATGCTATGTAGCCTCTTGAATTTTTTCTCAAATTTATACCAAGAGTATAATTAGCTTATAAAGAAGGTAAATATAGAGGAAGGGCCTCCAGCCATTCAGTACCACACCCAACTAACTGGTCTCCAGCTGACCATGGACTGGAAAGAAGGAAACTGGTATTAAGTCACTGTGCTAGGCACTTCATACACACAATCACATTCAAATCCTGAAACAACTCGAGGAGATGGTCATTATCGCCCTATCCCCACTGTTTCCCAGCTTTATTGAGATAATTGGCATATGACATTGCATGGTTTGAGGTGCACGAGGTGTTGATTGGATACATTTATATAACGCAAAATGATTACCACCATCGTGTTAGCTAACGCCTGCCCTATTTATTTTTTTAAGGTGAAAAATCTAAGGTTCAAAGCGTTTCAATAATTTGCCGAAAGTCACCAGCCCCCAAAATAGAGGACACTTATGTCTGGCTTTGAAGTCAGTGATGACTTCCTCTTTGCTGGAGCTAAGCTACCATCTTTAAGACTTTCTCTCCAACTCCCAAAGGCCTCTTAATACTCCCTGTAACCTGACTATAACCCAGACCATTTTCTCTAGGTTGAAGGGTGGCCTGCGAAGAGACAATAGTCCTACAACGTCCTGCCCAGAGATGTAAGGTTTGGGCGTTGTGGTTATTTCTTTCAAAAGTATTATTACTAGGTTGAATAATGGCTTGGGTATTTTTCTCCTTTTGAAAAATGGCAAGTAAAACAATACTCAGCTATAGTGTTACCAACTCAAGGATGTAAGCATTAGCCTGAGGGACATTTGAACTCCTCCAGAGTATTTTATGTAACAATGCTTCTCTAAACCAAATGGCATTAGTGGGTAATCCCTTTTTGCTATGTCATATGGCAGCAATGCCTCCCTGCTTTTCTTTCACGTGGGTAATTACGGATGGAAGAGGTGAGCAAGTCTCAGGGTTTACTTGCAGATAAGTCTGACTCGGAACTGGGGACCCTTATCTTCAGCTCTCACATGCCTTTTTAGTCCAGAAACTGAGCAATATTTTTCATAAGAATAGCTACTCACTCCCTGCCTGTGGAATTCCAGTGGTTCCAGAAAGATGGAAAGAGAATTCCTGCAAACCTCAGAGATTTATGTCTGGGGAGGGTGTCTGTGTCTGGGAGGGGATCTGGTTTGTGCCCCCTGGCAGAGCGATAGTCATCACTGGAAGGGATACAGGAAAGTCTGAGTCATCAGTGGAGCCTGAACCCAAGGCAGAGTGACGGGACTGGGCCTGGGCGGGGTTTGGGAAGCTTTCGAGAGCTGGCATCTTGAATGGCCTAGGCCAAGCTGCCTGCTCGGTGGAACGAAGCATAGGACGGCCAAGTTTCCATTGATTTTTCTTAACTTTCTCATCATTATCCCAGGCCCTTTAAACATAGCACCCATCTCTGTGTTCAGGTTTATCTTCCCGTAGGCCCTTAGACCTAAGAGCCAAAGCGGATGAAAGAGAAAAAAAATGTATGAGTATCATTTAGTTCTTTACCTCGTGCTTTTCATAGTCTAGTTTGGTGAGAAATATGGCTACATACAAAACTACCACATAAAGCACAAGGTGCACAGTACCTCCGAGTAACAAAGTCTTAGGAGGATTAAAGGAAGTAGAAATTAGACTTAAATGTTTAGAAGGTGAGGGAGGCTGCAGATCATACAGCTATTAGCAAAGAAAGAGACATTTTGGATGGCTCTTGAAAGACAACAGGAGAGGAAATTCTATTTTTTACATAGATGGAGCCCTCACAATAACTCTAAGAGCCTTGGTCCTCACATGCAAACTTTCTTAGTGTGAGGTGGCAGGAAAATCCCAGCTGAGGGTCAGAGGGCCTACACAAAAGACCCAATTCTACCCCATATCACTGTGGAATTTCAAGAACACCCCATCTATGTTTTTATCCATTAAAGAAGGTAACAATCCCCAAAGTCCTACCTAAGGATTATATAAAAGTGAGTGCATCAAAAATCTGAAACACACTTTATAAGCAGCATCAAGATATAAATACTGAGGTTCTGAACTCTCACAGACCATAGTTTGTAATGACGTAAGACACCCTTCATTTCAGAGCAAAATCTCTAAAAGCTGAGAGTGTTTTTTGCCATCTCCAGCATGCTCTCAACTCAGTCCTCACGAGCTGACGATGGGCTGGGCCACTGTCCAGACTCTTTGCCCATTCCAGGTTCAGTAACGCCAGGTTCCGAGGAGCCTTGGCCAATGTCTGCTGAGCCTATGACTTTCTTGAAATTAAGACATATGCTTTCAGACTAGTGAAATATCAAGCTCAAGGCTACCCTCACAATGGTGGCTCCCTATCAAAAAATGTCTTCTGTCTCCTCTGAGTCATCAGTGCAAATCCTATAGTCCTCCAGGTTCAGCTAGAGCCCCATCTCTCATGACAAGTGGGCCCTCTCAACCTCCTCCAGCAGTCCAGCCTCTGATTCTGCCAAACCCTGCACTGCCCAGTCCACTTCATACACACACATCTTAAGGAGAAGGCTCATTGCATATCAATCTTTTGCAAATCCTGGATGTCCTGAGACAGTGACTAGGGCAGTCACTTGCTAATCAGTTTTAAAGCCAAGTCTCTCATATGAATGAACCTTGAGATAATCATGCTAAGCGAAATAAACCAGACAAAAAGTTGAAAACCACATGATATCACTCATACGTGGGATATAAGCCTAAATGCAACAAATGAACAGGACAAACAAACAGAGACTCATAGACATGGACAATAGACTAGTGGTTACCAGAGGGTAGGGAGGACGGGGGAGGTAAATGGGGGAAAGGAGGTCAAATATGTGGTGACAGAAAGGAATCTAACTATAGGAGGTGAACACACAGTGTAAATATATATATATATATGCCTTACTGTTAAAGTGTACAATTGAAACTTATTGGATTTAATTAACCAATGACACTATAAAAATAAACAAACAAACAAATAAACAAAAACAGATAAGGATACCAAAAATAAAAATAAAAAATAAATAAAGACAACTCTTTCCAACACTAGGTGACTATGCCACTGTTAGGCAGTGTTTCTCAACAGAAACACTAAAAAATACAAATACAAAAAGTACAAATCCTGAGCCCTACTGAATCAGAATCTCAGGGGAGGGACCTACAATCTGCCATTTCACCAGCTCCCTGGGAGTTGCAATGCATACTAGTGTTTGAGAACCCTGCAATAAGGGACAAGGCAATAATCCACTTAGACAGCAAGATCCATGCCTTACAATGACCAGAAGCAGGTTACGGGGCTCTGCTGTGGAGACCAGGGAAACCTCCCACTTTGATGGGACTTTCCAATACCATGTCTAGTGAAAAAGATGAGTGATGGCTACCTGCCCCTTGCCCTTGCTCCTCAAATGCTGAGGTGATGATGTGTTGTCATTCCCATAGATAAAATGATATGCCTAAGTCCAGAACTAATGTTTGGCTCACTTTTCTCTTCTATAATCCTCCCAGAAATGACTGATCTTTGTAAATACTCATGTTGGTTTCTTGCCATTGCATCATGACTGGAGGCCATCTGATCCACGCTTCTACACCTTTCACACTGATTACAGATGAGAATGGGCCTTTCTCCTCCACCTGGATGGCTCCAGTTCTATAAATGAAACCTTGACCTTTAGAAACAGCACTGATGATAGCTACTTCATTTTCCATACTTTCCTGTTTCCAGTACATGGTGAATTCTTGGCAAAGGGTTCCTTTCTCACAGCTGAAAACACTGGCAGGCCACAGATGTGGAAGTCTCAGCTGGGAAACATGAAATTTCATTACTATCCCCAAAAGCACAGACTTTGGAAGAGAAACTTAACTCATGACTAATTAGAGAGTCACTCTTAATGAGGAAATAATGGAGAGGATTAAAACACTTCAATCCTTTCTCTCAGCCTCCCGATTAGGAGCTTCTAGGGTTACTGGGCTTTTCATAAGCCTCTGCTTGCTTTGCCAATCTGACTCCGAGCATCAACACAAATACTTTCTGAGTATATACTGTACACCATGTAAACAATCATTCTCAATAAGGATCAATACAGGCCAAAATATTGTTTTTTTTTTAGGAAATCAGAATCTTCTTTTATTTAAATCCCACACATTGAAGGTGCTTTTTTGTTAAGAAAAATATCACTGCTTGGATATTTTTCAGCCCAGCCAATAGAAACCCCCAAATCATCTTGGAACTTTCTGTGATAACTGAGATGCAAGAAAAATACACGGTAACTTTTCACAAATCCTACCACTGAATGCAAGCAGAGGAGGTTGCAGAGGCTGGGGGTGAGAAGGTTGCCTGATCATAATGAGGGCAAGTCCTGCCAGCACACTCATGCCCATCTTAAGAGAGGAATGGTAGTTTTCTCAGGCAGAAGCCTGGTGCTGGGGTTCATTTCACAGGCAAAGGCTGCCCTCTCTCTCCATCGCCCCTAACATGAATGTTGCCAGAAGGGCCACCAGGGTGGGCATGGAAAGATCTTAGTTTCGGTCCCAGCTCTGCATGAATCATGGGCTCTGGAGCAAGTCCCCTCATTGATTTGTACCTGTTCTCTCATCTATCAAAGAGAAATATACTACCAGCCTGCTAACCTCATAGGTGCTGTGAAGATAAAGTGAAGCGATAATGTACAAAGGACTCTGAAAAGCAGTTTAAGAGTTGCATGTGTGTCACCTGCCAGGCACTGTGCTCATGAGCATCTACATTATCACTGAATTCTCATGCAGTCCTTTGAGGGGAGCATTATTATTTCTACTTTGTGGAGGAGGAAACCATGATTTATGGGCATCCTTAAAATTTGCTGGAAGCTAAAAAAAAAAAAAAAGACAAAAAACAATAGGTTTCTGAAAATTAAATGCCTGGTCAAAATGAGATACCCTGTTTCTAAGGAGCTGTGAAATGAATTTATCTAAGATTTAAACAAAAGTTTGAATTCTCTCCCATGCTAATTGCAATTAATTAGCACAGGCTGTGAGGGGCAATGTGAATAGAATAGGATAGAATCCTGTTCAGGACTCTATGGCCATGTGCTGAAAGCGGGAGAATGATGGATTAGCTGCAAGACAGCAGCTGATAATTCAGCTGATATTAAT
>NW_006434709.1:19954585-19991281 GCF_000325575.1 Pteropus alecto
ATGTACTGAACACTTACTCTGGTTAAGTTGGTTTTTCCTATAAACACACACACACACATACACACACGGCACAAAGGAGCAGAAGTTTATGTCGGGCTTTGGGTATTTATAGTTGGTTTGGGGAGATAAGTCATTTGTGCATATAATTCTAAAAGCTAGTCTTGTTGTGTATGCTGGGTGCCAAGTGAGAAGAGTAATTAACCGCTAAAGGGGTTCAGATGAACTAAAGGGTTCACCAAAAAGGTGCAATATAAGAGTGGTAGGAGATCTGGATAATCAGAGATGTGAGGCTGTGTCATCTTAAGCAAAAGGAACAGGCAGGAAGGCAAGAATCTGCATGGCATGTATAGAACTCAAGCAGTAAGATTGAAGAAGCAGGCTGAGATCCGACAAAGGACATTTTATTTCATAGGCCATGGGTGGTGCCTGAAGTCTCAGAATAGGGTGGTAAAAGTGGGTAAGATTTTTCGGTCTATTTGTAAAACTCCTTGCATGAGTGATTCATTTCAAATAAAAATCAAAATGGCTATCCTACTTTAATCTGTTACTCCCCCAAATAGTACTTAAGGGAAGTCCATCCCTATGCACTAGGAGTTTGCTACATCATTCACGAAGAAGCCGTATAAAAATAGGATGCCCTATAGGTGATGAATTCAAGGACAAGTGCAAAATACACACCATAGAGAAGTTCCTACCTATCATGAAAGGAAATACGAAATGAAAATTACTATTTTAAGGGAGATTTACTTATTCTATGGATGACAAAGATAGCAAGGATCCTGGAGTGTGTGGGGTAGGTAGACAGGGACTATCCCACATCATGTGGGACTAGGAGAAACGGGTGGTCAACGGGGAGGGGGAAATGGCAAAGTCATTCAAGTGGATTTGCTGGGACATAGTTATAATTTGCTATAGGAAAGTGTTACTATGGCAACAACCCCAGGAGCCTTTAATTTCAGAGATCCTTAAGGTAGCAACCTTGCATCTTACACATCACCCCAATCGCCTCTAAAAGAGGCAATTGCTTTTCAGAAGTAACATTGATGAGGAATAAGGGACAGCACTTAGGAATCCTCAGGATGGGTGCATGGTTGGAAACACCCAGAGGTGATTTTGATAACTGCATCTTCTGCCTTGCTTGTCCCCCCCACCCCCTAACTTCCCACTGTCAAATACTGCTGCTCTTAAGGGTCATGAGATGGAAGGAAAAGCTTAAGTTGGCTCCTTCTGTTCAACTCTCCTGCAGAGAGTCCTAGTGTGGGCTTAACGGATGCAGATATTAGACAAGGCTTATGGCTGGGGTACTGTTGTTTTCACAGCAAGTCTGCTGTGTTTCTGAGTGTATCCTTATTCAGAAGGTTCTCCAGTGCTGTCTTCTCTATGTGCAAGAAGATGCCTAGAATATTGTCCATACTCTTAGACGACAGAGACAGAAGTGAACATGTGAGGGCCACAGAGAGCTGTCAGCTCCGTCACCCCGCTTGGCCACCTAGCAGTTTTGCAAGTGAGGCCTTTTTACCACACCCTGATGAGAAGTAGCTTAAATTTCCTGTTTGCCCCAAGAATATTCTCTGGCAGCACTGGCAGCTGCAGCGTTTACCTAGAGAAAACTCATGGATCACAGTCCTAACCTTACTCCCAAAGTTTGCTATGAAATATCTTGCTTTTATTATTTTTGCATCTCTCTAGTGTATCGATAGTCTTTAGAAACAAATGACGTCATTCTATTATAGAATTCTGTTTTTAGTAGTGGTATTTCCATTTACAAAATATAGTAATTCTTCATCGTTGAAAATGTCAAATCCTACAAAACACGGATCACAGTCCTAACCTTACGCCCAAAGTTTCCTATGAAATATCTTGCTTTTATTATTTTTGCATCTCTCTAGTGTATCGATAGTCTTTAGAAACAAATGACGTCATTCTATTATAGAATTCTGTTTTTAGTAGTGGTATTTCCATTTACAAAATATAGTAATTCTTCATCGTTGAAAATGTCAAATCCTACAAAACAGCATTTCTATGCGTGATGTTAAATTAATACTGGCAGCGAGCTACACTTTTTTTTTTTTTTTCTAAACGGGAAAAGGGTTAACTTTCTAATGGGTTTATAGAATCTTCCAGTCATGTTTCAAGGGTAAATTTTTCTCCTTATATCACAGAGAGGGCACTGAGAAGAAAGCACAATGTGGGAAACATTTACTCAAATATGTGGCTTGAAAAAGGTGTCATTATTCACAGAGCCTTGTTACGAGGACCCCAGCAAATTCCCCTAAACATCATTTCCTCCACCACTATTAAAATGAGAGAGAGAGAGAGCTGGAGGACTTTGACATTTTCTTAGTTTCCTTTTTCCTGACTTTTTCTGTACATGATGATGTAGTTGTTTACTTTAAAGCTCAGGAGTCAGCCAGCATTGTATGAAAAGCTTTCCCACAAAAAACTCATAATAAGGCAAACTCTTTTCCACGATGTTTAAGTAATTAGCAATGCATGAACAGGCTTGCTCATGCTCTGGCTCGAGGATCTGCTCCTCCCTCCTGTCACAGGAGCCACTAGCCCTGGAACTGGGGGATACAGGGAGGACTTTTCCTTCTTTGAGGGGTGGGGGAGTTGACTTCTGTCATGGAGGAGAGTGAAAGAGGGGGGTGAAGGAGTGGGGGACAATAAACAAAGGAGATTTTCATTGGTCCCATCTCCAAGCCACTTTCATGGCTCCTTCTGTTCAATCCTACGAGAAATGAAATTTTAAACCTCAGTATGCTCACTCCTAAAATGTGAGAATAACGAAACTGTCAGAGGTATGGCAAGGGTAAATCACACCTGTGAAGCTGTTAGCATGTTACCTGAGGAAGCACAGCAAAATGGTGAGCAACAGGACAAAGTTAGGAGAGACCGCCTGGGTTCAAATCCCGGTTCCAACACTTATTAGCTGTGTGATATTGGAGAAGGCATTCTACCTCTCTGTGTCTCAGAAGACCTACCTCATAGGGCCCTTGCAAAAATTATATTAATATATGTAAAAAGCTTTAAAAATGATTGGTACATAGTAAGTGCTATAAAAATGTCAGCTGTTATTATTTTTGGCTTATAGAAAACATTTTGTAAATGTTTGCTGTGGGTGATGGCAGCAAGGAAAGCTATTTTCAACTGGTGGCAGGTATGTGGGAGGGTGGCACAGGAAGGGGCATGTCCCCCACAGAGGGTATGTCAGAATCTGGAAAGGACATGTATGTATGATGCTTAAAAACTGAGTTAATTTATAATTCTGTAGATGGAAAATGGAAAGATGTCTATGGTTTTCATAATATAAATTGCCAAATGAAATGTTTGACTACATCTTCTTGGCTATAAAACATGGCTTTAAAAATGTTGGGAAACATAAAAGCTGTAGAAACTAGGGCAGATTTCTCCCCGAATGAGAGCTGTATGCTGAAAGAGTGAAACTGGGCTGGGTGATTCCTTAGGAATCCTCAACATGTGAAAGGTTGGCCCCATGCTGGGCTGAAGGTGGGCCGGCTTTTCTGGAGATAACCCCTAGATTTCAGGCCCGCCTTGGTCTTGGGTCAGGAGATGGGGACTATCCTTTATCTTTCCAGCTAAACAGACCATGTGGCCAGTTGACATACTTCCTGTCCTTGAGACAGACCTCACTGCCAAAGATAACAGGAAAATCAAGACTTTTGTGGCAAAAAAAAAAAAAAGATATGCAGAAATTGTCCACAAGCTCAGTTTTTATTACAGAGAGAATTTTTTTTGAGGGGATATCATCATTAAAAGTGCTAATATCTATATCAGTCTGGGTATGTTCATGGTCTTCTTGTCCTCACTTCTTTTCATTATAAAATATATGTACAGAAGAACATATAAAACATACATATTTTAAAGAATAATCCAATAAATCAAACTCCCTTTTAGCCATGATGCATCTTGACAAAAACAGAAGATGGTTGCTGATCCTCAGAAGCTCCTATAAACCTCTCTAATTGCATCCCCTCCTCTCTCTCCAGCCAGGGGGAGTCGCATGTGGACTTTCATGGTGATCACTGCCTTGTTTTTCTTTATAGTGTCATCACCTACGTGTTTATCTCTAAACAAAACATTGTTTAGTTTCTCCTATTTGGGTAGTTTATGTAAATGCAGTTATGCTGCTTACATTTTTCTGGAACTTACATCTTTTGTCTGTGTATCCTCCTTTTTAATTACCAGCTCTTAAGGCTCAAGTCTCGGTTCTTGAGGGGTGTCACTCCTTCTTTTTTAAAAGTGTCCTTAAAAAAGTCCCTCCAATGTTCATTCTAAAATATCAGGACACAGTAATTGAACCAATTCATTCTGTTCCCTTGCATGCGAATTCTCTGTCACCCTTAGATAAGCTGGGGCCAGTTCCTCATCTTTTCCATTCGAATATAATTTCCTTACATCAAAATGACATTTTTGGTATATTCAGAGCCTCCACATGGTACCGTCTTCCAAAAAGAGACACCCTCCCCCAAGTACTGCATTAATAGTTTTGCACAGTCTTCTATGTTTCATTCCAGTTTTGTCTAACTGCTCACACTCCTCCTTATTCTTGTTCTTCTTTATCTGTGGTCTAAATGTCCCTTTTTACGAAACTGGGATTTTAAGTTTCACATTTTTACCGTAACCTTTGATTACAAACAATTTGAATAGATTTTCAAAAAGTCCTTCAACCTTGTATTTTTTTCCTCTCCCACAAAAATGATTATTTGCATTAAAAGGGCTTTTGACTCTCATATTCCTGCAAACTGTTAGTACCATTTCCTACAGAGGAGGAAGGAATATCGGAATGTCTTCATTTTATGCTCAAGTTAGTGTCTTCAAGATTCAGGAATTAACAAGCAGCTCAAAGAGCTAAACAGAATCCACCCTTTTGGAGAAACTGTGCAGGAATCACACGCACAGTTTCGAGCTGGAAGTATCTATCATTTAAAGTTTTTGGAAGGGCCCAGTTTGTTCTTGTCTGTGGCATCCCAACATACTTCCTGTGTTAACCAGTGCCCAGGACACTAGGCTCTCTTCATTTCTCATGGTGACTATTTTTTTTTTTTACCCCTCCCAGATTAATCTGGTTTAAAGTTGCAGAGATCAACACTGGGCCAGGCAGCTGGATGGGAGGATCTGAATTACATAAATATCTAGATTTGTCTCCGGCGGGGTTTGTTCCTTTTCACATAACGACTGCAGAGAGCCAATCCCATTGATTCAAATGGACTCTCACCACTGTGCTCACCACCCATGGTTCTTGCTCCTGTGAGAATGTCCTTCCTATGTGAGAGGAGAAAATCCCTCCAATACGCAGGACTATTCCTACTACTCCAGTCCACTCATTTCTGCTCTTTCTCTGACTTTCTAAGATAATTTCTGCACCACTATTTCATTTTCTGATTCGCTTGTGCTAGTCTTACTTCTCTAGATAGACTAGATGTTCTTTGGACAAGGATCATGCTTTTCTGTTCCAGGCATACCTGGTACTAAGCTGAAGACATACCTGGTATTGAAAAAAAATAGTGATTGTCTAACATATACTAAAGCAAAACCCTTCTTCCCTGACAGTGTGTGTTCCAGAAGTCCTCCCTTCCCTCCGTTACTGTTTTTAATGCTCAAGGTTTCAGATACTCAGCCGAAAATCCCTACATGTCAGCCACTCCACCTGGCAATCCATGTGGATGTTGCCAATCCATGGTGTTTTATAGTGAATTCTTTAGTAAACAGTTTATAAAAGGAGTTGGCTTTTGTGAGGTGAACAATCATACCTAATTTTTTTTTAAGGTCAAATTTTAAAGTTTTCTTCTAGTGGACCTACTTATACTTCTTTGTGATGTTTTTACTACATTAATAAATTTACTACATTAATAAATACTTCCCATATCTCTAATAAATTCCCCCAAAAGAACAAAACTCTGAGTGCATTAGACTATGGAAGTATTTCAACTTTAATGGCAGTGTGTTTGATTAGTTTGTGTTTTCAGTGTTAACACTGGTGAATCTAGAAAATTTTCATAAATTGGGGCTTGATAAAGGAGGCTGGATTTAAGCTATTACCTGAACAACAAAACAAAACAAAACAAACAAGTTAGATAAATGATAGAAGAAGCACTGAGAACAAAGACATCATTTTCTCCACCACTCTCATCCTTGGACTCGTACTGTGAACTTCCATGCACCTTGTGGAGGATGCAGGAAGGCCACAAACCCCAATGCCACCATGTAAGCATCAGTCAGTCGGTCAGGCCCACACAGAGCCTGGATAATGAGCTTAATTCCTTAGCAACCTGCACAGAAGTGTCCCCGATAAAATGGATTACATACTGCTGATGAATTGCAAGTGAAGATCATGTTGACCCAACAAAGAAGCTAATTTGTACCTCCTGCCACACCAAAGGCATTGAACTAAGAAAAGTAATTTTGCTTGTGATCCCTCCCGGTGCTCTCCTTAAAATGTCATGGTAAAAATAAAATGCTACGGTGAGGTCAAAAGTGGATGTTTCAACTTCTTATTGCCTCTGCAAAAAAAAGTTCCCTAACAGGAAGAAGAGGGTCTGTTTTTCCCGCTATTACTTTCCTGACACAATTTAGGTTGCCTAAAATATTATCCCCAAAGTTCCAGAGTGCCCTGGACAACAGACCTAAGTAGTCTAGTCATCCCACTATAAATCAACCAACTGTCATTTTATTTATCCCTTGGTTTCTTGGGAGTTCATCAATCCTCAGAAGCCTAATCTCCCCTGGGCATTCAGATGAAATGAAGTTTCTGGAAGCCAACTACAGTATCCCCACCCACCCTCCACCATCTGCGGTTTTGCTGTGATTTCAGTTACCTATGGTCAACCATGGTTCAAAAATATTAAGTGGAAAATTCCAGAAATAAACAATTCATAAGTTTTAAATTGCGTTCCTTTTTGAGTAGTATAAAATCTCATGCCTTCCTGCTCTTTCCTGGGCAGGACGTGAATCATCCCTTTGTCTAGAGTATCCATGCTATAGACACTACCCACCTATTAGTCACTTAGTAGCTATCTGGATAATCAGATTGACTGTCACAGGATCCCAGTGCTTGTGTTCAAGTAACCATTATAGCAGCCTAACGCTCTGTCATAATGCCTATGTAATTCACCTCACTTTATCTCATTACGTAGGCATTTCATCATCTCACATCATCACGAGATGGATGAGCACAGTACAGTAAGATATTCTGAGAGAGGGAGAGACCACATTCATATAACTTTTATTACAGTATATTATAACCGTTCTACTTGATTATCAGTTATTGTTGTTAATCTCTTACTGTGCCTAATTTATAAGTTGAACTTTATTATAAATATGAATGGGAAAAACATAATATATGTAGGGTTCGGCACTATCCGTGGTTTTAGGCATCCACTGCAGGTCTTGGAATGTATCCCCTTCGGATAAGGAAGAACTAATGTACCTGGTTTTGAATCCAGGATCTGCTACTTCCGGCTATGTAATCTCTCTCTTTGGGAAAACAGAGGGTTGGTATAAAGATTAAATGAGTTAATACATGTAAAATGCTTGAAATTAAACCTGGCATCTAATGGATACTATACGTGTTTTTGCTCTTATTGTTATTATCGAGCCAAGAACCCCATGATGGAAGGTGCTGCCTAGCTCAGCTAGATGACCCATCCGTCTCTATCCTTTCCAGGACGGGAGCCTCCAAAGACAAACCACCAGAGGGGCAGTTTTGTCCAAGCCGTTCTTTACTGGAACCAGTAACCTTTGCCTCTCACACTGGGGAGTCAGTCCTAGTATGTGATCCCACACCGTCAGTGATAAGGAGACAAAGCAGGGGTGTCCAGCAAGAATTCACTGAAACCTTGTGGATGAAACAAAGCATTCAGAGGAGCTATGCAGAAGCGAATGTCATGGTGACCCACTTGTGCTGTCCCCAGTTCAAGCTTTGGGTCAAACAGAAGGATAAGCTACCTGACTTCTAGGGACACACAACCAAAGATGTGTTCCTCACATTCTCTAGTTACAGTTCTAAATTTATTAGATTTTATAATTAAGATTTAAGAATAGATTTTATAATTAAGCAACAAAAATCATAACAAAGCATGTGTCTTCTAGTGGGACACACACTTCTTCTGGGAGAAGAGAAGGCTTTCCATCATCTTTAGCTTGACCTCCTGATATACTTGTGGGATAATCAGACAGGTTAAGAGGTTGGGCCATCACTGTAGTTAAGGCCAATCTGGGCTCAGGTGAGTGGATAGGTAATGCATGTTCCTTTTATGAAGCCAGTGTGCCTAGAGGATCAAATCTACCAACAATGGTTTCTTAATTCTGGTTCATAAACATTTGGCCAACTGGTCAGAAAAAGTCATCCTTACAGGCAAATAGAAACATGGCAAAGCTCTCGGTCCAGCTTGGAGGGTCTATCTGTATAAAGCATACTGAAACTGGTAACTGGGTGAGACAGAAGATAAAATATATTGTGCTTGCCGCATGCGAGAAACTGTGGTGACAACTCTAATACCTCTTGGTCGATCTTCTGATGTAGGACATTCAGTTATTAAAAGTATGTTTGAATTTGGAACCCTGATGTGGAATGAGAGCTTTGTGAACATACGGGCTTTGATTGAAGGAGGAGCATCTACTGAATTGAGCTGTGAAAAGGGAACATTAGACAGAAGCACTGCTCAGTCGAATTTATCATTGTCCTTCTCTCACTCATGCATAAGAAACAAGCAATGGTCCCATGGACTGTTCCAAATGAGTTGCAATTTCACAGATCTTTAGAATCGAATTTAGGAGTCTTACAGATCATGTCATTTAACTCCCCTCTCTGTGTCCTCCCCTATCTTTTATTAAAAGTGAGGAAATCGATGTTCAGAGAACTGTCTCAGAGCAAGCATTAGGGACAGAAGTCAGAGACGGAATCACAGTTTCTGGACTCACAGTGCCCTATTTCCTGTATCCTGTGTTCCCTATAAATCAATACAGCACACATGGACACGGCTAGCCAAATGGGAAGTATCCACCACCTGGAAAGATCTTCAAAATCAAAGCATTCAGGGCCAGTAGGGTTATGCAAAGTACCTGAGACCACTGAAACAAAAAGTTCAGGTTATATGAGGAAAGCCCATTGCTTAAGCTGAATGATGATCTCAAGAAACTTGAAATTGCTCCACAAAATATCCCATGTGAAAAACAACATCAGTCCACTATCAAAATTCAACATAAATCCAAAAATAGACACACTAAAAAAAAAAAGTAAATCCTGAAATTGAATAGATGGCAATGAGCGGGAGGGGGCGCGGATATAGGAGGCCTGACATCAATCAATGAGGAAACTGGCTTTGTTTGGTGAACGGGTTAGATAACTTGAACCTCCGGTTTCAGATTTCAAGATGGAACTTTTTATTTAAATTCAATCATTATGTACCCATTGAACTGTGGGCATATGACACCTTAGAAGTATATGGGTCATATAACCTAACTGGTAGTGATCTAAGTTCTTATTTCTAATCAGTCTAGGGTTACACAACTGATATTTTCTAGAGTATTAAATGGGGTGCTCTACTTTCTTCACAGGCAGGCCAGCCTTCCCAGATGCAGAGGGGAAATTCATGGCTTATGGCAATTCTGCTTTCAGAAGTTCCTCCCCACTGCCTCTGGACTTGTGAGTTATTGAAACAGCCTCCTCACCAGTATCTCTGCTTTTTATTTTTCCCTTAAATCCATACCACATGGAGCTACCTCACTGCACTTTCTATGACATCATTTCCTACAGCACCTTCAAAAAATCCTTTACTTCCAAAACAAGTCCAAACTCCTTGTCTGGCACTGTAAGAATCCCACAGCTTACACAGAATTTCATTATGAAGCTGACTTTCTCATGTCCTCTCAAAGTGAGCTAAGCCTTCCAGAGTCGCAGTTTCTTCACCTGCCCAAAGAAATGACAACAATTCCTCTATACCCCATAAATCTTGTGTAAGATTTATGAAATTAGTTCTTGCACAAGGCTTGCCATATAATAGGCACTAAGTCTCTCCCTCGTTTCTACATACTATCTTTATTCCAAGTTACTGTTTGATTTATCTATTTGTCATCTCGCCTTGAACATTAAGAGTCCTAGTCCCTGTTATCGCCCATGGGCACCTAATAAGGTCTGGCGCAGAGCAGATTCTCATGTCTGTCGTCGGAGTTGTGTCATATCTCGGTCACATACTCTCTCTCTCTCTCTATAGTGGAAAACCTTCCTCAGTCAGCCAAAGTGGTTTAAACACATGCTTTTACATATTGTTTTCGTAGGCTTCTGTTAATGATCCAATCAAATTAGAGACAGAACTCACAGAGAATGCTAGAGATGGAAGTTTTGAACCTGCTTCCAAAATTCCATCTCTACTCAAGTCTCAGGAATGTGCTCATATTGATAATTAAAGGATATACGTAATGGAAACTTTTAGGAAATGATGCCTGCATTTATATATATCAGATTACTTTTGGGTAGGTAAAAATCATCAAGACTCACTCCAAACTCTCAGCAGAAGTTGCAGTGGTTTTAACCTTTTTTTTTTTCCCCCAAAATGGAATCCTTTCTTCAAATGATATGCAACTTAGAATACTAACATGTGAAGCAGCCAAAAGTGGGAATCCTCTGAATGGAGTAGAAGCAGCAGCACGAACATCTTATCACAGCACATCACACGTGGCCAGATGTGCGCTCAAGCACAAGGCAACTCCTGAGGCACCTCCGTAAAACTTAATTCAAAAACTACAGCTTAGAAGAATAAACTAATCGTTTAGGAGAATGGGTTAACAATACTCCTTACTAGTATAGTTAGGAAGGAATATAGTGGAAAAACGTACCTAGACAAACAGACATACATAATATAATGTCAAAAGAATTTAAATCTGGTTCTACAATATGCAAATGTCACATTCCTTATAAGTTGTACTCAAGTTGGTTATAGGGAGAAATATAAATAAGAAGAGGCAGTTCTGTTGCAGAGGCAAATGCCATCTCTGGGCAACACTGGGCAGTGTATTCAAATGCACTTACTGCGAACATCAGCTCCACAGGAAGCCAAGGATTTACTGGGGACCTGTGACTCTCAAATACAGAATTTTTCTACAAGAGGTCCTTGGATATTGTAGAACCTTAGAAATCATTTGGTTGAAGAATATTTGGTGACAATGAGAACACCTGGTAAAACAGTTTCATAGAGTGTAGAGTATGGCACCAATTTTACAAATATATATGTATGAACAGGTAAGTATTTTTTAACTAGAAATATATACATCAAAATGTTAGTAGTAGTTATTAAAATCATTCTTAGTTTCTTTTTTTTGTCCTTTCAGAATTTTAAAAAACCTCTACAATTAACAAATATTCATTGTGATGATGAAAACTCAAATATTACTTTTTAAAAGCCAAGGCCAACTGTTTCGGAAGGAGAGAACGAAGCAATGAGTTACGGGCACTAGACAGATGCCAGCATTTTTCACATTGTGGAGCAACATGTTCCTAAGTGGCTTTCAGTTCCACGAGGCCGGGAAACACTACTTCGTTCACCACTAAATCCCTCGGCCGGTATCATGGCACCCAAGGCACGGTACACAGTAGGAGCTCAATAAACAATGGCTACATGAACAAGTGTGATGGCCTCATCCCACTCTAGTCCATTTTGCATATAATTCCTGTGTCCATGCCCCTTTTTCCTCCCTTCTCTCTTGCATCTATGCAAAACAGAAACATTTCTGGAAACAGGCGGACAGATCCTGCTACTCACCAGCTTAAGGGGCATTTTTAAAAAAATTCCAATCTCAGTGCAAGTAAAACAGAGCTACCACCCTCAGAGCCTTTGCCCTGTGTAAGACAGCAAATGAGGCCTGGAGAGAAGGGATTTTGAGGTGAGGGCATTTGATGTACAGGATTTGGATAGGAAGGAGGGGTTGGAGACAAAATTACGTCCTGTGAACAAGGGCTGTCGGGAAATCTCAATTCCAGTCTTGATGCTGTGTCAGACAGGATATAAAACAGCTGGGCTGTAGTTTTCTCATCCCTAAAGGGAAGTGACCGCCCTCGCCTCACAGAGACATCATTAGGAACAGGTGGGATGGCCGCTATATTAAAGGCAGGTGTTTTTAAAAGCAACTGTTCTATTCAAATGCAAGGTTTCCCTAGAGGCAAACAAGTTACATAAGGTGGCAGCAGCATCTTAGATTAAGAGCCTCTCTGCTGGCAGGGGCGGCGGCGGGCAAGTGAGCATAAAATAACTCTATAACCTTTTGTTTCATCACACAGGATGCTTCCTGTTATGGTTCAAGACCTGGTCCTCCTCCTCCATGAAGCCTTGCTTGATGATGAAAACTGTGATCATTGACTGGGGCACTCCCGCCCCCACAACGCACACACACCTACATTCTCTCTCTTCCCCTGCCAGCCAGCATTCCACAGCCTTCCGACTACCCCTTCTCAAGTGAACAGAGCTTATGACCCCACAAATTTGACAGAAAGCCTAGTGTAAAAGTCTTGTTATGCCCCTTGGTGATTTGCACGCTGTAGATCTTTACTGAAGATGTCTTTGTTGGCTGATTAGAAGAAATGGCACTGTTGACAAGCCTCACTCTCAGGAAAAGATGGTTTTCGGAAGGAGATGGATTTGGCTGGAGTCTGATCACTTTGACAACTGATTCTGCCAACACTATGCCTGCACCCTCTACCACGAGCCTCATTTTCAATGAAATCTGTTAAAAATTTCTGAGGCTATCTCAACTTGAAATCTTTTATTGGCAATCATGTTGATCCCCAGGTGGCTGTCTGATCCACAGACCAACTCTTGGTATTGAATATCTCAATTCACTCTTGTGAGACATTCACCAAATTCAACAAAATCCCTCTAGCCCTGCCGACATCATGCTGCCTCAGACTGTGTGTTCTAGCAGGAAAGAGCCCCATTCATTCAATTGCTTTCCTGGCTTTAGATTTCATTTGACAGTCACTTTTTTTTTTTTTTTAAACAAAACTCTACCAAAGGCCTAATTTTTTATTTTGTTTTTATTTTTATTTTTTGCTCTTGTGCTTGCTGTTCTTCAGACTTAATGTCAACATAAACATCAGGGTTCCCTGAAACTACATTTTCCCCCTATATTGTCAACACTCCTTCTCAGCAGTTCTCACCCCATGCTCGCATCGATTATTAAAACTCGTCTGAAAAATGTCTCCAGTTGCTTTTTAAGGATTTTTCCATTCTGCACTTGCCCCGGGCAGCGAAGGAGGCTGGCCAAGGAGTTCACCCTCCATTTCCTTCACAGCAGCTCACACAGGCAAAGCCCTCCTTGAGCTGGCTTTCCAGGCCTGGTGGGAAATGCCAAAGAGTGGGAAATAAAGATGATTAGGGAGAGATTAATATTAAAGAGGAAAAATCATGGATGAACGTATTCAAGTCAGATTTTTGGGGGATCCAGTTGGAAGAGATTATTCCACAATGGGATCATACACAGAATGTAAAATTGCCTAAGAATTTGATTTCCTGTAACTACAAGAACAAAAGCAAAACAAACCTACCACTCATCAGCTCTCTTATCCCTAGGCTCCTGTGGATAAATGGAACTCAGAAGAGGCAATTGCTGAAGTCAGTCCTCCCCTTAAACCCTGACTTTGACCAAGCCCATAACTTTCAGAGCCCAGCTGAGTGCCTAGCCCAATGGAGCAGGCTCACAATATTACCTTCCTCTCTCTACCAATCATCATCTGAACTTGCAGATGCAGAAATTTCTTCTTTATTTTCCAAATACCCTCCCTTTCTTCCTTTCCATTCTTGCTCTCTTCAGCCATTGTCACTTCCTTAGAAGAAGCAGTACACAGAATGAGTTGGGTGTTCCAGTGTTGAAAAAATAATAATGAAAATGAAATTTGGGATAAATTCTAGGTCTCATCAGCCATCTCTTTGCCTTTATCCTCTTCCAAATGTCACCCATGGTTTAAGGTCCAAGTTAGGTTCCATCTCTTCCAGAAAACCTTTCAAACTACCTTTTGCAAAGCTTCAAAAGAATCCCCTATATGGCTCCATTATAAGACCTACCATGCTTTAGAATCTCATGATTTGCCTTTCTTTCTCCCCATTGGACTGTAACATCCACGAGTTTAGAGCTGGTATCTGTTGAGCTTTGTAGCACCAGAATTTAGCAGTATCTGGCATGTAACGGATGCTAAATACTTGTACATTCATTGAATAATTACAGGCCATACCTTTTTAAACCAAGGAACAACTGTTGTGTGTGCATATGTGTGTGTGAAAATATTAAACACTGCTGCTAATTTAACACCATCCATTAAATCATATGAAAATTTTAGTGTCAACAGATAACACGATTGCTATAATTCTTTATGGCTATGTCAGTCTTGATGAGCACAATGCCTTTATAGAATAAGAACTATGCCCAGGCTTTTTTTAGTTAAAAGAGAGGACCTGAAAGGAATGAGGCTATTCCGTCTTGGCTGGAGTCAGAAGTCCCTAATCCCCTTTTCCTAGCTAATTAGATACAGTTTTATAGCTAATTAGATACAGTTTTACAGCTTTCTCTAGTTGTTTCATGTTATTCTAGCATTTAAAAGAGCAAATTCAAATCAAACACCGGTTTGAGTTTGATTAAAATTAAAGTTATTGGCATAACTATTGGCCTGTCTACCTTTCACACTAGCACTGGAAAGCTGGAGCCATTTCGTCTGCTTTCTTTCATGGAGAAAGATCAGAGTACATGAGCCAAAAGCAAGTGGGCTTGGTACAGAAAAGGCCAAATCACTCTTTAACTGTAACTAGGTCTTTTAGTGGGCTATGGTGACCAGAACTAACTCGTGACCTGACCTCATGATTGATGCCAATGTGTTTACACAAATCATTGCCATTGGTCATCCCACCAGACCTGCTACCCGTACCTCACTCACTGCAAGTCCTGTCGGCAGCCTGTGTAGTTCATGGCCAGAAGCTGTATGTAATCTATCAGTACTTCTCAAAAAAATGTTTCCATAGGGGCCATTTCTTCTACATACTGAAAAATAAAGGCTACCTAAAAATAATTAAACCTGACTTAGCATTATTGATGCTCTGTGTGCATAAATTAAACAAAAATGCAAGAAATCTTAGTAGGATTGCCATCAGGTCTTGTGTTCCTTAATCATGTAGACTCTTAGTTGAAACCAGGTTCACAGTGGCTCAGATGAACTGTCCTCTCTTTTTAGGAAAAGCAAAACTACAACAGGACTGAATTATGGCTGCTGAATCCAGCTCCCATTCCCACCCCAATCTTGTCCCAACCTTTCCCACTCTTCGAAGCCTGGCTTGAGCTCCTTCCCTTCTCTAGACCCTAACAAGTACCCTCTCCTCCGAGTCTTCTTGGTTTGAACACCCCGACCTGGAATGTAACTATGCAATGTCATTTGCTGCTCTCTGTTTGCTTACGGAAATTAGTATGACCTCCCGGTTCCTTATTGAATAAACCCCTCCAATTGAGAATCATCTTCCTTTTTTGCTGATAACCTCACATCCAGCACCTACCTCAGAGTCAGGTGAATAATAGCTACTCTTTAAAACCATGATTAGTGGTCGTCATAAAAAAAAGTCACATTTTCTAAAAGTTAAGTTGGGGGGTTATAAAATGATTCCTCATATGATTTCTTTCATTAGTAAGCTAAGGTCCTTTGGTGGGGTAAAATATGATTCGCTTTAGAAAAGTCAGATGAACATAGATCTGCTGTGTAGTCACGTGTGCTGTGTTCTGAGTAATGGTGGCATGGGAGAGGGGGAGCAAAGTTGCTCCCGTAACTGTGGCTACCTGACATTGGCCTGAGAAAAGAGCTACTAAATCCCTGAACTACAGAGGAAAGTCTCTTCTCTCCCTACCCTCACCCTCCAACCATCCAGTCCCCAATCTCTGTGTCAGTTTGGTTACTGTGCTGCCATAAAGGAAACCCATGGTGTCAGTCAACACCACCTTGTGCTCCAAAAGCTGCCACACCATGAGAAAAGTCAGTCTGGATATTCTAAAATGCCCTGAGGAGAACACTGCTGACACTGAAGACATCTATTCTTAACTCCTTCATTCACCGGGAGGTGTAGAGAAGCTGACGCGCCACGGTGACTCCCCAAGATCGACCATGTACAGGGGTTTCACAGCCTAGTCCCTACAACTAGGCTGGACCCCTCTTAGGATGCTGGGTCTCATAGCAATGTGTCCAAAGAAAGAAAGCTGATGTGGATTCCTGCCCAAGGACCTCCCCCCCCGCCGCACCTCCCCACTGGGAAGTGAAAAAGATGGCTCACCTGCCAGGGGTAGGGGGGGATTTCCCATAGAGGGGACCCTGTGCCAAGTCAGGCATAAGAGAGTAGCAACGTGATATCAGAGCAAGGCCCCACTGATAGGAAGTCCCAGAGACCAGATGGTTAAGTCCGACTAGGGCAATATGGAGCGTCTCTGGGTAAAAGCCTTTACTTCCCTGGGATCTGATTTTCTCACTGATGTAAAGAGTAGAAGAGAGCATTTAAAAAAAAAAAAATCTTCCAACCCTCCAATTCTGATAGTGACCATCTACCAGGTGTGAGGCCTTGTGATAGGCACCATGGAAGGTAAAGAAATATAAGATACATTTCTCATTAGTTTAGAATTATGCTTGAGTGGAGAAAAGAAGAAAGTTGACCTTGAGATCGATCCTCTATTATCATGTTGGGCTTTGCGTGTGTATATATATACACACAAATGCACAGACCCACAGATCTTAGGCATTCCATAACACACGCCAAAAACAAGAATAACTAATAAGTCCTGTACTTGTTTAGAAAAAGGATTTCCAGATTTTCAGAAGATATTTCTTATTCTCCTCAGAGATCAGAGGGGTAGGCAAAATTCCATTAGATAAGTGGTTCTAAGTGTGGGAAGGAGACGGATAGAGTTTGGGATCTAATAATTGGGAAACAATAGATTAAATAAAGGTAGCCTTTTTTTTTTTTTCATTGCATGTCTCCCTCAGGGACTATAATAAGCAAATGTATGTTGAGACACTCTAAGAAAGGTCATGACTGCAGTGTCCCAAAATATGGGCCACAGTGTCCTTTATTAGAGTTTCTCAAGGGAAGGGCGTTCCGAGAAACACCTTTTGGGAAGCAGTGCGCCAAACAGACGGTCAATTTCCTAAGTCAGGAACAGGGCCTCGCTTACCGCTGTATCTCCAGCACCTGGCACAAGGGAATGAATCAATAAAATACGATAAAATAAAAATTTGCCAAATGATCAAATGAGTAACTGTTGAATTCTAAGTGGAAAACAGGCACTTGCAATGATGAGGAGGTAAATGTATGCCAAGGAGCAAGGACTCGCCTGTCCGTGATGGGACAAACCACTGGGCTCCAGTTTCAGGTGAGGTTGCCTTTGCCTTTGCAAGAAGCCAAGGACTACAAATCCATAAGGCACCCTAAAAGACTTTAACTTTCTTTCCCCTTCTACCCTCAAAAAAGAGGTAATAAGAGTTTTATAAAGAATGTTGGCATTTCTCTTCTTTACTAAGTAACGAATCAGTTATGATACTCAGACTCCATAATGTAGATTATCTTTGTTTCTTTACTGCCACCTTCTGGTTCCCAGGCTCCTACGTGGTAAATTTTAAATACCACCTATAGTTGTTTCTCACTATGGCATTTTAAATATTTGTTCACATCTTTTACCTCGTATGACGTTATACAAGTTAGAAGTGGTTATGGTGGCTGTTACTCTTTTTCATTTGACCTAAAGACAACACAGAACTTAAGTGATAGTTAGGGGCACAGCAAGGACTAACAATGCCTGCTGGGTTTTGTATCGAGCAAACACAGAGTTTAGTCACTTGGCTTTGTCCAGATACATTTGCGATGGGTTCTATTACTCTTTCAAACCTTCACGAGCACAACCTTGAATGGAAAATTCCATGCTCCTAAAAAAGAGAAGGCTGTTGAAACACATCCTGATCTTTTCAAGGGTAAAACCCTTTTCACTTCACAAGGTCTCAGAAAGAATGTAGAGGGTCTGTATTTGATTTTTCATCTGACAGTCATGAGATCATATGTCTTCTAGCACGACCCCAAGATGGCAGTCCACCAGCTTCGTCTTAAACATACCTTGGTCTGGAAGCAGCAATAGAGCTGGGTTAGGTATGGGTGTTTCCGCGCCAGAGCCAAAATCCTCTTCTCTGTCATTGTGCAGTCCACATCATCATCCTGAAGGATGACATCCTTCTTTAAGACTTTCACAGCATACACTTCATCTTTGCCTTTGAGCTCTGCCAACATGACCTGCAATCAACCATAACCACCCCATCAGTCTACACGTAGGGAATCAAAAGAAGAAACACAAGTCAATACCAAGTGCTTTAAAAACTAATTCTTTTTTTCTTTTATTTTTAAAATAGTATAATAGTGTTTAAAAAGTGCTTAGAAAAACTATCCATCCCAATACAGCTACTATCATTTATTTATTTTAACCTCTAACATAGTGTCCAGGCAAAGAAAAGTTCAACGCATATCTGTTCATCATTCATATGCTCATACATGTTTGTCACACTTGTAATTACAGTATAGCAAATGTAGCATAACATTTTTTAACTGAACATTATTTCATAAGCATTTTCCTACAGTCTCCACCATTATCATGGTTTCTGACACTCAATTCAAGTAAATATATTACAATTATTTAACCATTTACCTCATATTAGACAGTTGAGTAATACGTAATTATTATATAAACTGTATCGAGTATTTTTGTACATATAATTTTTTCTTTTGGGTCATATCCTTAAGATAGTGTTAGAAGTGATTATGGGGTTAAATATTTTGCACATTCCTGATTTTCAAAAAGAATGTACAATATAATCTGCCACTAGCATTGGAGAAGTGCTTTAGCTTCATGGCAATTTACCAACTTTGGGTGTTTTCACTTAAAAAAGTTATTTCATTCATGTAATGTGTATGAAATATTACCTCAATGCTGTTTTAACTTGCAATGAAACTTTTAAAATATGTTTTCTAATTATTTCTTCTGTGTGAACTATTTGTCAGTTTCTTCTACCCAGTGATCTACAGTTTTACATTATTTTCTTATGTATTTGTATGAGCTTGGTATATAAAGATACTAACACTTTACTTTCTGCAAAAGTTTTTCTAAACCTGTTTCATAATTTTCTATTTTTTCACTATTAAACAGGATCAGTTTCATTTATCTTTATGCAGTCAAATTTCTCCTTGTTTATCTTTATGGTTTCTGCTATATGGCTTTAAAGCTGGAAATGTAATTCCTTCTCCAGAGAGCAAATGAATAGCTCTATTCTCTTAAAAGTTTTCCTATCATTTGACATTTTTGCACTCATTTCCCTACCAATGTGACAAGCCTTTCTCCCAATAACTAACTCCTAAGTACAGTTCCGGTTAAGCTGTTAGAACGAAAGAGCCGTAACACAGAAGCTCAATGAGGGAACCGAGGATCGTAACCTGAAGACCTTTTGCTGCCCACATATAATGCAAACTCTTAAAAACTGGCTCACCTTGGCTGCAATTTTTCCTAAGAAACAATCTAAACGCTCTGAAGTCATCAAAGTTCCCATCCTGCCTATAAGATCCAGACACCTGGAGACTGAGCCTGCTCATTTCCCATGAACCTTGCTCATCTCCCATGAACCTTGCTCACAATGAAACCTGCTCACATCCCAGGGCTGTGTCTGCCAGACGACTGGAGTCCGCTTCTTAGTTAGCTAATCTCTGAAGAATGTGATTACTTCGGCTTTGGTCATTTAAGTAAGCCCAGTAACCATCCCGTATCAGTGATTTCAGGGTGAGATGGGGCACCCGAGATGGGTTGGGAACCAGGCCCTATGCCTTGCAGGCTTCACAGAACCATTCCCTTAGGAGTGCAGTGGCTCTGCAATTGAGCAAGTCTCCTGACCCAAGGGCTGCTGCTTTTAAGAGTCCTTCACACAGGAGGGCATGTGACCCCAGGGAACTCTCAGAGCCAGGCGCCTGGGCTCCAGGGCAGGGCCTCTCTGCTACAGGAGGCCCTAGAAAAACAACTCGCACTTACTCACAGGCATGGCTTTGCGAAGAGCCACGGAATAATCCTGGATCTTAGCTGAAATGTTAATCAGCTTCCTAGGCTCTCTGCCCTTCAATATTTTTTCTAATACGAACAGGGATTATTTTTTCTTCTCACCCCTCCCCCTTCAGAATGGCAGCTTGTCACCATGAATGCTTTATTAGGCACCTTCTGTATCCATACCCCACACCACTGTGTCCATCTCAGTAGGGAGCAGGAGAAGGGGAACGGCACCGGGGACAGAGGACCTGATCCGAGATATGGGATAATTATTCTCATTCTCTTGCCACAAGCAGAGGATAAATAAAACATTTAGTAAGTGCCAAAACAGTCAGTTACATAAGAGTTAACTTCCAAAGTAATGCATGCTAAGATTTGCTTTGAGCCCAAAGTTCACCGGGGGCAGAGATTCTAGAGTTCATTTTCAGTCTTCCTAATGAATTAAAACCAGAATTTCAGATGGATCTCTGAAGAAAACAAACCCAGTTACTATTATTGATAGTGGAATGCCAAGTATACGTAAAGCAATTTAAACTTTTCAAAGTCTTTTCTCACTCACTGTGTCACTTGATTCCTATCTCGATTTGACAAGCGGTTAAAACTGAATCCCAAAGGGGTAAAATGACTGAAGTCCCATAGTCAGTTAGCAGCAGAACCCTGGCTCCTCTCTGCTTGGCCTCAGCCCATTTCTACTCAACAAAGCAGGAAAACATAACAAGACCAGGCTGAAAGGTTTATCGCTTAATCTTAGATCAAAAGGATGAGGCGATGGCTGCCACAGGGTAAAGAAAATCAGCAGTTCCACCCACGCACGCCACAGACCTTGCCAAAGCTGCCTTTGCCCAACACTTTGATGAAGTTGAACTCATCCAAGCCCAAGCGCTTGGCCTGGCCTTGCCGGACTTCGCCGTTCTCACCGGGGCTCGCCAGCTGGCCATCCATGGATGATGCTGCCCTGTGCTCCTCCCCTCGGTTGTCAAATGACAAGGCCTTCCGGATGTTGTTTTCAAGTTCTTTAATTTCTAGGGCCAAGGGGGACAAGATATTGCATTAGCACGCATCTCATGAGCCCCTCCCACGAAGACTCGATACTCAGAATCCACCCACCGCCCACCCCACCATGAGCTCACGACACTCTTTTTGGTTCTTCATAGCAACAGATCCAGTGCGGTATCCATTTATATTCCTTCATTTGCTCTACACACTTTCACTGGCACCTAACTAATGTACAGCGGGGCCTAAGCATGCAAAGACGAAGAGGACACAGTCCCTGCCAACTAACTCCTTCAGATCACTCTGGAACCTGGCCGCCTCTCTGAAAGCCATTTGGCCTGCAGCCTGTTCCATTATTCTTGGTTAGTGCAAGAACCCCAGCCTTCCCTGGAAACTTGCAGAGTTCTACAGGTGACAGGTAACCTTTGAAGATCAATGACTAATCAAGAACTGTGCAATCACTGGTGATAAAATTATTTTACCTTTTCTAAAGAACGTTCTTGGCCTTGTTGCTGGGTTTATTCTAAATCCCCATCTCATTCAGTTACCCAAATGAGGAATGGGCATATCATTAACCAAAGAACTGCTTCTCAAAAGTAACACCGCTACAAATTTATCTCAGATGGGGCAGGGATTCCCCAGCACAATTTCACAACCATGAGAGACAGTCTCACGCCCCTCTAGAGTATGTGACCTGAATTCCCTCCCTAGGGGTGATAATGCTGGATGATCCTTTGATCTTTTCTATTTAAGGAAGCTTTATTGTTAGCAATTCATTCACCAAGACATACACTCCTCTGTGTACAAATGGGTATCTCGATCATAATCCAATTTTAAAGGATGCTCACTGATAAAACTGAGATTCTGTAGCCTCTTAACCCTTGGGAATCAGAATCAGGCATGAGCGATCAGGTGCTGCTTGACATAAAGAAATCTTCGCTTATTTTCAGAAAAACTGAGGCCCATGAGATCCTGTTCGAGGAACCGGGAGATGTCTTTTAGATCTGAGTCTGGCTCCCCTGAGATGTGCTGGAGGTGGTGAAGAGAGCTTCTGCGTCTCCAGACATCCCCGCACCAAGTCAGCAGTTCCCTATCACTTACTCTTAACTGAGTATAACTTTTTATTCACGGCATAAAGTGAAGTCTCAGATTCCAAGTCAAGTTATTTAAAGGATTATGGAAGACAGAACTTGAGTGTTTAGGGATACTACAGCTTGAAGAAAATGTCTTTCTATGTGTTCTTACAATGGAGGAAAGAGAAACTATCTTATCTCTGTTCTGTAATGCCGTGTCTTGCTAAGAGGCTTTTCACATCCATTTGCGCTCACATCACTGCTGGGTAATACTGGTACCTGCTTTGACGGGGGGTAGAGAGAGGGTCCTGGGGGGCACTGCATCCTGCCAAGGCTTGACAGCACGCTGGGCGGCAGCCAGGCCTAGAGAGACCTCATTCCCACTTGGGATCCCTTTCCCACATGTTCTTGTCTCCTTAAAGCTCTCAGAGGAGGTCTTAGCATTAAAAAGGGAAACATGAAAACACCCATACTGGGCCAGCGAAAGACCTACTCATCTGCAGGTGGCAGAGAACTGTCAGAAAACTGACGAACGGGCCAAACCATTTTTGGAATGAGCCACAGTATAAATGTGTAAAAAGTGAATCAGAGTAGCATGAAGGGAGACTCAGCCCAATCATTTGGTGGCCTTAGGATTTGCATACTACACCTGCAGCTGTTTTATTTACTCCTGGATATGAAGAACTGGGTCACAGTGATGACTTTCAGGCAGGGTTTGATGGCACAGATTCTGAGAGTCGGGTCCTTAAACCAGGACGGGTATGGTCTCGCCCTTACCACTGGCTTATAGCCTAACATTTGGACAAATCTTTTCAACGCTCCGACCTCTCACTTCCCACCCTGTAACATGGAGACAGCACTGGAGCACCAACACAGAGCTGGTGCGAGCATCAAATTTGGATAATGAATACAAAAAGGGCCACAAAAAAATCAAGGCACTATTGTTAAGCGATGATGCTTAGTCCTGTTCTGCAGATGCATACAGCCCTTCCCAGGGAAGTTTGGTTTTGGTCACCAGAGGAGGTTTTAAGTGTGTCAGGTCTCTCCGCAGTCTAAGAATTCTTGCCTGCAGAATTCAGAAACTTCTAATTACTTTAAGCATATTCTTATGGGAAAGAAGGAGACAGCCTGAGCTAAGCTTCAGAAGGGAATCAGGCCCAGAGCTGGCTTCTTCCTCACTCCTTCTTGCGGTCTCTTTCCCAGCTTCGTCCTATCCCCACCCACCCAGACTGGGATAGGAGACATCCTCCCCTACCCATCACCCAACTCTTGCCCTGATCTCAGGTTTTGGGTGTGACAATTAGAATCAGGAAGGAAGGAAGTCGAATTTAACGGAGTTATGCTGGTAGGCCTGGGAGCAGACACTGAGGCAGAGAGGTAACAGAAGGGGCTGTACCTGCCCCTCTCCTGCCCTCAGAACCAGGAAAGGAGGAAAGGGAAAAGAAAGAAACAGAGTTTCACATGCTCTTCCCCTCTTATGCTGGCCTGGAAGGGATGTAAGACAGACAAGGTCATCTAATGCCTCACCCTCAAAAAAGCCTCATTAGAGTGCAGGACAACAAATGAGCCAACAGAGAAAGGTGTCTGAAGACCTTCTAGGTTTGCTGGCTGTTTCTGCTAACAAGGTCATTCTTGGGTGGAGAGGCCTCAGCTCCTCCGTCTTTCCATGACCAAGTTCAGATGTAAAGAAGCAAATCTGAGGGGCTCACCTTGGTCACAAGGGGAGGTGGGTGCTGACTTGGACCGATCCTCCTCAGAGGGTGAGCTTCCAGAAGGAGGCTGCGGGGACTCAGCACCAGCCACAAGCTAGAAGGAAGGGAAGAGAATAAGGGAAGAGAGGCATCAGAGGGAGGATAGTGAATTTCTCTGAGGTCAAAGGCATCAAAATACTATACCAAGCACCCAAGGAGTGCCTGGTGTAGAGTACCACTTGAACTGATATTCTGATAGCAGAGACTCGAGGTTTCATTTGCCAATTAATGGGAAGAAAACGAGAGACTTTAGCTCGTTCAATTTTTATTCTGTTCAAATATAACTGACCTTTTAAAGCAAAGCTCAACCATACCCCCTCCATAAAACCTCTCTTGCCTACCCAAGCAATGCAAGTTACCTCATGCGAAGCAATTTGACACTTGTTGTCTCTAACATCGGTCTGGCATTTATTATTTTGTTCAGCTTTAGTTAATAATATCTGTATGTGTATATTCTGTGGGGCTCTCTACTCGGGTAGACTATAGGTTCTTTAAAGGTAAGATTCTATCCAGTATCGGTGCTGCCCCTGGTGACTTGCACAAAGTGATATACATAATAGATGTTCAGCAGATATTTTCGGATGTATCGATATTTGTTGGCAAAGTTTAATAGAACACCCCCCGGTGAAGTCTATTTCCTGGCAAAGATGCTTGCATACCCACTTCAAGTTCCCATTAAAGTCTGTGGTTTGGACTAAGAGACAAGCACTTCTGTCCCCTTTTACTCTTGGATTACCAGCTGTGTGCACATGTCCTTTCTGGATGATGGACTGATTACTTGCAAGGGGCAATATGAAGGGAATGAAAGCTCCAGCAAGCCTGACACTTCTGCAAAGGAGCCCTTTTAGCTCTGACCAGGGGGGACTTCTCTTCTGTTCTCTCATTCTAACTTGAGCTTCTACTTGGTTCACTTGGCTTCTTTTTTCAGCGTTTGCACCAGAAGCATCCTAGCAATAAAATATCAGGACTGAACTCCCTTAGTCTTTTACTCTGTCCCTTCTTGAATTTTTCCATGTTGGCTTCTTACCACCGGGCTCCCTAAATCCCAGATAGACAGATGATGCCTGGCCACTGACATTATGGCTCATGTTATTATGGGGGAGAGGGCAGGTACTCAGTTTTCTTTTAAATCTTTCATGACAGTAAAGACTCTGTCTCAATTGACTTCCGGCAAGGAGGAAACAAACAAAAACAAAAAACATATCTCCTGAAAAAGGGTGCTCTCTAGGAGCTCACCAATGTGTGTGTCCGACACTGTCATCAGAAGGTGATGCATAACCCACCTCTGCAGTGGGACCCTAGCACTCCTGGGTGCTGTCATTCTGCTTGCAATTTCAAAGCTCTGGGTCAATAACTTAAGTCCTGTTTCCTCCACTGGGATTTATAGAGTTGAGAAGAGCTACCAGAAGCACAGAATGTCACAGTAACCCAGGAAAAGAGACCTTTTTTCCTGTGACCCTTGCAAAACAGCTTTATTTATTGGGAAGGTAGAGAAGAAGTAGTTTAAGAAGATGGAAACAAGCCACACCTTCTCATTCAAGGGAAAAGGCTCTTCTGAGAGGCACCAGGGGAAAGGCGTGAGAAGCTTCTAAAATGAGAAGGGAAACACAGAGCCCTTCGGAAAGTATTTTAGGGAAAAATTTAGAGTGTACATTTAGGAGGATTATAGAGGTACCCAGAGTTAGACTTAAGAATGTCTGATATTGAGCAGTGAGGGCCCCTGTTCACTCCACCTCCACCAAGATTTCTTGCCTACTTAACTTCATTCTGATTTTCTCATAACTTACTTTTTTCAGAGATCTCTTAAATTCTCTAGGCTAGAAGCCAAGGATAAGAAGGACCTTCAAACAAAATGCTATGGATGCCTTTAGCTCTGTTTACATCTGTGGGCCCTGACTTACCAAAATAACATTTTAACAAATGGATCTCTTCCTACTGACATTCAGAATGTCACATGGATAGAGACAAGGCTTTGGTCTCCAAAGAAAAGCCCAGATGTTTCATGTCATGGGGCATTAACAATATTCCTCGGGCAGCTGAGTGCCGGCACTATCACAAATCTTCTTGGCTTGCTCCCTAGAAAAGAATGTGGTTCCAGCTCTTCATCCATTTATCCTCATTACAGTAATACCAGGAACAAAGTTCAAACACTGACATTGCTTTCATGCCAGTTCTGAAGGCAGATAAGTCTATTTCCTTGTCTAGAGTTGCCCTGTCTTTTCTAGAGAAAATTCCAAAGTCCTCATCTCAAAGTTTATGTTCCCCTGAGAAATAGACTACCTGAGACTTGCTTTGTTTCTCCCCCGCCCCCCCTGCCACCCCCCTGACTTCTGGAACTAAAGGAGACTTTAATGTTACCTGCCTGGTAACATTTTTTTTTTTTCTTTTCTTTTCATGGTGTTTTGAGTATAGTGTCTCAAGCCTGACAATCTTACGACCCCACTCCAGGGCATTGTCAGGGAGCCAGCATAGATGTACTAGCACACAAAGGGGTCCAGAAACCCCATCGGAGGGCCAGCTACCTTTTTCCTCCTCTGGCCGCTGTTGGTGATTTTGTCTGGAGTGACGCCGAGGTCAGCCAGCACCTTGGCAATCCCTCTGGCGTCTACTCCGCAGTTGGGAGCCACGTTGGTCTCGCAGCGCCGGTGAACGTTCATCTTGCAGACTGTTAGGAGACATAGAGAAGAAACTTCACAGTGTTCGTGGCCTAAAACGGTACCCTATTTTTTTCTGACTGTAAAAGTAATACCTGTTCGTTTGATAGGATTTGGAAAATGCAGAAAGACAAAGAGAGAAAAATAAAAGTCAGCCATCGTCCCATCACATAGAACTAAAATCATCCATCAAACACAGATAACCACTGTTTATCAATTAAATAAATATCACATTTAAATTTCCTTTCAGGAACAGACCATGGAAGAACTTAATTGGTTTATCTGAAGAGAGTTCATTTGGACTGTGAACCCAAATGGGTCACATGTACACAGTCTACTTTATTACTCTGCTAAAATGTGGGAATAGTACCCAGAGAAGAACGCCCTGGCAGAGCCTACCAAGATGCTCATCTGAAAATGGAAATGAGGAGATTGAATGAGGTGACCTCCAAGGCACCTTTCAAATCTAAAATTCAATTTCAAAGGAGAAAAGGCCATGCTCGAATGTTTTCGTTTTGCCCGCATCACTTAGCTGTCCTTGGTGCGGGACATCAAAGGAGAAAACAAACAATTCTGGTTTCCAGTCCAGCCTGTAAGGAGCTTAGAAGTCATCACTCTGTCCTAACAAGTAAAAAGCTGGACAAACTGAAAAATCAACAACTCTTCTAAGATTTAAAAGAGAATAAGGTCACAGGGCAAACTGCTGCCCCCAAAATAGGAGAGACAGACAAACAGCTATAGAGAATCACCACTTATCGGAGCAGAAACTCCTCCCACACCAATTTCTGAGGGAACCATTGCTGGGTCCGAAAATCTGAATTGAAATGAACAAATGCTGGAGTCTCAGAGTGGCAAAGTCTGAGAGTCAAAAACTAGGCAGGCCCAGTCAGAGGGAGCCCCTACACTTTGTGAGTTTCACCTCTAGAAGTTCAACCAGGTTCTCATAGTGAATATTAGAGAAAAGCTCCTTATGCTTCTAGCAGAAGGAGGGAAAAGGGAATTTTTTAAAATACACCAGAGCACTCAGTTCTTAACAAGGCCTGTCATCAAGAGAAACTATTTTAACAGAACCCAAACTACTGTAGTTTTATCAGATCCTAACTGACCTGGGGGAAGAAAAATACCCAGGGCCAGCATGCTCTAGCCTTCCATGTGGGAGAAAGGACATACCCAACTCCAGTCCACTCTAGCCATCCTGTCCCACCTAAGAGGGGAGAAAACCCTGAACTTATAGTTCAGAGGCACAGGCTCACAGAAAGACTGAGGTCTAATCATAGGACGACAGAACACTTCTCTTCCCTCCATACCTTATCACTACATTACTAAAGGTTGATTTACTACAGTTCTTTTTACCCAGTACATCATGTCCGGCTATTAAGAAAAAAATCGCAAGGCATACTAAAAGGCAAAAATTGTTTTTTTTTTTAAGTTTGAAGAGACAGAACAAGCATTAGAGTCAGAACCAGACATGACAGGGATGCTGATATTATCAGACCAGGAATTTAAAAGAACTATGATTAATATGCTAAGGGCTCTGATCAATAAAGTGGAGAGCATGTAAAAACAGATGGGCAATGTATGCAGAGAAATGGAAATTCTAAGAAAGAATCAAAAGGAAATGCTAGAGATCAATATCACTGTAACAGATATGAGGAACGCCACTGCTGGACCCATTAGTAGAATGGACATAGCTGAGGAAATAGTCAGAGCTTGAAGATATGTCAGTAGAAACTTACGAAACAGAAAAGCAAAGAGAAAAAAGACTGAAAAAAAAGGGAACAGAATATCTAAGAACTGTGGGACCATGAGGTATAACATATGTGTTATGGGAATGCCAGAAGGAGAAGAGAGAGAAAAAGGAACAGAAGAAATATATGAAGCAAAAATGACTGAGAACATCCTTGAATTAATGTCAGACACCAAACAACAGATCCAGAAATCTCACAGAACACCAAGCAGGATAAATGACCAAATCTCCCCGACACACACACACACACACACACACACACACACACACACACACACACAAAATAAAAAACGACACCTAGGGATATCATATATGAACTGCAGAAAATCAAAGATAAAGAAAAATAATCCTGAAAGAAGCCAGAAGGAAATAACACCTTACCTACAGAGTAGCACAGATAAAAATTACATCAGATTTCTCCTCAGAAACTATGCAAACAAGGAGAGAGTGGAGTGAAATATTTAAAAGAATTGAGAGAAAAAAACACCAAAATAGAATTCTGTACCCTGTAAAATCATCTTTCAAAAGTGAAAGAGAGACAAAGACTTTCTCAGACAAAAATGAAGGGAATTTGTTGCCAGTAGATCTGCCTTGCAAGAAATATTAAAGGAAGTTCTTCAGAGAGAAGGAAAATGATGTAGGTCAGAAACCCAGCTCTACATAAAGATCAAAGAAGGAATAAGTGACATTAAAATAAAAACTTATTTTTCTTATTCTTAATTGATCTAACAGATAACAATTTTCCAAATAATAAGAGCAACAGTGTATTCAATTATGTATGCTTATCTGTATTACATATATAAATATATATGCTTATATATAAGTGAAATGAATGACAGCAATGGTACTAGGAGTGGGAGAAAGGAAATAGGATCATTTTGTTATTATAAGGTACCTGCACTATGAAGCATTAGAGTGTTATTTGAAAGTGAACTGGATTGGTTGTAAATGTATATTGCAAACTCTAGGGCAGTCGCTAAAATAAGTTAAAAAGAAAAAGTCTGATATGATAAGAGAAAATGGAATCATACAAAATGTTCAATTAAAACCACAAAAGCCAGAAAGACTGAGATAAAAACAAACAAACAAAAAACAAACAACGAACGAGGGCATCAAATGAAAAATAGCAGGAAAAATGGTAGTTATTAATATAACTATATCAATAATCACTTTAAACGTCATCGGTCTAAATACACCAATTAAAAGAGACTGTCAGAGTGGATCAAAAAATAAGACCCAACTATACGCCGCCTACAAGAAATGCACTTGAAATATAAGACATATATAGATTAAAATTAAAGGTACAGAGAAAGATATATCATGCTAACACTAATTTAAAAAGCAGGAATAGCTATATAAATTTCAGACAGAGCAGACTTCGGAGCAAGGAAAGTCATCAGGGATAATAAGGGACATTGCATAATGATAAAGGGGCAAATTCTCCAAGACATTAAATCCTTAATGTGTATGCACCTAACGAAAGAGCATCAAAATATGTGAAGCAAAAATAGAACTGCAAGGAGAAAGCTGAGTCCATTAATATGACTGGAGACTTCGACACCCTTCTCTCAGAAAAGAACAGATCTAGAGGGCAGAAAATCAGTAAGGACATAGTTGAAGTCAACAGCACCATCAATCAACTGAATAGATTTGATTACTATATCTACTGACTACTTCATCTAACAACAGTAAAATACACATTCTTTTCAAGCTCACATGGATCATTTACGAAGACAGACCATATTCTAAGGCATAAAATACACCTTATAAATTTAAAAGAATAGATATCATACAGTGTCTGCTCTCAGACCACAGGGGAAGTAAATTAGAGATCAATAATGAAAAGATAGTTGGAAAATCTTTGCAACTAATGAAAAGATAGCTGGAATACTTATAAATTAAATAACACACTGCTAAATAACACAAGTCAAAGAATAAATCTCAATATAAATTTTAAAATATTTTGAACGGATTAAAAATAAAAATATAACTTATTATAATTAGTAGGATATAGCAAAAGCATCCTTGAAAGACACAATCTACCAAAATTCACACAAGAAATTGACAATATGAAAGGCATATGTCTATTAAAGAAACGGAATCAAAAATTAATAACCTTACAAAACAGATAGTCCCAGGCCCAGATTGGTTCACTGGTGAATTCTACCAAACATTTAAGGAATAAAATATACCAATTCTCTACAACATCTCCTAGAGATGGAAGCAGAGGGAAAATTTCCTAACTTTTTATGGCCGGCATTTCTCTATTACCAAAACCAACAAAGACACTACAAGAAAAGATAACTACAGACCAATATCTCTCAGATGTAAATATAGATGTAAAAATCCCCAAGAAAATATTAGCAAATTAAATCCAACAGTGTACAAAAGACAAAATGGGATTTATCTCTGGTGTGCAAGGCTGGTTCAACATTTGAAAATCAAGTAATGTAATTCATCACATTGATAGGCTAAACATAAAAAAAGTCACTAAACCTATCAATAGATGTGGAAAAAGCATTGGACGAAACTCAATACCCATTAATGACAAAATCTTTCAGAAACCAAGCAACAGATGGGAAGTTCCTCAACTTGATAAAAAACATCTACAAAATCCCTCTGACTAACACCAGCCTGATGGTGAGAAATAAGAAGCTTTCTAGTTTCAGGAAGAAGGCAACCACTCCTTCTCAATACTGTATTGGAAGTACCAGCCAAAGAAAAGGAGATGATAAATGGCATATTGATTTGGAAAGAAATAAAATAAATAAATAAAACTGATGACATGGCTGTCTATAGAGGAAATCTGAAAGAACTGACGAAAAAATTCCTGAAACTAATAAATGATTATAGTAAAGTTGCAGGATACATGGCTAATATACAAAACTCAATCACTTTCCTATATACCAGCAATGATCAAGTGGAATTTGAAATTAAAAACATAATATCATTTACATTAGCATCTAAAAAAAATGAAATCCTTAGGTATAAATCTAATAAAATATGTACAAGATCTATATGAGAAAAACCAGAAAACTCTGATAAAAGAAATTTTAAAAGAACTAAATAAATGGAAAGTTACTTCATGTTCATGGGTAGGAAGAAGAGTCAATGTTGTCAGGATGTCAGTTCTTCCCAACGTCTTCTACAGATTCGATTCAACCTCAAAATCCCAGAAAGTTATTTTGTGGATATTGACAAACTGATTCTAAAGTTTATATGAAGTGGCGAAAGACCCAGAATAGCCAACACAATATTAAAGAAGGAAATTGGAGGACTGATACTATCTGACCTCAAGACTTACTAAAAGCTACAGCAATAAAGACAGTGTGTACTGTTGAAAGAATATACAAACAGATCAATAGAACAGAAGGAAAAGCCCAGAAACAGACCCCCATAAATATACAATTAATCTTTGACAAAGGAGTAAAGGCAATACAAGAGAGCAAAGACAATCTTCTCAACAAATGGTGCTGGAACAAATGGACACCCACATGCAAAAAAGCTAACCTAGACACAGACCTTACACCCTTCACAAAAATTAAATGGATCAGGGACTTAAACATAAAACTCAAAACTATGAAATTCCTAGAAGATGACATAGGAGAAAATCTAGGCGATTTCAGGTATGGCGATGACTTTTTAAATAAAACACCAAAGGCATTATCGATGAAGAAATAATTGATAAGCTGGACTTCATTAAACTAAAAAACTTCTGCTCTGAAAAAGACATTGTCAAGAGAATAAGAAAACAAGCTACAGACTGGGAGAAAATATTTGCAAAAAATACATCTGCTAAAGGACTGTTACCCATAACATGCAAAGAACTCTCAAAACTCAACAATAAGAAAATGAACAACCCAATTAAAAAAAGGGCAAAAAACCTGAGTATAAACCTCACCAACAAGATATGCAGATGTCATAAAAGCATATAAGATGTTCCACATCATTAGGAAATTGCAAATTAAAACAATGAGAAACCACTAAACACGTAAGAGAGTGGCCAAAAATCCAAAACATTGACAACATCAAAATGCTGGTGAGAATGTGGAGCAACAGGAAGTCTTGTTCAGTGCCGGTGGGAATGGAAAAAGGTACAGCCACTTCGGAAGGCAGTTTCGTGGTTTTTAACGAAACTAAACATACTCTTAGCATATCATCCAGCAATCACATTCCTGGTATTTACCAAAATGAGCTGAAAACATATTCCCACACAAAAATCTGCACATTGATGTTTACAGCAGTTTTATTCATAATTGCCGAAACTTGGAAGCAACCTAGATGTTCTTCAGTAGGTGAATGGCTAAGTAAACTGTGGTGCATTCATGCAATGGAATATTATTCAGCACTAAAAATAAATTAGCTATTTAACTATGAAAAGACATGGAGAAAACTTAAATGCATATTAACTAAATGAAAGAAACCAGTGTGAAATATATATTGTGATTCCAACTATATGACATTCTGGAAAAGTAAAACTATAGAGACAGTAAAATGATCAGGATTTGCCAGGGACTGGTGGGGAGGCAATGATGAGTAGTCAGAACACGAGATTTTTGGGGCAGTGAAACCATTCTGTATGACAGGACATTATACTCATGGAATGTACAATACCAAGAGTGAACCCTAATGTAAACTGAGTGATAATGATGTGTCAGTGTAGGTTCACTGACTATAATAAATGCACTACTCTGGTAGGGGATGTTGATAGTGGAGGAGGCTATCTGTGTGTCGGCGTAGGGAGTATAATGAGAAATTTCCATGCCTTTCCCTCAATTTTGCAGTGAATCTAAAACTGCTCTAAAAATTAAAGTCTATTACACATACACACACACACATATACATACGAATGCATGCATGCATGCATGCATACATACATACATACATATTCATTTCTGGAATGAAACCAGGAAGGATGGCCAGACCTCCTGCCAGCCTTGCAAGGCTTGATCACTGGCCTCGAGGGAGGGACAACTCAGATACCACCTTCCCCTCCCTCCCCATGCCTCTGACCCTAACCCACGCCTGAAGTATTCAACTGAGCTGTGGTGCTGAAGATGCCCACAGAACCACAGGTCAGGGTTTGGGGGTGCTGTGCTGGTGGGAAAGGGCTTTCTCATACAATATAAACAAACAAGAAAGCTCCACCTCAGCCAAGCCATGGTGCTGACTCTATGAACTGAGTTATTACTAACGATGCCGAAAAATCTTCAGGCCCATCGCGTACTCCAGGCAACAGCATTCTGTTCTGAATTCTGTCCCATTTCTCATGCCCCTTAGCAACAGCTCCCCTTTGTTACTCAATTCACCTTACCTGCACCTGCCTACCAACCAACCCCATAAAAGTCTTCTCTGTCTCTTCACGAGGTGACAGAAAAGACAGGAATGAAGTGACCAAATTAAGAGAGAATTTCTTAGCAAGGGTAGCTTGGGTACATAACTTAACTACTGGCACCCTCTGGTGTTGAAAAGCTGGATCCATCCATACCAACGAAGCAATTAGCTTGGTTTGGCAGGTCAGCAAAACAGAAATGGTCTTTGAGGACTTCGTTTTTCATTTTTTAAAACTCTGTTTATTTCTCTGGGAGATCTGTGTACTTGTCTTAACATATAAAAAAAAATCCAAATGACATATCAGTTAAAATGCATGTCATGAGACTGATTTGACAGTGCTTTGAAAAGTCTGGAAACATGAAAGCAAAGGTGGCTGAGGAAAGGCAACTTGAGATAATTCAGGCAGCCATATTGAAACTCCTGGAAGCTGGGGGCGGTGACACCAGAAACCTGCAGACCAGTCAGTACAAGAAAGTGGCTGTGCCAGTTGGAACCAGAAGAAACCTGAGGTTCATTCACAGTAATGTGGGCCTAACAAAGCATCCAAATTCCCACCCTTCCCCATCCCATGACTATTGATGAGCACTGCAGCCACCAGAGCTGGGTTGCCACTTGTAGCCCTAGGGCGTCTGTAAGGCTTCTCTTTCCAGGCTGCCCCTTAGTATTCTTTTTCAGTCGGGTTTGCCTGGATGAATTGTGCTTGGAAGAAACAGAGCAGCCTCGATGTGGCTCTTAAAAGGAGAATCATTCCACTACTATGACATAAATTTTCATCACATTTGTTGAGCTCCTACTATGTGCTGGGTGATGCTGTAGCAACAGGGTCATCCTTAGGACAGACGGAGGCTCAGGCATGCTGGCTTTCATTTTCGCTTCCACATTTCTAACCTTTTCATAGCTGAGATTAAAGCGAGGACTGCAGTGAGGTGGGTCACGTTGTTGGAAATTCTTCCAAGGAGAGCAGAAAAGGTTCTGAGAACAATGATAAAGCCATGCTTGAGGAAAGAGGCAGGCCCATGTGTCCCGCAGAAATTTCTTATGTTAGGCTGATTTGGCCCTTGAGGATGAGCCAGGGCAATGGCTTGATTTCACAACAGGTTACAGTCAGCCACGCCATGCTCGGAGACGGAGAACAAAGGATTGCGAGCAGGAAATTGTGTAGTTGTGTAATGGGAGCTGGTAGGAGTGGCAGAGTGACTGAAGAGTTTCGGGCAGAAGACAAGAAAGGGAGGGTAGAGGGGTAGCTCTACGGGGTCACAATGGGAACCAACTGTCACCAGATAAGGGACTGGGAGTCCTGATTACACTAGAAACAACATCCGAAGCTTTCCAGAGACTAGGACTGGCCAATTGCCTGCTGCCCAGCTGACCTTCCATGCATGATGGGGGTCACTAAATCTTGATTTATTTTTCTAAGTAATAATAGCAGCAGAACAGGCTTAAACCTGGGCAAGACGGGACTCTGCCCTAGCTCATGCTGGCCGCTTTCAGCATGACCCTCTCCACAGCACAAAGGAGTCTGCATGGGCAAAAGGACTTGAGGCTGAGAAAGGATCAAGAGAGAGAAGTAAACACAGAGGGTTGGGGAGCAGTGAAAACATTCTATGTGGTACTGTAAAGGTGAAAACATGTCATTATATATTTATAAATTCATAGACTGTCTAATACTAAGAGTGAACCCCAACACAAACTTTGGACATGGGGTGATTATGATGTGTCAATGTAGGTTTAACAATAGTAACGAATGTACTACTGGTGGTAGGTGTTGATGGTGGGGGAGGCTCAATGTATGTGGGGGCAGAGGGTATATGCAAAATCTCTGTGCCTTCTGCTATGAACCCAAAACTGCTCTAAAAAATAAAGTCAAGAGAGGGGAGGAGAGGGACAGGAAGGGAAGGGAAGGGAAGATCAAGAAGAGTCGAGTTGGGTCACAGGAGTATGAGGGAAGCAAGGGGAAAATGGCCAAGTCAGGATAATAGAGAAACAGGAAAGAGAAAATCTATGAACTTTTGCTGAGGGCCCTAAATTCTCAACAGCCTTCACCTTCCAGTCTCCATGTGGCCCGATTCCCTCACGTTTCCCAGGGATCCTATGAACAGGTATCCTTGCTCTAGGCGGCCTCATTCTCTCATCCTTCAGTTGAGCAGGCACAAGAACATTTCCTGCCAAAACAGAGCTGAATACACCGTCTCTGGGCCCTGCCTCTTCCAGGGTCATCCAGGAACCCACAGTCTTAACAGTGACGTCTGGGTGTCTGTGCTGCTTTCTTAAAATATCAATATTTATGAGATGATGGTATCTTCATTTGAATTCCCTAGACAGATCAATAATTAATATATTTACAAAAACCCAGACATGGCCTCATCAGAGTCCCATCCAAGCAGGCTCTATGCTTCCTGGAAACCCCTTGCAACTTTCCAAAAATTCAGCATTCTTCTGCTCAAAACATTCAAGATTCCTATTCTGTATTTTCTTCCTCTTCCTTTTAATGTCACTTAGCGTCAAAAAAGACTTCAGGCAGGCCCTGTTTCTTTCGAGGTTGTGTTCTAGAATACTAGAAAGGGAGGTGTGACTGTCTTGGAACCTCACACAGGAAGACACCAGGTGTGTCAATGGTCAGCACTTTCCGACCCTCTGTTCCCAGCATAGCTGTTTTCAGCCTCATCACCCTCCTCACACCTTCCCCACCCCAACCTCTCACTTTAATGTCAAAAGGATCTCCTCCTTCAGAAAACAATGCTCTCAACAGCTTCGGGACTTAAATGACCACTTTCCCCCTACCCTTCTCCTGCATGCCTATCCCTGACACGGCCAACCTGCCAGCATCCATGCCTCATCTTGAGGCCTTCCCTCCATCTCTCTTCCCACAGCCCATCCCTTCACTGCCCCTGCTATATCAATGGTCCCCTCTCCCTCCTGGCTCATTCCTCTCTCCTTTTCCACTTTTTCCTAATTACAGAAAGCATTCTGAAAATACCATTCCCTCTAGTTTCAACTCGGCTTCTGCATTTGGGCTTCCGTCCCCACCATGCCATGAAGAGAGT
>NW_006434709.1:19991339-19992943 GCF_000325575.1 Pteropus alecto
CACCCAAACACAGGGTAGTAAGCATTTGGTAGCACCCGCTGCTTTCTTCTGTATTTCTTTTTTTATACGCTCTCTTCTTTTGGCTTCCACGATGCCATTTCTGGCTACTTTCCCTCCTGCCTCTGAGGTCTCCTACTACTGCCTTCTCCTCCTACTGCCTTCACAGGCTCACCCGTGGATGCTGGCATCCCTCCTCCCTTGGAACTCCGCACTGCCGTCTTCTCTCTTCATACTCGTGGCACTTTTCCTGGGGATGACATCTACTCTATGGCTTTAAATACTACTGAGACATTGACAAATCCCAAATCTAAATGCTTGGTCTAAACCCCTCCCTTGAATTTCAGTAAGAATGTCTGGAAGTCGGACAGTTCCACGTAAATTTCCAACAGGCACCTCGAAGCTAACACGTCCCCAACTCGACTCCACATTTTCCTCCAGCCCTGTTCTCCCTCTGGCGTTCCCTACCTCAGGGAATGGTATCACTGTCCTCCCAATTGGATCTGGTCACTATAGCCAATAGATTACTCCTCAATATCTCTTAAGTTATTTGCCTCCTCTTTATGCCCATTGCAGCCATTACTCTATTTCTAATCCTCATAATTTCTCACGGGGATCCCTTTGGTGACCAATTTGTTCATTGCCTCAGTTCTTTCGTATACTTTACCTCTTTTTCTAATTTTTCCGCAATGAAAATTTATTAATAATACATTCAGTATAATAAAACATTGTTGTTAAGTAATGTCCATGCAACATTCCTGCCCAATAGTTCCTGGTTGTTCAACCCTGTGAGGGGGCTAGACCACCTTATGGAACTGGACACTCTATCAGTTCCCCAGAGTATGTTTCCACCTTCCCGTATTATGTGCTGTTACCCTTGTCACTTAGCATGCCCATCTGAGCAGAAGACAATTCCTGCAGAAGGCAGGAAACAGAGAAAGGAACCCACGAGTCAAATTCGAACCTAAGTAACTTAGTCTCTGAACCTCAGTTTCCTCACTGGGGACATGAGGATAATATCACCTACATCACAAGCCTAATGAAGGATCAAAAAGATGTCTTATGTGCCAGCATTCTAGCATGGCTCCTGCCAAGAGCAGGCTCTGAAACAGGGATTGTGACAGAAAAATATCTATTACTTATTTCGGCGCCTAACTCCAAAAATATTTTTCCCTTTGTCTCAAGTCTATCTATTCCTTAAATTATTTTTTAAGCTTTTATAGACTCATCTTGTCTCTCCAGCTTAACTATCTTAAAAGGTAGAGTCACGCCTCCATCCTCGGTGCAGTTCCCTTGGATGCTGTCAGCACAGAGATAGCTTAACACACTCACAGGTGACTAATACGGTTCTTAGCATGGGCTTGTGCTCAGTCTTCCCACTAAATCTGGAAGCTGCTTTCGAAGCTATGAGAATAAATGAAGACTTTTTTAAAAAGGAGACAACAGAGGCCCGCGGCAGGGGGTGAGCGCGGGGCACAGAGCACCTTACCTTTACACTGCAAACCCTGCCGCAAGAGGCCCCAGAGCAGGGACCCGCAGTGGTCACAGAAGGTGGGGACCTTGTAGTTGTGGATACCGAACTTGTGGGGCATGTTGACACTGAACCG
>NW_006434709.1:19992992-20006866 GCF_000325575.1 Pteropus alecto
CAAGCTCCTGTGAGCCCCGAAGTGCTTATCACTGGATTCCTACAGAACGTCTTTCCAGAAGGCACCATCATTGCAGGTGGCAGGCCCTAGCTCACCTCTGAGAGCTGCACTGAGAAGAGGGAGAGAGCCTTTCTCCTGTGCTAGGGCCTTGGCTCCTGATGCCCTTGACCCAGCCTCTGCTGCTGTTCGCCGAAGCCGGCCCTGCCTCCCCAGGCCGGCTCCCCCATGCAGTCCCCTCCAGGACTCGTTTGGCACACAGCACTCGATTTGCCCCTTAGACGCTTTGGCCAGTAATGAAATGTCACCGTGTACTTTTAATGCTGCGCTGTGAATAGAAGCCTCACTTAGGCAGAGTCATTTGGTGGACATGGAATTCTATAAACAACCTGAAAACCCAGCCCAGCTGTGGAAACTGTGGGTTGTCAGTTATGACAAACAATAATTGTGGTGAAGATTGCTAATATGGACTGGTGACCACTAAGGGTGCTAAGACATTGGTGTTTACCAAAGGCCAGACACCACCAGCTCATTAAATCCCACCAACACCCCACGGGGCAGACACTGTTTTTGGCCTGAGTTTACAGATGAGGAAATTAAGGTGCAGTGAGACTAAGAAACACAGCTATACGCTGATGAGTGGCAGAGCCAGGATTCGATGCCCATGAGTCTGAAGTCAGAGCCCAGGCCTTTTAATCACTACACTGTCACTTACCAATTATTTAAAAAGAGTAAAGAGAAGGTAGCAAGGTGGATGGGAGGGGTTGGGGGAGGGGAGGCCAGGTATCTGGTGTGTAGGCCCAGGTGTACCACAAGCCAGCCGTGAGGTCTCAGGCCAGTTTCCTGACTTTCTGGGGCTTCCGATTCCTTATCTGACAAATGAGGATGGCATTCCCATTTCCCCTAACATCACAGAATCATGAGTCATTGAGATACCAGAGACAGAAGAAGAGGGAAATAATAAGTGTTCCACAGAAGCAAGGGGTCATCGCATGGTCTGTCTGTCTGTCTGGATCTTCTTGCCCCTCCACAAAGCTGCTCTCTATCTACATCACTAGTGGAGCAGCCATACAAAGCAGGTCCCCCTCAGAACAGTCAGGGGGCCGCCGCCTGAGACCTCTATAGGCCGGGGAGAAAGTCGCTCTTGCTACTCTGGGAATCAGGGAGTGGAAAGCATGCAGCTGAGAAGTTGTCCTTGGCTCACTGCTGACTGGTGAGTGAAAGACCCCTGTGAGGGACTAAGAAGGGGTGATGAGAGCTGGACCAGACATGGACATTGATGTAGATGTAGACTTGAACATGAACACGCTCAGGGTCCTTCAACTTTGTAACGTGTTCCCTGACACCCAGAAATAAGGAATGGCCGATCTTTCCACTGGACTAGAATTTCACTGGCCTGGCTTGACATGCGTAGGCTGTCGAGTAGGGTCTTACCCCCAGCACAGGACTCCAAGACCTATTGAAAACAATCACACCCATCCCTTCTCAGCTTCGTAGGTTAGTTGTGCCTATCTGTGAATATAGTCACGTCAATGCTACATCTGTCTGCTCGGCCAAGGACATAGAAGATCAGATCACTGTGCTCACTGTTCCTGAAAATGCTGAAGCCGTGGTGGGCCTATACTGAGAACAAACTCGTGGTCCCCTAGGAACAGCCTCACAGGGATGTGGATGGCAGACAAAGGTGGAAATGTGGGGAAGCATCCCGGGTGACTAGGAGGTTCAGTGTGGGGCAGGGAAGCTTGTGATCATCAGCTGTGACCACGAAGGACTCTACGGTACCAGATAACGGTGGGAGGAAGATGGCAGAGTGCATGCAAGAGCTCGCCACAGAATCAGAGTGACTGCGAAACAAACACAAAGGCTGCACACACATGCACACGTCACTCCGAGGGGCGCTCGGAAACAGGAATGAGCGAGACCAACAGAAAGGACGCAGGGAGGAAGAGAAGGGCAGGAAGATAGAGTTGGAAGGAAGGAGGGAATGGAGGGTGACACGGCGAGTACTCCTTGGTCACCCAGAAGCGCAGGAAGGGATGTGAGTTATAAGTGCTAACATACATGCACAAGACAGGCAAATGCGCTGGCCACGTGCTCCAGGTACAAAAGTTCCCAGGAGCCCGTGTGCAGAGCACCTTTAAGAGAAAGACAGTTGCATGATATCTAGAGCGAGTGTGTTTGGGGTGTGTAAGTATGTATGATGTGTGTACACGCATCACAGTGCAGGTGGCCACACAACAGAATGAACGCAAAGGTTGGTCCCGGCAGGGCTGCACTTGGCAGAGGGCACATGCATTGCCCTGATGGCCCAGAGATACATCAACACTAAAAGACTGGCCTTGGGGAGCACCAAGACAGGCTAAGAAATTCAAAGCCTCCTTCCTCAGTCCCTGGCGATTTATCTCCCTTGGGACACATGCCAAGTTTGGGAACACACTCTACTGGCGACTTCGTTTCGCTGTTCCAAATGCCAGGAAAGAGGCAGAAGAACTAGGTCACAGGTTAAGCCAGGATCTGTGTGTTTCAAACCCTCTACCCCGCGCGGCATGGACTCCTGTGGGCTCTTCCCTCCAAGGAGGTGCGAAGAGCTTCAGACACCTGCAGAGGTCGGCAGCTGATGGAACCAGTGAGATCCTCGAGGGCAGGGATCCTGTATGCCTTCGTTTCCGTGGAACATGGCACATTAGCTGACACAGGAAGTGCTCAATAAATGCTCAGTGGAGTGTCCATAGTGAGGAAGAAAGCCAGAAAGCAAGCAAGCCATCTCTTTCTTTCGTTTACTTATAAAAGTAAGGAGGGCAACAACATACTTTAAGTTATGATCCTCGACCAGGAGTCAGGAGACTCATGTGGTGATGACCTGCAATTCTACCCTGGACACCAGAAACCCTGCAAACAACTTTGGTGCTCTGGGCTGTCCGGCCTTTGGGGACATGAAGGTTCAGTGTAAGCCTTGCCCCTTGCTGCTTTCCAGAGACTGTCTGAAAGCAAAAGGAGATAAAAGATGGGAAATGCTTTGGATGCCACAATGCCATGTGGTTGAATTATTTTTAAGAAGCAGGTAGGTCTCTGTAAGCCACTCTTTTTGGAAACCAAATTATAAATCCACCTGATTATATAAACCCACCCAGGACTGCTCTCTCTGATCCCCAATTCTAATGGCCTATGATTATACAGTATTTATTTCACCGAGAATTAAAAGCATGGCTTGGAAATCAACTATTGTGAATGCAGATAACACCTCTACTCACTTCGCACGCTTCTCCCAACCGCTCAGTTAGAAGAAACCTAGATTTGCTGTTGAATTTCCTTGCTTCCTTACCCCCAGCAACTTCTCTAGTAGTCAATCTGACACTAGTTTGAGAGACAACATAGTATAGTGGTCAAGAGCTCGGACTCTGGAACAAACTATCTGGGTTTGAACAGGGCTCTTTCACATACTAGCTGTGTAATTTGGGGCAAGTTAATTTGACGTCTCTTTGCTTCTATTCTCTCTGCTGTAAAATGAAGATGACAATAACATCGATCACACGTTATGTAGTTAAATAACATGTGATAAAGTGCTTAAATCAGAGCACGGTAAGTACTCAGTGAATGTTGGCTATTGTGATTACTGTGGTTATATCCACCTCCTAAGTGTTTCTTAGGTTTGCTAGTTTCACTCCATTCTGCCATCACCTCATAAAGATAAGATTCTTTCTTGTGTGTTGTGTCTCTCTCACTGTTTATGAGCTGTGTGGAGCCATTGACACGTCAGTTAGCTGCTTCACTGTTGCGAAGAGATAATAACATAAAAGAATTCACATTTTCCTTGGGGGCTTTAGCTCTGGGCTCACACAGCTCTTGGCAGAATATCCATAGACGTAAAACCGACTTGGAGCCACGCTCGTTCTGTAGATTGTACCTCATGCCGGAAGACTGTGGACAACTCCCTTAATTTTGATCAACACAAAGAAGAAAGCGAACACAAAGAGATAATAAGGTTTTTCTTAGGGACCATGGAGGAGGCGGTGGAGGGTGGGGATGGCGGTGAAGAAAGCCCAGAATTTCAATGTTATAAATATTTACCTCGTCGGGAGTTTCCTGTTTCTTTAATCCAGCACACTTCGTAATTATGAGCTCATGGCATCGCTTGTGGACCACGCAAGTGCAAACTGCAAACGGCAAAAAATGAGAAACCTGAGCAACTAGTGGTGGAAAGAAGATTCCACCCCAAGATTTAATCGGTTTCTGGTGGAGGGACGAGGGGAACTATACCCCATATACCGAGTCTTAACGTAAAACCCTAGTTGAATCCCTTTATGCAGTCATTTCAAAGCTCTTTGCCAACAGAAATTGCTGTTTCCTAAATGCTCTGGAGAAGAATGAACCATTTATATCTGAAGAACATCAGCAGTATTCTCTAGTTTCAGGAGTACTGATCAATTTTCTTGCTTCTATAAGCCAAGGTCAGGGAGCAGCCGTCTTGTGCTCCACACAGGATCACGTCAGCGTTGGCTGATGTGTTAGCAGGAGAATGGATATTTTGTGGCACAGAAGTTCTTAAGCTTTTGATCTGGTTGTGCCCTCACATGCCAAACTTAAAATTTCTCGTTTAATTTAAGATCTCCACAAGAAGTTGCCTGTAGCTCCATCTTCACTGTTATGGGGCAGTGTGGGCAGTTAGCCCGAAGAGATCAGTGGCTGTTTGCACATGTGCTACCCAAAGGACACAGCAAGGTCCAAAAGGTGAGACCCAGGTTCTCAGGGGTGAGACTCAAGTTAACCAGTGGCTGGGTGAGGTGACATATAGTTTCCCAGCTCAAACTGCAGAGAAACCGCCACACAAACACATCACACATCCACCCTCCAATTCTGGACAACTCAGTCTTGCATTTGTAATCAATTAATTGAAAACAAACAAACTTCAATCACTTCAAGTGAGATTTAAATGTTTAAGAGCTAATGATTCTACAGTAGAGACAAAAAAGAGAATCAGCAAGGACCATTCGGTGATGCTGAGTAAAACAAGCCATGAGGGAGCTTCTTCAGGGGATGGGAGAGTGAGGGAGCTGATAGAATACATGGTACCTGGCTTAGTACCCAGTGGGACCTTCGGAGAGCCTCTAACTGAAGCATCTGTCGCACTGGGAAAGAAGAGAGTGCTAACTACAAACGGGCTAGACCCCAGGGACACCCAGACACAGGCAGTACCTCCAAGATACTCCCATATTATTACTCCCACATGTAGATGTGGGAGTAATGGCCAGGCAGAGATAAAAGAGAACAGGGTCTTGCTTCTCAAAGAGAGAGCATGAGCATGCAAACTGTGTAGAGCCTCTGAATGTCATCAAACCCAGTGCATGCCTCCTACGAGCGTCAGTGTTTGGGACTGTCCCACGGGCCCCCAAGGGTTTAGTTTAGACAATGCCTCTTACCTTGACATTGGTATCCCTGCTTTCCTATGACACCCCTGAAAAGAAGAATACAACCCTTTAAGAAAGTTAATTTTAGTAGGTCAAAAACCACACAAAGCCACTCCATTCTGGTCACCACCCACAACACACCTGGTACACTGGAGTCTAACTAGCAGCATGATTTCACTCCCATTTGCAGGGGGCCTCAACATGATTCCTGAAGGCCACGGAGGGCAGCCCGGGACTTGGAATCAGTACAAGGTTTGGTAAGTGTCAGAGCTTGGTTTGGTCAATGTCAGGACTTAGTTTCCTATACAAACAGCCATTCCAGTGGGGATGGTAGTGCTCTGGAAAGTCGCAAAGACTCTGCTTGGCCTCAGGGGGCCTCAATGAGTTGAATGTGTCCTTCCTCGAGGATAATCATGGAGGAGGGCTGCAGCTGGTAGGTACATTCCCTGGCTTTCCAGAAGCGGTCAAAGGTTATAAGTTAATCTGTGGCCAGCACTGGGAGTTCAATCCACCATCTGGATGAAGGCCAACATTAGAGGTTCCTTCCATGGCCAGAATAGGGTCCGTTGGGGCCAGTTTAAAGTCAGCATGGGCACGGAACAATCCAATCAACCTGGCCTGGCCTGTCCTCCGTGCACCACCACCAACTGCTCAGGGAGCTTCCTATAATTCCTAGCCCAATGGGAGGAGCCTGAAATCAGTTGGGTTATACCTCAGGAAACCTAGAGCTCAGTGGGGTTTGCATGAGATTAGAGGAGACCTGAATCTGTAAGACTCAGCTTTCAGGGCCTGTCCCTACAAACACATGATTCATTTTCAAAATACAGAAAATGGAGATCAGAGGGCTGAGTCAGTCCTGGGAATGAGACCTGTCTGTGGATGGAAGTGGGGTGTTTCTTTAACTTTAGTTGTCTTTGACCTGTGTCACCTCAGATGTCCATGCCAACCTCAATGACAAGTTCCGGAACACCATAAGGATGAGACGAGTCACTCCTGGACACTTTGGGAATCTACAGGGTCCTCAGAGTGTAAGTCAAATGTTCCTTGGCTGGGCTCACACAGCAATTTGGCCTCACTCACTCTCCCCCACTGGATCTGAGTGCATCAGCAAACTCCAGTCAGCTTCAAAGAGCTCTTAGAGGTTGCCAGAAAGGCTGGTGGGATGTCAGGAAAAGCATGAGCCTTTAGTTGTGCTCACCAGGCAGGGAATCGGGTCTCTGACATTCCCCGCTGGAGGACTTTAGGCCAGTCTCATTTTCATTTCTGAGCCTCAGTATTATTGTTAGTGAAATGGAGTTCATAATACATAGCTCATAGGATACTGGGAAGATTTAATGAGATATTTCTAGTGCTTAAAAGAGAACCTGGCACGTGGTAGATATATATTAAAAATCTCCCTCTGACCCCTAAATCCAATGTTCCTTCTCCTTCTGCACCTCCAAAACAGGCTACTACTTACCTATCTGTGCCTATCAAAATCCTAGTCCATCATGAAAGGCAAAATGCCACCTCTTCCAAGAAGCCTTCCCTGAGCACTCCAGCCAATGCTACTCTCTCAGTCCTCTGAAATCTCAGCGTCCGAACAGCACCAGTGTTACAAAAGTTACCAAGAACTGCTTTATACCATCAATGTTGGCAAGAGAGTATTTTTTAACTTTATTATGGAAAAATTCAAATGTATACAAAAGTGGGGAGAAGAATACTGGACTCTCATGTACCCGTCATCCAGCCCCAACTATGATGAATACATGGCCAGTCTTGTTTCATCTCTACCTCAACCCCTGATAGAACAGCCTATCTTTTCTTAACAAATCCCAGAATCATATCATTTCATTTGTAAATAATTCAGTTTGTCTCTCTAAAGATAAGGATCCTTTTAAAAGAAACCACAATCATAACACCATTATTGGTTATAAAATCTTAACTCCTTAAATCCATTCTATTCCTAAGTATTCTTAAGTATAGAATTCTATTCCTAAGTATAGAATCACCAGGAACCATAGTTTCTTCTTTCCGTTTGTCCCCCCCAACACCAAACGCTCAGTTTTCCAGAAAAGTCTTCTGCAATCAAATAAAGAAGAAATAAAGCACGCCAGCACTTTTTACATAAAATTTCTAATCTCTCAACTTCTCACCACAGAGGAGGCATTACTAGAGGTTCCAGAAGAGAAGGCCTTACCAGATAAAATCTCTGCAGTGGGAGCAGTAGGTGGGCTGCCGAAGGTAGGTGGCCATGAACTTGTGGCCGTTGACCTGGTGGACCCTGCGCCTGACGGCCCCCTGCCGCTTCCTGGGCCGCATGCGCTCCCTGAACACACGCTCTTCATTGTCTTTAGGGGCTGGGGAAGGACAAGAGCAGAGAAGAAAACACAGTCTGGGTTAGCACATCTTGAAAATGATCCCTACAGGAGAGCTACTCCATCTTTGGGTGCCTGGAGGTGTGAGGGAGCATGGGGGTAGCCTTTGCTGGCAGAGGAATTTGGAGGTCTGAAGAATCTCGCTGCTCAGCTCTAGTCAGAGAGCACCCCACAGGGTGGGAAGGCCCAGACTGTGCAGTCTCCTACCCCAGCTACACCCTCAACGTCCATCCCAATCCCAGTTCTGATCCCTGCATGGCTGTTCCACTCCTCCTATACCAGCTACATGTTGTAAGGGTATGGGGTCAAAAGGCTCAGAGTTCAAATCTTACTGCATTTTCTTGAGCAGCGTGACCTTGGATAGCCAATGTTCTCTCTCCCTGAGCCTCTGGGGCATCGCCCTCTGTAAATGGGGTAACAGTGCCTACCACACAGGCGCGCTATGTAGTCAATGGTATGACTCCCCTCTGCACCTGGCCACCTGGCTCAGAGAAGTGGCTGCCTGACAAATCTGATTTTTCTTCCTTTTGCCTCTTACCTAGACTAGGACAACAAAGAGACTTTTCTCAAAGGTCGGAAGGAGAGGGAAGTATAAGACTATGAAAGCAGACAGTTTCTAGAAGGCCAAAGACCCACCACCATGGTAGCCATCTACAAGCCAGGAAGAGGGCCCTCACCAGAACCCAACCATGTTGGTATCTTGATCTCGGACTTCTAGCCTTCGGAATTGGGATAGATAAATTTCTGCTGCTTCTAGCCACCCAGTCTGTGGTATTTTGTTAAGGCAGCCTGAGCTAATTAATACAGTGATGATAATGGCTAACATTTATCGAAGACTTACTCTATGGCAGAGTATGTTAAGCACATTACATACAGTAACCCACTGAATTTGCACAACAGTCCTACTTGAAGGGCATTGCTATTATTCTCATTTTTCAGGTGTGCAGACTGTAGAGTTTAAGTAACCTGTTCCTAACACAGCTATTACGTGGTGGAGCTCGGATTCTAACCCAGAGAGCAGGGGAGAAGCCCACGTTCCAGCAACCATACACTGCTTTGAGGGGCGGCCCACTCTCCCAACAGCCAGGCCCCGAAGCTCTCATGTGAGTGGCTCTCATGCATCACACGTATGCAAGTGTGTATGTGATGCGAATTGACAGAATAGATTTGTAAATGTATATATATGGGCGTGTGTATATTATATCAATTAATATATTATGAATAATTCGTATATTATTATATAAAATGTAGCATATTACTATTATGTGTATCATGAACATAATATAATAGTACATTATACTTTAACATAATTATAATTACAATGCAATTATATTAATATATAATATATAACATGGTATAAATATACAGTTTTGCCGAACCATTTGAAAGTTGCAGCCATAACACTTTTCCTCTCAACGCCTCAGCCTTTATCTCCGAAGAACAGACATTCTCTGACATAACCACAATATCAGAGTCAAGAAATTTCACACTGATATAACATTAGCTGATATATAGTTCATATTCAAATTTCTCTAATTGTCCCCAGATGTCCTTTATAGCTGTTGTTTTAAAATCTGTAACCCAGGAGCTAATCAGAGCTCATGCATTGCATTTGGTTGCCATGTCTCTTTCGTCTCCTTGATCTGGAACAGTTTTCTTGACTTTTTTTCCTTCTTATGATACATTTATGAAAAGTCAATGATGTTGTCTGATGGTATGTTCCACGATCTGGATTTGTTTCCTCCCAATTAGTTTCCAGTTAAACAGCAGAGAACACCAAGAGGTCTATGTGTCAACAAATCCAAATATGTCCATGAAGATCCTTATTGATAACCATGTAAATGACATGAACATAACATGTACAGAAGGAGAAATATATTCACTCTTATTAGAAAAGTTTTAAAACACAGACCAGTCTTGATATAGCACTGACTTACCATTTAATACCTAATAAAGAAACAAATTTGTTTTAAAATGGGATTATCCACTATCATGAAGGCTGCTATGAGACTGATTTATTCATTCACTGCTAGAGGCAATATAACATAACATTTTTGGACAGCGATGTTACAATACATAGCAAACACCACAAAGAGATCCACATCCTTTGACTTGGCAACTTCTTAGGAATTAACCCTAAGTCAATAATTAAACAGAAACTAAAAGCTATACACTTATAACTTATAGATGTTCCCTTACTACACATCTATATTGGCCAACGAACAGAAGTAACTAGATTGCCTAACATTAGGAGAATGTTCTAATAAATTATATTACATCTATAGCAATTTTTATATAGTGAGAAAAGACTACATAGAATCATGGGGAAATGTGATAAAATGCTTCTAAAATGCTCTAAAAACAGAATGCACAACAACACAATCCTATGTAAAACGTATTTGCAGGTCGAAGGTAACATAGAATTACTACGCTATACTGGGATGATGAGACTATGTATTGTAGCATTTTTTAAAATATTCTCTAAAAAAATGTTCTCTAATGTTCTTTAATAACTTTTAAAAGCAGTCCTCTCGGCCTAAAGCATTAGTGGAAGGGTCCGTCATGCTGCAGGAGTTTGGAGCTACATGGCATGAACAAGGAGTGGGCACCAGATGTTGCAGTGGAAAGCAGGAGAGACAAGACAATCATCATCAGATTCCCAGCTGCCTGTGGTTTTGAACTGAGGTAAGTTACACAGACCTGCCCCCTTCACCTGTTGCCTCCTTGCTCTGAAGGATGCTCACTGCTGTCACTGGATGCATTCAGCCATGCCCACCTGGTGTAATGGTTCATTGGCTGCAGCCTCTGAGGCAAAACCAAGCTTGCTTTCCTCCCAGAGGACCTATCGGCTCTTTCCAGATCCTTTCTTTTATGGCTGCATCTGCCACATTACAGAAGGGGTGACCTTGAGTCAGGGAGAGGCTAACACAAAGCTGGATAATTTTTGTGAAACTTTCTGCAGGAATGAAGATCTTGGCTGGTCAGATATAATGACAAGAATCCACAAGGCATAAAGTGAAGCAGAGACGTCCTCTGAAGCAGCTGTGAGACCCTCAGGACCCCCAGCCTCCAACAAGATTCCAGGCATGCGTTCTGCTTGGTCTGACTCATCTGTAAATTTCACAGTCCTAGGAGCTTTCACACCAATAAATATCTCACAGCCCCAGTGCTCAGAGGACTTGATGGCAAGTTGCTGGCAGGTGGCAAGGGCAGCAAAAAGAACCCACACCTTGCAGTTATTATTCTGTTGACGTAACCTCACCTTGCCCCTTTTCCTTGGGCAGAGACTACTTCTCAGCCTAGACCAGGGAGCACTCGGACTCAGGGAGAGGCAGCCCCAACACTAAACCCGACATCACCTTTCCCGGCCAGTCTAATTACCGAAGGTCTCACTACTCTGCTATTACCTCCCTCATACTGCTTCACCTCCCGCACAGAAAGGGAGCCAAGGTGACAGAATGAACACATGAGATCGGGGGCATCCTTAACCTCAGTGCTCTCGGGTGTCTTTTAGGTTAAGAATGTTCTCTAAAAAAATGTTCTCTAAAAAATGTTCTCTAAAAATGTTCAGCAGAGAATTTCTAATAGGCCCAGACTTATGAACTCATGGATGCCAGCACTTCCTTTCAGGGTCTGTGTAGCAAGAACTGCCAAACCCAAGCATCAACCTTGCCTAAGACCCTTGACCCAGGAGGCTGGACCAGACTGACCAATACACATGACTGGCCACCTCATGGCACCGCTTTCATTCCTCACTGCAGGATGGTCACCTACCCTCAATGTTCAGGGCACACAAAGTCTTTCCCACAAGCAAATATGCTGTGAGGTCTTTTTTTTTTTCTTTCTGATCTTCCTCGTTTGATCTCTTTCTGCCAGCATGCCAGTTGAACTAGGTGTTAGGAGACTGGACACATTTTGCCTTTGCTCCAGATTTGCTTTATGTCCTAGAATAAGTCATTTAATCTCTTTGGGCCTCTGTTTTCTCATCAAGAGAGGCTAATACAACGGCTCCACTTCAACCCCAAGCTGGTATGCTTCTCTCTCCCTGGAGCCAACATGACACCTCATTACTGAGGAAGAGTGAAAAAGCCTCACTCTCACCCTGCAAAACCTACTCTGATACCCTCTTGTTGCTCCCACACTGCTGGGGTCCAGCTGCCTTCAGATGTTCCACATCTGACACTATGAGTAAAAAAAAGAAAAGAGAAAGAGTCAGCATTATCCTCCACCCACACCATTCATTAGAGGCTTTAGCAAAACAGACTGTCTTCAGACTTAGAAAACTGTCAGGAAGATTGGGCTGGGCAAGGAACACTGACTCAGCTCTAGAATAAAAGCAGTAAGAAATGTGACTACTTTGAGAAAAGGCTGGGGACTTCCTCAGAAGGCTAACTCAAGCAAAGAATGAATCCATCCTCGAGGCAGGTAATTTCACAATATAAAGAAAACAATTCAATCATCCTGGTATTTTTGTCTAAATAACTGTCAAACCTTGGATATTCAGAAGCTGAAAAATAACAGCTACCATTTATGACACCCCTGCCATGTGCTGAGTACATTCTAAGCATCTTATATCCATGAAGTACTATTCTATATTCACGAGGTACTGTTCTATATACATTCTATATACATGAGGTACTGTTATATACTCATGAGCTATGTAACATTACATATACATGAGGTACTACTAAATATCCATGAAGCATTGTTACAAATACACAAGGTATTATTACATATACATGAGATGTAAACAACTTACATACATCCTCTAGTGCCATGTGACGTTATTATTCTCAGCTTATAGTCCAAGAAACCAAAGCTCCAAGAGGTTAAGTAACTAATTTGTTGAAGGTCACACAGCTAACAAACAGTACATGTCAGGTCAGGAACTACGGCCTTGCCTCACCCATTCATTCATGCCTCCCAAGGGTGGCAGAACAGCCTGGGATCCACTATGTGTACAGAAGCCTCCTCCTGCTGCTGTTCACCCAAATCTCCACAAATCCACCCCTGCTCTCATCTAGAGACTTAGAAAAGAAAGCTAAAGGAGACTAACTGGTTCATGGTATACCCACAGAATGGAATTTAATGCAGTGGTTTAAAAAGCAAATATACTAAGTCCACCAAGAAAAAAAACAGAAAAAGAAAATTAAGGAACATGTGTACAGTCTGCCTTTGTATAAAATGAAAAAAAAAGTATACTCAAACAAGCAAAAATGCCCATTGAGAATATTTAAAGGGTATAACATAAACTCTTCATTCAAAAATGTTTATTATCTGGATACTGGATGCCAGGTACTGTTTTGGGAACAGACCCTTGGCCACAAAGGGTAGACTATGGCCGCTTTCTCAATTTTGTCCTCAGATATTCTGAATTTGGTCCTTAATAGACAGATCTCCACTAACAAAGCAAGGAATTGCTGTGATATTACAGATAATAGTGGTTATGAGTGAGGGGTACTCCTGACAGAAGTTAGATAGAAGCTTTCGCACTCAATCTCTGAGTTTACTTTCCCTCTCAATAATTCTCTGGTTTGACTTTATGGACTTACTGGCAAAAAAAAAAAAAAAAAAAAGCAAGATCAATAAAAGGAAGTCAAAACAAATAAAAAACAAAATTATATACTAAAAATCAAAGGAGCAGTGCCTTTATTTTCCATGAGGAAAACAGCTTATAATATTTTCAAGTGAAATAAATGCTTCATGACAGTGAGTTTTAACTATTAAGTAAATATTTATGTGATGCCAAAGAATATGTTTTACATGTCGTGCTCACACAATACATTAAAGAAAATTTCTGTTCAAAACAGGAAAGAGGAAACAGCAATGAATTCCCTGAGAGAGATAATGCTATGTTGTCTATATCTTCTCGGAGAGCCACACAACGCGGCTCAGAAATGTCTGAGGGGAGAGGCTTGGAATTGTCTTCATGTGTTATTCTGTGTGTAATCTAATCAGAAGGGCACTGGTGGCATTTCAAGATTAGCATCTCAGATCTAATATAAACCGTTTTCTTTTCTCTCTTCGTCACTTTCTGAATGACCTGTTCTGTGTTCATAGCAGAGCTTATGCTCTGTTCACTTATTTAAGCAAAACTTAAGCTAGTTTGTGCTTT
>NW_006434709.1:20006908-20016193 GCF_000325575.1 Pteropus alecto
CAGCACTAGTGTAAACTGAGGTAAAGCATGGTGATGGCCGGACAATGGGATGATCGTCGAGGGAGAGAGCCCCAGGGAGAACAGGGGAGTGCAAACCTCCAATCCCACTATTCCCATGTTCTGATGTAGAGCACACATGAACTCACAGAACCATCGGAGAATAGGGATTTACTTGAGCAGGGAGTCTGCTTGCCTTCCTGCCCATCTTCCTTTCATTCATTTATTCATTCCCTCCTTCCCTTCCCCATCCATTCCAAATTACAGACTGGAGTCACTTTACTGCAACTTTACTGCATGCCTCTGGTACCCATGAAAAGTCACTACTTGCCAGAAGGAAACCACAGAGCAAAAACCCTCCAGGCTGACCTGCTAAAAGCTCAGAGCATTCCCAGCCTGGGAAATCAGCCAAGTGGGGCACCAGCCAAGGGTGGGGCTGGAGTCCCCTGCTGGTGCCAGTGATGGACCTGTGATTCATATCAAAGCAAACTGAGCTGTGCTGAATTCTTGGGCACCTGAGCCCTATGGAGCTCATGTCCATGAGGCCGGGTTCTGTCCATTGCTCCCGTTTCTAAAATGCTGCATTAAAAAAATGCCTGTGGGAGAACAGTGGCAGAAGTCCCAGCAGAGCATCTGTCCATTCCAACATGCGAGCTGGTGGTTGTGGGGAGGAGAGAGTGTCAGTGTCAAACGAAGGTTACCCGCTCCCCCCATCCCCCCCCACCCCCCGCCTCTTCAACAAGCCTTTTAAGACCACAGGTACCTCAGCCAAAAAGGTTTATGGAGTTATTTATTGAAAAACCCACTCATCCAGTGTACTTGATATTAACCGTTCTACATCAACCAATCAGCAGTGGGCAGAGTGAGCTGGAAATCAGACACTCTGAAGCCCAAGCCGTCCCCACCGACCTTATCCGGGCTCCACAGAGCTTCTCAAAATTAAGTGCCGGCACAATTTCCCCAAATACTGCAATGAACTAACTTTTGTTTTCCCCAAGCTTCTTCTTTGCTAAAGCGGTTTTGAGCTCTCACTATTTCAAAGTTAAAATTAAAAAGAAAAACTTTGGCCTGTCCAGGAGAGATTTGGAGTCCTTTGTAGGGTTCCTATGAGGCTGACCAGGTGGGTAAGGAGAGTTTTGGGTAGTAAGAAGATTATAAAAGGCAATGAAAGAATAGTAAGACAAAAGAGATGGAGAAAGATCAAAAGTAAAGATACTTATTAAGTCACAAAATCCAGACTAGTAAATGGCTAAATGAACCCCATACCTTTTTAGAAAGCAGACAGGTTTGTCATAAGTAAGACAATCTCCTCTTCCCAGTCCTTTGGTCCATACTGACCAAGAAGTGAGCTCACCTTCTTCCATCCTCCCTCCTAGTAACACAGGCCAGGCTAGTTCCCAGGGCAGGGTGTTGGGGGGATGGACCTTCCTTATGAAGCTTAATATAGGTGAACAAGCCTCATGGCTTTCTACAGAAACAGCTATAATGGCCATGGCTCTTGTGGAACAGATCTTTTCCCTTGGCTTCAAAAATCTGATTAAACTTTTCCTTACAGTTTTATGTTCGACTAAGACTGTGACTAAAACTCTGTACATGAAGGCAGGGATGAGAAGGTCAAAAGTAATAATGCTTTTATTATTAACTGAAAGCATCCCATAATCCAACTCATACTCCTTTCAAGGCTTAACAGGCTCTGATCTCTCCCTCTCCCACCCTCCTCTATTTCTCTATCTCTTTCTTTCTCTTTCTCTCTCTTTCTCCACCCCCCCACCCCCACACACAATGTGTGTCCCACTCCCAATCCTCAGCACCACTGCGGGCACCTCTTCCCAGCCAGGGGGCACTGCAATCTAGGAAACCTAATGAATTCCCAGTTATTGCTTCTTAGGGCCTCAAAAACTCCTATCTCCCCCTGAGCTGTCCTCTACAGTGATATGAGAATGAAAGATCAGTCACCATGTGAGGAGAAAAATGTTTCTAATAGCTCTGCAAAACAACAGAGACATCTACTAAATTGTGGGCTGCATAGCTAGAAACTCTCATGCAGAGAACATGAAAACTGCCAAGAGGAGAAGAGGGGAGAAAACTTTTCCGAGAAAATATTCCGAGGTCACACACGCTCAAGGAAGATCCAGTTAGCTTAGGTCTTAGTGCTAATGAAGTTCAAGTGGAGATCGGATTCCCCGAATAAGTAAGTTATCTTTGTCTGGAAGGAAAATATTACTGGCCACAGGCACTGTGTGGCATCGCTGCAAACTTCTCGCAGGTGTATATTCTTGGTTACCAGGGCGTGGGGAAAGAAGTAGTTGTGGCTCAATATTAACCAAGCTCTCTCCTAAAAACACAACTCCCATTCTACACTTTACCTCCTCAGAGCAGCCCAAGAGTGTGTCTTTACACTAAAGATGGTGCTTTCCTAACCCAAAAATCTGGGCCATGTATACAGTGTAGTCACCAGTCTTCCCTTTCCATCGGTCTTGGCTTAAGCAGTAACTGGGACTGGGCAGCAAAGGTTAAGCTGAAGTTAAGGTCTATTGTACAGTCCTAAGAGTCTCGTGAATCCTAGGAATGGATTCGCACTGTCCCTGGCCACAGCCACCGCTCACATGCCTCTGAAATGCTACTGAGTCTGGCTATCCCTAATAGATGCCTAAGATAAGAGAATTTAAATCCATCTAAAGGAAAGAGGTAAAAAGGAATTTCAGTTTCTGGGAGAAATAAGAAAGAGCTGAATGAGAGGTATGGCATCCAATCTCCAAGATAACCCCAGCAAGCCTTGCCTCCCCGTGTTCATACCCAGGTAAGCCCTCCCTACAATGAACGGAGATGACCTGTTGACTCGTGTAACCAAAAAGATTTTGCAGAAGTGACAGAGTGTAAGTTATGATGCTAGAGCATAAAAGACATTGGGGCTTCCACCTTGCTCTCTCCTGAATTACTTATTCTGGAGAAAGCCAGCTGCCATGTCATGAGGACACTCAAGCAGCCTTACGGAAGGATCCGTCTGGTGGGAAACTGAGGCCTCCTGCCAATAGTCAGCACTGACTTGTGAGCCATACGTGTCAGCCGTGTTGGAATGGAACCCTCTGGCTCCAGTTGAGCTTTAGTAGACCACAGCCCTGGCCAACATCCCAACTGCGACCTCATGATGGACCATGGGCCAGAACCATCCAGCTCTAAGCTGAATTCTTGACGGACATAAACTTTATGAGCTGACACATATTATTGTCGTAAGCTGCTAAATTTGGGGTGATTTGTTACACAGTAGTAGATATCTAATTCAAGAGGTAATACAAGCAGGAGATGTACGGTGGACGTTGGATGGAACATTTTTTAACTATCGGAATCGTTCATTCCCTTAATATTTACTGAGTGCCCGCCGAGTGCTAGGTACTACACTTTATGTCATGCATTAATCCTGCTCCTGGAGAGAGAGAGAAGAAGAAGAAATACTGACAGGACAGGGAATATCAGAATCACTATCGCATGGATCCCAGGGCCGATGTAAAAGTCAGTTAGGCTGACCTGGCTCCTGAGAGCTACGAATTCAAACATACTGGAGTCCTAAAAACCTTTAAAATGATCCCTGTTGCTTTCAGCTCCACAGTGTTAGCTTTATCCCTTAAGCTTGAGGCTTTAAGCCCTGTTAAAACACAGAGTCTCTGGGAGGGCCATTATGAGTTTAGTATGGATGAATTTCAAATCCTTTTTAGAGAAGTAGTATTGGGAAGGTCAGAAAATCATGGTACATAAAGGATTGTAGGACCTGCAGGGAGACTAGTGTCAGGAGATAAATTTTGGAAATTTTATAGTCAAAGGCTAATGGGTACTTGGCATATCTAAAGCAAAAAATAAAATCCATTTTGTAAAAAAAAGAAAATCTAATGACAAAAATAATAGGCACAATTTACTGTATAATATGTGATTAAAACATATTTTCTTTACTTCTCAAAAGAATCCTACAAAATAGGTATTATTATTTCCACTAGACGAATGAGGAGACTGAGGCTTAGAAGATCTAAGTAACTCACCCAAGGGTGCATAATATTAAATGGCAGAGACTTATTTTGTACGAAGGTCTTTCTGGCTCCAAAGTTCACGGTTTCCTCGCCATATCACGCGTGTTAAAGAATATGGAATGAACATCATTTCTCCCTTTGCATCTCACTCAGACACTGGAAAAATCACTTCAGAAAATTCGAGCATGCTGTTTATATTTCTCTAACAGGTGGTTTATAAATTAAAAAAAAAAAATTTCCTTTTCCGATGGTGTAAATGAAAAAATTATGTGAAAAATTATTAACAGATTGGAAGGGGAGAGGCCAACTTCTTTCAAGTGAATATGGGGCTTGATGAGAAGTTCTGAAAGTTGTTTTGGAAACCAGATTGCTGGCAACGTAACAGAACATGAAAACTCACAGCGGCAACTCACTTTCATACCATAGTCCACGCTCTGGGAAGCACAGGGAGTGGCAGAAGGATGACCAGAGCCCTTCTTTCGGCAGACCTGGACCGATACATTCATTTCCTAAAGAACTTTGAAAGGCAGAAGATGTGAGGTGTGGCAGAGGAGCCAATACAATCTTTACAGAGGTGAACACCTCTTGGAATAAAAAGTTTATATCTCCTCCAGCCAAGCAAGGAAGGAAGTTTCCAATCACAGTGTTCACTAAACCTGATCCAAGCCATTTTGTGTCTGGCAGGAACACCCAGCCATAAGGAAAAAGTCTATTCTCTTCCCCAGGTCAGTCTTCTCCTCCATCCTGAGGCTACGCAGATGGAACTTTAATGCTGTTGTTTTCTTTCAACAAACATTATCCTCCTTCTCCAAACAGAGCAGTGAGCAAAGGCCTAGATCAAATCGATTACTGGAAAATTAGAATTAATTAAGAGGTTAAAAAGTGTGTGTATGTGCGTGTGTGTGTGTGTGTAAGGCAGAAGAACTAAGATGAAGATATGACATTATATCTTGTTTATCAAACCATCTTCCCAGGGAAAAAAAAATAAGTGCAGTGTTGAAGAAGGCATCCTTCCTTTATGCTGGAGCTGCCTGGTCTCTGGCTAGCAGCCTGGTCCAAATGATCTGTTGAAAGGAGAGCTCTTACTCTCCTTGGGAAGAAGATGGCAATGATTTTCCTCTGGCATTAGGGAAGACTGGAGCTTTATAAAAGCCTGTACAATATTCTACTGCCTTATTTGCAGCTTAAGAGAACTCCAGTTATTTCTGGGTAAGGAAGACCTGAAACTTGACAACTCATTAACCAGAACTACTGGTTGATTCTCAACCTATTAACCTGAAATATACACCCATCGGACCCCTGACTTGGCCCTATCGAAACTGATGTCTCACTTGTAAACCTTCCTAGATATCAGAAATGGCCTCTCATTTCTCAAGGGAAAATCTCATTTCCTGTTGGAGTGTGATGGCTAAGGGAGTTCAGAAAAATATTTTAAAGACTGGAAGGATGGCAAAAAGGATCTTCTCTCTTTCAAACAGACAATGGCCACTGTCTCTTATCAAATTTGAATTAGAACACAGAAGAACCTAGATTTAAGCTCATTAACATAATTTCATTTACATAATAATCATTTTCTTCTAAATGACCTAAATTTTGATGTCTTCACCTCCTCAGCACGTATCAGAATTACTTGGAGGGCTTACTGAAACACACACTGCTGGACCTAGACCCCAGAGTTTCTCATTCAGCAGGTTTGGGGAGTGGCTGAGAATTTAATGTCTAACAAGTTCACAGGTGATGCTAATGCTGTTGGTCTGAGACCACATTTTGAGAACTGTGTAGACCACATTGACCATCTGAACTGAATCATGTAAAAGTGATATATTTATTCAAAGGAACAGAAAGCTAGAAAGACCATCACTACCACGATAAGTGGAAAAAAAAAAAAAAAGCCAAATTCAAAAAGCTGCATACTTACTGAACGATGTCCTCCAAATAACATTCTGGAAAAGGCAAAACTATGGGCACTGACAAGGAATTAAGGGTTTCTGGGAATGAGCAAAGGGTTTGACTTTGAAAGAGAAAGATAACGGGAGAGTTTTGGGGGTGATGAAAGTACAGTATTTTATACTTTGATCGCGGTAGTGGTTATATGACTATATGTATTTGTCAAAACTGGCAGAAATGCACACTAAAATTGGTTATTTTTACTGTATTAAATATATCTTAATTTAAAAAAAAGTGTGTGGAGGGGAGTAGATTTCCCTTGAGAAATGAGAGGCCATTTCTGATATCTACTACATCTTAAGCTCTGAGTCAAGAGCTACTGAAGATACAAAGAACCACCCTGAGAACAGTGTAGAATGAACATCTGCCTGAAACATTTAAGTAGCCTACAACTAAGAACCTAAGTGAGCAGGAGACTGTAAACTGGGGTCCAGAGACAGCTGGGGCATCTGGTACAAACCTGGTCGCCAATGCTGTCTGGCTCTACCCTGAACCTGATGGCCTTTCATTCTCCCTCTCATGCCCTCACCACACTAACCAGGTCACTCTCCCGACTGCCCCTTACAGAAGTCACGTTTAATCCTCTCTCCAAGCTTCTAATGACATCTGTCCTCCTTCCTAGGACACAGTTCTTTCCCCGTCTCCTAATCTGGCTCATTCCCATTCTTCGAGGTCTAAGTCTTCGATGAAACCTTCACCAGAGCAGTCCACAGGGGCCTCCACCTCTTTGAATGACCATAGTACTTAGAGTCTTTACTACTTAATTTGATATACATTCACTAAACATTTAATATACACTTTGAGTACTCGATGTGGTTTTCGTATTATTTCCCCATCTACACTGCTAGTTACTTTAGAAAAAGTGGCCCTTAAGATTTTTGTATTCTTGCCCCCAACCTCACCCCTAACATTCCCTCTGACTAGTTCTAACCATAATTACTTGAATGAAATACTGAAGTATCAACAATAGCAGGTAAGAGAAGCGATGCCTTTATCCACTTATAGCTAAAATATCTTTGTGAACTTTTTCCTCACGTACAAGGTGATGAAAATGTCTTTACACAAAATAAAACTCATCCCCGGTTCTAAACAATTTAACAATCTCTAATGACCTACAACAGTGCAGTAAGAACATGCATTTCTTGACGTGTAACTGTTTCCATGTATTAGAGTCCTTTCACGATAGCACATCGAAATGAGGTTTGGATGGAAATAAGAGTTTGATTATTTTTTATTCTTATTCTTTTTAACAATAATCAAACAAATCCTATACATTGCTTTTTTCTTCTAGAAGTCTTTCGCCAAGCATCTCGAGTTAATACGCACCCTGTATGGCGGTTTTCTATTTCCATGCATGCTTATGTTTGAATTAGATAGGCCAATTTAATTAGTCCTTTAATCCTGCAGAACAGCAATGCAAGAAGAGCATTATGCGGAGTTATTGCCATCATATTCAGTCTCATGTTATACTTCGTTATGTGTACTTTGGTTATTTTACAGTAAAGTATAAATGGAAAATACAATACTAATAAGGAGTTATATGATTTCAAAGAAATTATTTTTTTCTTCAGAAATTTTCTAACTGGTATTAAACACTTTTAATTATGTTGAAGTTTTAATGGAAACCATGAGTCCTCACTTGGTTTAGATATACAGACTCCCTCGAATATTCCCATGGAGATGTGTGAGAATGGGTTTGAGACCTGTGTCCTTCCCTGCTTAGAATCATTGGGGCTTCAGTGTGGGAGGGGAGAATTGAAAAGGCTTGGAAAGTTGAAGAGATCACTATCCAAACTGATAATTTTTCTCAAAGCTCAGTCCTTTCCAGTTATAGCTTAAGGTACGAGTTTAAGTATTATCCCCAGGTAGACAAAAGAGACAGGCAAAAGCCACTATACTATTGAGTATAAAACAAAACCATCAGGCTAGTGGTTCTCACAGCTTAGCCTGTATCACAATCTCCTGCAGTTTCCTTAAAGCACAGGTTGCTGAGTTTCTATGCGGTAGGCTTAGGGTTGGGCCTGAAATCTGCATTTCTAACAAACTCCCAGGTGATGGCGATGTTGATGCGGCTGGGCCAACAGCTGAGTAAATTTTAAGCATCACTTACTGCCCTAGACTATGTCATCCTCTGGAACATCAGAATTATTTACCGAGAGACAGATTTACTGAGAAACAGGAAAAAGTGCAAGAAAAAAAAGAGCAACAAAGACTTCATTTATCATTTGGTACTCTAAACTGCCCCTCCAACAAGGCAGCCACAAGGGGCCCCAGAGAGGGTGACTCCTGACGCCTTTCTATAAACTGTCTCCAGGGGCCCAGGGAGTTTGCAGCCCTCACACCCGTGAATCTCTGAAATAAGCTTCTACGACTACTGGGTCATCAGGAGGAGCATCTCCTGAAAGAAGGTAACTAAGACTAGAAGGTCAGCAATCGAGGGGACGGAGAGCGAATGGCGGTGTGAAGGACATGCAGGTACAAAAGGGAGAACAGCACCACTTAACAGAATGGTGCAATTCCACGTCCACACCGGAGCACCTGCTGTGCTGAGAACTGAGCCCGGCTCTGCGAGGGCCTGAAGGAGGCACTGTCAAGACAGCACATTACCCCCAGGTGAGGGGGCTGAACGCTGGACACCCAACCCTCCCCTCAGCAGCTCAGTTCTCAGGTGGTCACTTGGAGTTTTCACCATCTGGGAAACTGAGAAGCCCTCACTTATGGTTACTTTCTATGTTCTCCTAGTGAGAAATCTTGAGCCTCTCTCTCTATAGCACAAGAGGAGCTTTGAAACAGTCTTTGGCTCCACCTCCAGAGATTCCCATTTAAATGGTCAAGGAATAGCCCTCCAGGAGGATTTTTAACCAAGTGTCAGAAGTGAGAACCACTGGTGAACCAGATCTGGGCTTCTTGGCCCAAAAGAAGTCTATGTTCTTACTCTCCCCATCGTTCATCAGGTGATGAGGGCATTTTCACAGCCGGGCGGTTTGTTTCACTCCAAAAACCAAGAGAGCTATAGAAAATGGCATTCAACTATGTCTCTTGTTTTTCTTATTAGGGAAAGTCATTAGATAAAATCACAGAAGAGGGGTGGTGCCGCTTCTTTGCTTTAGGTAAATCCATTCACCGCCCCCTAAAAACTTGACCGTCTCTGTGCTTCACCCACATAAGCTGGTCAGCAGGTATACAAAAATTAGAATGCATTATACTAGCTCTCAATTAGAGTCTCCTGGAGAGTACTGAAATACGCCAGTGCCCAGGCCACCCCGGACAACTGGATTGCAGCCTCCGGGAGTGGGGCCCAGGCAGCGGTATTTCTTTAAAG
>NW_006434709.1:20016279-20030653 GCF_000325575.1 Pteropus alecto
ACAACGGTATTGATGGAGCCAGTGGCATCTGACTCAGCAGCGACATTAAATAAGTGTTTGGGTTCAGAGTTTTTTGGGGCATGATTCAGAAATAGGTATTCCAGAGGAGGTATTCCAATGGAGGAAGGGAGGGAAAAGGAAAGGGAGTTGGTGTTCAAGGAAAGGAGAGAAAGATGATGTTCTATCCTAATTGAAAAGCATATGAAAAGCACCCTTGACTGGGAGCCTGGTACTGGAAGATAAGATCTTGGTTTTGACACTAACCAGATATGTGGCCCCTGGGTAGGTCATGTCTCTTGCCTTGGTCTCAGCTTCCCCAAGACGAAATTACATGGGTGGCTGTATGTTTTCAAGTCACTTCTGATTCTGAGACTTTCCAGGGGTGTTCCATCAAAATCACTGGGGTGTTAAGTGGGCATTTGCCTGGATCTCGTGACAACGGGGGAGAAGATGGGGCTTCAGAGCTGAGTATCATCTGGGTAATTTAATACAAATGCTAAGGACTGAGAATTGATCGAGGGTAATTTTGGAGCTATCAATTATGTGAGAATTTCATTATCTCAAATACCACTCGGTAATGTCAAAAATGGCAGCTGGCTTGATCTTCCTGTCCACAAAATTAGTTTTTGGGGTGAACCCAGCCTACCATATAAAACAAATTCTCATACTGCATAGCTTTATTTGGCTACTGTTTTTGTGTGTGTGTGTGTTGTTAGTTTATAAGATCCTTAATAGCAGGAACTGGTTGTCCCAAATAGAACCTTGGTGTTATGTGGCATAGCTTAAACAAAGCACTTTCAATGTTCTTTTTCTAAAAAAGTTGTTCTTAGAAAGCTGCATGTCAATGAAATTGCTATCAATCAAACCTAATTTTAAGTATACATTAAGTGCTGTCTAAGGGAGCCATGTGGTGAGTGCTTTTGAAGAGTGGCTAAGTTTTTTGGAAATGCTAATAATTACACCTTAATTCAACTGTTTGGTAAATCTAAATTTTAACATAGCAATTTCAATGTAAAATAGAGGTTATTTTATATTCTCTTAATTTGAACCCTTAATAAGGGGTTCAGGGACATATTATAATAAATTCTGTAGTTTGTGTTCCTTTAGAATACTTTCAGCAAAAGGAGGGTGTTTTATTGGTTTAAACTTTAATAAACTTCTTACATATACAGAACAGAATAGCAATGTCTTGTGTGGTGCTTACAAGGCCTGGCAGACACATGGTGTGATGAATAAGCATAACTATCATGAGTTGGGGGCCTAGGTTTTCCCGCTCACCACCACCTAGTTGTGTGCTCTTGGCTGAGTCCCTTTCCTTTTCTGGGCTTCAGTTTGTTCATCTGTGTGATGAAGATACTGGACTAGGTGATTTGTAAAGTCCTTTCAGCTCTGGCACTCAAGGATCTTAGGGTTCTTTGGAGAGTCTGAATCTCTGGGGTTGTCAAATTTTACACTCCTAAAACCACCCTATTAGTGCTTTAATCTATCTTGGCACAAGTTCGGAGGATGAAGTATGAGAGAACCAAGCTCACTGTATGTGATTGTGTAGGCTGTGCACTGAACAGAATCACTCAGCCTTTGCTGCCAGCACAGGGCTGCATTAGCTCACTTGGGGCCCCATTGTGTTAGATGCCGCATGGTCTAGCCTGGCCTTGGTGATGGCAGGACCTTCAAACCTAAGGGCAGCAAAGCACAAATCTTGTGGTTAACAACAAAGTTTGGTCCCATGACAAGAGGGCTCCTCGCTGGGCCCAGAGAAAGTTTAGTTCAGGTATAGAGATAATATACACATAAATATAATGTAGTTTCAGTGAGAAGGTCAGGATTAGAGGGGAATTAGAGAAGCCCAAAGATTTACAAGGTAGAGGAACATATCTAAGGAGATGACTGTGACTGGAAACATTACTTATTGAACAGTCCATATGAAGCTGTTTCTCAGAGCAGTGGTCCTCAACCTTTTTTGGTACCAGGGACTGGTGCTCCTATGAGAATCTAAGGCCTGATGATCTGAGGTGGAGCTGAGGTGGTGATGCTAGTGCCGGGGCGCGGCTGCAAATTCAGATGAAGCTTCCCTTGCTGACTTGCTGCTCACCTCCCACTTAACAGGCCATGGACTGGTACCAGCCCGCCTAGAGCCCTGGGTTAAAGTTGGGTCAATCAATGGTTCTGACATGCTGCTTATTAGGGTCACCTAGAAACCTGGTGCAACCACAGACTCCTGAGCAATTCCCCAGTCTCATCAGGTGAGGCTTGAAAATCTGTAATTTCAGTTGGCTCCCCAGGAAATATGGTGCAGCCAGCACAGCACTGGACGGCATTAGTGTTTGAAGAACTCTGGTTTAGAGTGAGCGCCAGGCCTTGGGTAAGGTTTAAGGCTGTGTAAAGAATTGGAATACAATTCACAATCGTGACCAGTGATAGACTACACCACGGGAAGTACAAGGATACTGTTCGGGGCTGTCATGGTGGCCAAGTAAATACCGTCCCAGGCAGAAAATCTGGGGCCACCCGGTGGGCAAAGATAGGTCAAAGAAATGAACCTGGTTGTTTGAAGGTATTTAATTAGGGAAGCCAAGTTCTCAGAGGTACTCAAGGAACACCAATTCTCCCACTTGTCCTCCAGCTGTATTTGCTATTATTTTTATTGTTAATGATAATAAATTGGACCAAAACCCTCCTGCCAGGTACACAGAAGAAAGTTGAGGCTGAGATTCCACTTTTTGGTCTAAATCTCTCCTGCTGTCTCTCAGAGAACACTGTCGAATAGGTAGGCTGGTCTGGGCTACAGGGAAGTGCTATTTATGAAAAAAAGAGAAAGCACAGAAGAATGAGACAGGCAGGGTCAGGAGACCTGGATTCTGGTCCTAGGTCTGACTAACTCACTGCCGGTGTGGGGCAGTCCCCTGCCTTCTTTGAATCGAGGGACCTCCCTGGAAATGAGGGGAGTGGCCCGGATGACTCTGGAGCCCTGTACCCTAAGATGCACTGGCATTCAGAGGATGGCATATGTTCAGTCTCTTCCGCCGAGGGTGTGTTGCAGGTCTAAAAGTATGCAGGGCGCTGCCCATCATCACGTGTCCTGTAATCACAGGTTATCCAGTCATCTCCGCTCCCTTCTTCCAGCTGTAAGTTCCAGGAATCATTTTTACTTCATTACTTATTAGAGACTTGGCCTGTGGCATCAACAAAACAAGCATCTGGTTGTCTTTGGGGAAACTGGGGCAGAGTCAGGAATAAACCTAGTGATGACCTTGAAAGCTATTTTCTCCTTACCCAGAATTCCCTATACAAATATGCTGTGACACCTTGATCAGCTACCCTCAAAATTAGAAAGGGAGAAATAGAAAAAATTAACTCTCAGTAAGTGTAACTGTAATTCTGTAATTTTTAAGATCAAAAAAAGGTGAAAATCAAAAGCAGTCATCTAAAGATCAGAGATTAGCTGGTATCCATTACATGGTAATATATTACATGATCTATAAAGCAGTGATCTATTTTTATGCCTACTATTAAAACTAAGCATTAATTTTTGGGAAGTATGTTGATTTTACTAAAAGTATACATGCCAAAAACAAAACAACAACAACAACAAAAAACCTAAGCTGAAGATAGCTTCAGCATTTGGTTAAAAATTCATTTTGCCTAAAACCATCTTTGTTATGTTCCCCAGGATACTAATTAGGAAAATTTTTTCTAAGGATTTATTTTAGGCAAGTTCAAAGAAAATTTAACTCAGGAAGAAAGTAAAAACCTGAATAGATCTATAATCATTTTTAAAAATCATTTAACTCAAAAATCAATGAATTTCTAATTTAAACCTCAATAGGTTTTTCACAGAATTTGAGAAGTTGATTCTAAAATTCATAGAAGAAAAAGGGCCAAAAATAGCTCCTTCCCCCGCCCCCCCAAATTAACAAATAAGAATAAAGAATGGGAGCATGCTCTGTCAGACATCACGATTTGTTTCACGGCCAAAGCAACTAAGACAATGTGTACAGGATTAGGGATGGATAGATTAAAAGAACAGAATAGAGATCTGAAAAAAGAAAGTCAGTGGAGAAAACATAGACTGATCTCAGCATGATCTTAGGTACACAGGTTGACAAAAGGGGAGGAAAAAAGAATTAGACTCAAGTGTAAAAATTAAAAAAACATTAAAACTTTTACTAAAAAAATAAATAGAAAAAATATCTCTGTCATTTAGAGAGGGAAAGATTAAACAATGCAAAAAGCGCAAGCCAAATATGTGTGAAACTGCACAGAAGACGCCATAAAGTACAATGACAAGCCACAGACACCGTGAGAAGATATTTGCGACACATAATAGATTCCGATTTAGTTGTTCAGTATACTATATCGAAAACTCCTACTATCAATAAGAAACCAATGATCTAAAAAAAAAAAATAACCAAAAGATATGAATAGTTTCTTCTCAGAAGACATACAGTTGGCCAATAATCCTAACAGGATCCTCAACCTTACAGGTAATTGGGGAAATGCAGATTAAAACAATTATAAGATGCCACATTATACTTATCCACTGGCAAAAATTAAAATCTGACATTACTAAGTGTTGATGAAAATGTAAAGAAACAAATTCTTACACAGTGCCAGTGGGGATGTGAACTAATATAACCATGCTGAAGAACAATATGGCAATAATGAACTACCCTGATGACGTGTATATCCTATAATCCAGTTGCTTCCTACGTAAACTCTAGAGAAATTAGCACACATATATCCAACACACACACACACACAAAGATGTTTACTGGAACACTGTGGTAGTAAAACACTGAAAACAACTTAAATGTCCACCACTGAGTGAATGGATAAAAAGTATGATTTTGTCATACAAACAATATCATCTAGTAGTTAAAATGAATGAACCAGATCTACTATAACACAGACTAATCTTTAAAACATAATGTTCCCTTTAAAAAATTATAAAAGAATATGTACAATACGATACCATTTATATAAAATCAAATTCACAAAACGTTTATAAACACACATATTGCAAAACAAAAAACAAACATATAAATGGACTAAATATCAGCCCAGTGGTTGGTTACCTCTGGGGAGAGAGGAAGAGCAGGGTCCCTCCACAAGGGGACGTCAACTGTATCTGACGGTTTCTTTAACAAAAGCCAATGAAAAAGATCCAAAGCAAATATTAAATTTTTATATTTGCTAACTAAGGGTAATTATTCTTGTTTTTTCATCTATTTTTGAAATATCTCCAATATTTTAAAATTTTCTGTGTGTTCGTGTACCAATGAGCGTTTGTTTGAACATGCCACATTAGTGTATAGCAAAGGCTTACCCTCAGTCCACTGAATTTGGACATGTGACACGTGAACACTCACAAGTGATTGTCTTGCACAGTACAACTTTAAAACAGATATGATTTATAGATGAACTGTTCCCTACAGCTGTAGTTATTAGCCGGTGTTTAACATGTCGACAATAGACATTTATGTGAGAGGGAGTTTTATCACTGTGCAAAAAGGACACTGCTTGTTCTCTCATTTCTTCCTCCTTCTAAGCCACTTTCACATCTCAAACTTTACTGGGTAAAATAGGCTAGAAAATAGGCTATAAACATCATTGAAAGAAATTTTGACAGGTTAGTCCCACTCCAAAGAAATAATCCTACAGACAATTTTTAGTTCTGTAGAAATGCTGTCGATAGTCACGGCAACAATCTGGAAAACAGAATGTCTATCAATTGGAAAATTAAGCAAAATATCAAACTGAGAGACTATAAATAGTTATAAAGACTATGTAACAAAATGGACAAGTATTTGTTAAAAAGTATGGTGATAAGACTACTCTTAAATCACATAAAACTATTATCTTCCAGTAGTTGAAGATCAAAAGATATGTAAAAAATAAAATAGCTATATTTGCATTGTATTACTAAAAAGATTATTTTAAACTTTTAACATTTTCTTTTTTTGGTAACAGCTTTTGAGATCTAATTCACGTACCATAGAACTGACATATTTAAAGTGTACCTTCAATGGTTTTTAGTATATTCAGCTGTGCAATCATCTCCACAGTCAATTTTAGAACATTTTCATCACCTCAAAAAGAAAACCTTTAGCAGGCATCCCCCACTTCCCCCTCTCCAGGCCACTGGCAATCACTAATTTACTTTCTATTTCTATAGGTTTCCCTATTCTAGACATGTTACATAAATGGAATTATCCAGTATGTGGTCTTTTGTTCTGGCTTCTTATACGTAGCATAACATTTTCAAGGTTCATCCATATTGTAGCATGTATCAGTACTTCGTTTCTCTGTATTGGTAAAAAATATCCATTGAATGGATGTACCAAATTTTATTTATGTGGTACTATTTTTACAATAACAATATACTATGTGATAGAAAGAGGCTCAGAAAGTATTCTGTCTATCCTATACTGATGTGAATTACTTTTGGTGGCTGATAGGGTATCTTAGGGGAGCTAATCATCTCATAGAGTCTAGGTCTGCTGGGTCATAATTGGGACTTAGCTGGTAGGTAGGGCATGCCAGGTGGGAGGGCCTGGGATCCAGGGACCAAAAGTCTTGCGGGGGCAGAGCTGACAACTGGTACAGTCTGGTAGAGAGAAAGGGAAGCAAAGAAGAGTTTCTAGCACAAGCAGGAGGCAGCTGGACAGGCAAGAGTTAGGAAGGAGAGTGAAGGACAAAAAAGAGGCAGAGGTGCCTACAGGTGACCAGCTGCCCAAGGAGGTCCAGGCACAGGAGGGGGGTCCCAAGCACGGGACTGGGCCCAAGAGCAGGCCCAGGTATATGGAAAGCCCTGGGACACTGAGCAGGAGACCAGGGCGTGAACCTCTCTGCAAGACCAGAGCAGGTCCCAACTAAAGAGAGCTTGGTCAAGGCAGAGCCAGGCTACTCGACCAGGGGTTTGCGGCCAGAGAAAGACCAGGGGTGGCAGGACTGAGAGGATGCTGTCCCCTGAGCCCTGCAGACTGAACCTTAACAGGAGTTAAGGGTTACAGAAACCATGCAACTCAAAGGGCTAGGAAGGAGGAAGCAATTTCATAATCATGGTAACAACAGGCACTACTGATTATTTGCTGTGCACCAGGCGAGGTGATAGGTGATTTGACACATATTATCTCATTAATCTCCACAAACCACTTACAAGGAAAGTACATTGTTACCCTAATTTTATAGGTGAGAAAATTAAGGCTTAAGGAAGTTAAACAATGATACAATAGAAAGTAACAAAGCAGGCTCTGAACCCAAGTCTGACTCCATAGCCTACGTCTACAATTCTGAGGGTGGCAGTAATATACGGTTTGCTGAATCCACATCAGACAGTTCTTGGAGCTCTCCGCAACTACAGGCCAAAACAAGGCCACTTTACATCACATGGTGTGTAGGAGTTGGGACCCTCTGGAGGGTGGTTATAGCTAAGGTTTGCACTGGGGTGGCATCCTGAACTGATCGGGAATGTGGTCATACACACCTTTATTTGGACTTATTTTCCACAGAAAGCCTATAGGACAGGCAGGGGAAGATTAGCCCAGCAAATCATGCTGGTACCATTGTCACAATCTGGTTCCGCTGACCCTAATCCATCTCCTCACACACTTTGACAGGAACTTCTCACAACTGGCTGTTTCCCAGGACAGCAGCGTGGATCTCAAAAGATTAAGGGGTAGTGGGCTGGCAGGGTGACTCCCCCCACCTCTCACCATTATTGACCTTTTTCTTTGAACAAGAAGACTCATGTCTCTGGTGTTAGACAGCTCTGTTCTCCAGAATCTTGCCTTCTCTCCCCTTTGGAAAGATGTTTCGGCCGTATACACTTTACCCGCAAATCCCAGGAAAAGCTGAGCCAGCATGTCCCAAGGTTCTGACTTGGGTCATTTATAACCCATTTCATTTCCATAAAATTTAAATGAAAAGTAGATTCAGGTAAAGCAAGCCAGAAAACAAATGGGAAGGCAAATAGGCCAAATGGCCTTCTTGCACAGTTAGTCAAAGATTGACTGAGCATGGCTCATGGCCACTGATAAGCTTAACAGAGGTTTCAGGGCCTGGAGCCTCATAGTGGCAGGGATTTAAGAAACACGGGACTCCTCTGGGCTCCTTTGCAGTCTGGTCCTGCAAACTCTGCTCACCTTGCTTGGTATTTAGCTAATATCCCGCACCCTGGAAGCCCTCTGTCCGGTTCATCATAATCAACCCTCGCCTTGCAGATGAGGAATTAATGGCAGCGCTACTCATTAATAAACACAAAATAACTTGCACAAACAGACCACTGAGTCCACTCCGTTTTTTTGGCCTATCACCTCTGCCATCCAGTGCTGGACTCACACGTGGGCATAAGCGGCCCTTCATGGGGTCTCACTGTAGGAGCTGGAGAAGCCCCTCACCAAACACTCTTCCCCAGAAGTGCCTGACATTCTACCATTGGCAAGTCATTCTTGCCTCTGAAGAGGCTGTACCAAATAGAGACAAAGAGTCTTGGCTTTGGAGCCTGGATTCTAATTCTGGCCCTTACCAGCAGGACACAATTACACAGCCGCTCTTTAAGAGATCTATCTATCAGTATCATAGTAGTAATAATAGTAGCATTTGCCTCATGGAAAGCACTGAGCACAGTGCCTAGCACATAGTATATGCTCAATAAATGACAGCTGTGGCTTGGTTGTTATGCTGTGTATCTCTCTTAGGTCCTCCTCTAAGACTGACATCTCCCCGGAACATGTCCTAGTCTTAGTGCATCGGTGTGTCAGTCATTTCCCTGCCTAATCAGAGGAATCTGTAGCAGCTGAAGCCTCAGGGAAGGGCAGCTGGAAGAGGAGCAAGAAATGGAAGAACCATGACTGGAGAGGAAAAGGGGCAGAAGGGCATGGCTGGGAGCATGACGACAAGTGTCTTCACTTGACTGAGGGCCTCGTCGGTATCCATAGCAAAATAGTTTTGGGGGTGGGTAGAACTCACCCACCCAAATCTCTAAGGATTTACAAGTGAGGTCACTTCGATTTAAAAAAAAAAATTTTTAAATTAAGGATTGATTTACATAAAGTGGAAGGCATAGATCTAAAGTGTATAAGTCAGTGATTTTGACAAATGTATACAGCAGTACAGCCACCACCCTAACCAAGCTGTCTTTTGTGTGCTGGCTCAGGCTTTCATGCAGAGCTTACACATCAGGAACCCCCACTGAGGAAGACACAGACCTTTCCTCGTGCCTGAGGCCATCGCAGTGTGTGCAACAAAAGTGGCATCGAGAAGTCGGAATGGAGTCAGTGGAACTAGAGTAGTGAAGCAGAATGGGGAGTAGAACTGAGTCACCGACTAACTGATTCAGTCCTGAAAGGCTGTGGTGTCAATGAATCTGGGCAAGAATCTGCATGGAATGGGCCTGTGGGAGTGTCACAGTGGTCGAGCTTGGAATTGACTCATGACACCTAGATTCTTTCCACACCTGACAGAGCCGTCAACCCACTATCTGTCTTTGCATAAATCACACCACAGCTCGGTGCCTCATTCTCTAAACCTTGTAAAACAATGAGAGTGGACTGAACGCTTTTCTGTGTCATTCTGGCTCTAGCAATTAAAACAATCCTGTGCTGATGATCTAGACAGGGCAGTTTCACTGCATGATGACTCCAAATTCTCCCTCGTTCACTTAACACAGACACAGCGCCCACCTCCCACCCCGCAACCCCCAGCAGCTGTTTGGTGCATTCTGCAAACTGGGACTCTTGATAAAGAGGACCCAAGAAAGCAGGCGTGGAGACTCAGTTGATGTCAAGATAATGTAACTCAGCTGACACATATTTATATCCTAGTGTCTGCTGAGAACTTCATACTTCGCTGTCCTCTGCAAAGGCATTTGGGACAGTGGAACTAGAAAACATTTAAGAAAAGAATAAAAGCGATCTGGAAGTAAGAAATTCTCTGTAATCCCAAAGATGTTGGGTCTTTGTAGGAAAACTAGTTCTCATCTTGTCCGTCCAAATTCTAACTGAACTGCAAGGCCCAGTTCAAACGTCACCTTCTCCTGGGAAGCCTCTCCTAAGCCCCTAGCTAGAGAGGCCCATGGTGAATTCCTGTGGCCCTCTGCTTGCACCTTTTTATACGCATGTACCCAGTACTATCGTTACATGCACGCAACTCCTATAGACAGGCTGAGGTAACAGGTTATGGTCCTTTCAAATTTTCACAGGCTGGTTAAGTGCTTTGTACATGTTAAGTACAAAATCCTTTTTTAAAATGAAGAAATAAATGTCAGGTTTAGGGTAAACTGAATTATGTCTCTCTCTTTTTTTAATTATGTCTTTTAACGAAGGAATTTATCTCCTATAATTTTCGAAAGTAGAAAACTACCTGAAATGAGGTCTTAAATCCTCCTGAATCCTCACCGCTGTGTGCTAGCCCACAAGATGCATCATTGTCTTTCGCTAAAATGATTGTCAATTTAGAAAATACTATAAAAGTTGAAAGATTATCTGCACTAGATATTAAAATAATTGTGTACATTTGCACGGCACTTTGAAGCGTGTAAGAAAACTGCAGTGGCAGCTAACTTCTGGGCGTGGGAGTGAGAGCTCAGGGAGGTCTGGCAACTTCTATTTCACTCCTGAAAGCACTCGTCTGTATTGTTAGACGTTTTCCTGTAAGCATATATGGTTGTATTATTTAAACGATGTTTAATGAAAGCTAAAGTTTACAGAGAGTTTTGACAGGTATATTCATTTGGTTATATGTATTTAATTACCTGTATAATTAAATACGATACACATGATGCATCATAATGCATTTTATTGTTGAAAAAATGGAATCTCAAGGTTAAATAACTTGCCCAAGAGTTAATTACAGAATCAAAAAACAGTGTGCTTATGTAACAAAAAGTACAGGAGAGGGAAATTTATATTCCATTCATATTCTGGTCCATCCAATGAGGACCTTGTCATTAGGCCAACATAATTTATTAAGTGCACACCCTGGGCCAGGACCTGCTGTTCCCCTCCTAAGAGCTACAGGGACTGTGCACATCACCATGGCTGCACGTTCCTTCGGACATGACACATACATGAAGTATACAAGAGACTTGCTCATTTATGTCACCTCCTAAATGGATTCTAGGAAGGAAATGTTGCCTGTATTGGTTTTTGTTTTCACCTGTACAATTTGGAAGCCATCAACCAAATGATGTTATCCTGTTCCACGTGTAAATTTTTTCCAGGCATCTCAGGGTACACCCAGATAAGCACTGCCTTTGGAACCTAACTAGCACAATGATTCATTCAGTCAACATTTAACAGGTAGAAATAGAATCAATGTCTTATTGGCTCTGCCTCAGATGAAAATGAGAAGGGAAAAAAAAAAAAAAAGTTAGTTTTTAATGCCTGGTTCCTACACATCATGGATCATTCCAGGGGTGTCATGTCTTAAGAAGTGACTAAGAACAGCGATTAGGTCTGGTGTCCAAGAGTTTGCCCGGATAGTTTTGTTGGAAAGATGGAGCCCACGGCGACAGAACTTCCAGCTAACTGCAGCCTCTTGCTTGGGTCTCCTGTGTTAATCAGTGTAAAAGAGCTAAACTTCCCCCCAAACAAGTGTCTTTTATCCCAGTGAACAACTTCCCCATAATCAGTGGATTTATCACATCCTAGCTAGAGCCAGCCTGGAAAAGCTGTCATGGCTTCATAAAATCCCAGGCTCAAGTGGACCTTGAAGGTTATCTAGGTGAATAACTTTCCATCACGAGAGTCTCTCTCGGCTCCTCCAGTGTATGCTTGAATGGGCTAATTAGCAGGCTGCTACTCGCTTAAGAGTGTGTGACTTTAGCTCGGTGGGTTCTCAGTCCCTCATCAGATGGAACTGTGCTGTCTGAATTTTCCCTCCTCTCTCCCTTTTTATTTCAATTATCCATCCTTTGAGGTCCACTTGAAGTCCTGCTCCTTCGTTCAAGATCTTCCACTGACCTACTCCCTCCTGGCCATCCTTCCTCTGAGCTGCACAGTCTGGCAGGTTATAAATAACTGTCAGTGCTGAGTCTGACACAGGTCTGCACTATCTCCGAATCCAAATACTAGGTGTCTTAAGGCTAGAGACCATGTCTTTTCCTCTCAGGTCACCTAATCTATAGATGGCCATACCGATGGTGTCCGCCCAAAACTTGTGAAATGCGCAGAAAGTGCCCTGGCCACTCCTCTCCAGTGTTCACTTATGGACTGTATGCTGACTTCCTGAGGCTCAGGTCTGATCCCATCCATCAGAATGGGTTAAGGTAGTCAACAAGCAGCCACTAGTGCTTCTCCAAGGGACCAACTATGCTGCTACTTCCCCTTCTGTTCCTGGGAGCGTGTGTCCCTGCGTTGGGTTACCACACGAGTCACTTTTTCAGTTGGAAATTAGCGTCTGTTAAGTTTTCAGTCATTGTAGGTTATTAAGCAAAAGGTGCTTAAGAGTGTGTAGTATATGTGTGTGTATGTGAGTATGAGAGTGGGAGAGTTTGTGTTTGTGAACAAATATAAGTGTGTGTGGAGTGAAGGTGGGTGTGTACGTGTAAAGTGCATGTGGTATGTGGGTGCAGTATTGTGACGTGTGTGTCAGTACAAGCATGAGTGTGTGAGTGTGCATGTGCATGCACAAGTGTATGTACATGCCACTGGGCACAAGCCTTTGCTAACGTTCTGATTGAAATGTTGTTTCTTCTATTCCTTGGACCTGCGTGGATCAACTAAGCCAGAGGTCTCCAAACATTTTTGATAGCAAATGCCAGTAAAAATTTTTTGATATAGATTTGCTTATGTTATAAACATATACTAGTGGCCATCCATATATTAAACATTAAAGTGAAATCACTTTGTTTCCTTGGCAAGAAAATAAACACTTATCCCGGTAGCTCATCTTGCCTAGCCTGTGTTGACTGCAAATCCCACAGTCAAGGCCACTCTTCTAACACACAATGGCCCCTACTCTGGGTCCTCACCCCACTCCTAGACACACACACACACACACACACACACACCTGCTGAGGGCTTGCTTTGAGTCACTCAAAGCAAATGCCAGGCGATAAACTGGAAATGGGGTGCGTGTTCACTTGCTCCTGAGGATAACCTTTAGTTTGCACTGCTGATGCCAATTTCTAGAAGCCTAAAAGTGAGGTACAAGAGATGCAGAGATGAGCTCTAAAACGTGAAGCCAACCAAGCAAGGAGACTCTTTGAGGTTATATGGGGGCAGGGGTTCATATGTTTCTGAATGTACTTGTTGGCAGTTCACAGCCAGCCCAAAGTGATGAGGGGCTGGAATACACCACATCTAAGAAATGACAGCAGATTCCCGCAACAATTTACAAGTGTGCCTTAAAAGAGCATTAGCCAACTGCTGCTGGAATCATTTAAAACTTTTTTAATTCACTGCATTTTCTCTTAATGACACGGAATTCAGAATGTCTTCTTGGAAGCCTTAGTAATCTAGTGAAAGAGAGTGCCCAGATTTTACTCTACAGGAGAATACAGTACAAAATGACGAGAAGACAGCTAAAGGTCCACTCCAAGGCCTGACCACCTAACAGGAGTAAGGCTCATTAGGGAATGAAATGGTGAACCCCGAGGAAGGTGGCAGTGCTGGCTTTATACAGGACTGTCTCTTGTCTGTCACTACTGGGGTGCTACTAAGATAAACTCTTGAGATGTTTAATTAATAATGTTTCACACTTGCATCAAATTTCTTTTCTCCAAACACACCTATATCCACTATTTTACTAAAGACTCATAGTGATCTTATGAATGAGGCTCAGAAGAATTTAATGTATAGATTTTTTTTTTTTTTTTACATTATCGAGAAGAAACAACTCAGAGAGTGACAGTCCAGCACCTCCTCCACGCTGGCAGGATGCTCTGGGCTGGATTTCACTGGGACAGAAGCAGTAGGGTTGGTTGAGGTCGAAGCCAGTGGGGAATCAGTCGACTGCACTGGATTCTGGAGTGCTGACTCAGCCACAGGACTCCAGGAGGGCAGAGAGCTAAGCGCCAGAGTGAGTTACAGGATGAGGTGCCCACTATGCCTGACTGGGTGAGAAGACTGGCCTCTGCCCTCAGGGGTTTACAACCTAATATATCACACACGGAGCCAATGTTTCTGAGACATGTAAATGTGAGAAGAAAACTGGCGTGATTTTGTAAGTATAAGCTTTCTCAGTTTAAGCAAATCTGTATGTGTGTTCCTTTTTGTTCCGAAAGTTGCTGAGTAAGATAGGATGCAATGAGTTTATGGTCAATTAGTCAAGAAAAGATAACATTTAGGCAAAAGAGAAGGAGTCCTTAAGTTAGGAAAGAATGCAAATTGGAGGCCAGGAAAAATTTGCTCACTGAATAAACAGCTGCCAC
>NW_006434709.1:20030984-20053502 GCF_000325575.1 Pteropus alecto
AAGCGGTCTACACCGGCTTCTCTATTTGCACAGCCTCTCCCAGGGCTAAAAGCCACCCCCGTCAGCCGGCCCCGAGGTGGGAGAGCTCCTGTTTCTCCTGAGCAAAAGTTTAGCATGGGAGGTTACAGTTTTTTGATTCTGGGGCTACACTGGCTCCCCAGATTGCAAGAACAATGGGGGTGGGGAGAGGAGAGAGAGAAGAGGTGGAGGGGGGAGGAACCGCTGAGATTTGTTGGTTAGGGCCCTCTGAGCAATGTTAATGGAGAGGAAAGTAGAGCTTGCTCTCACTGTAGAGAAGCCAGCGGGGTGGGGTGGGGTGAGAGGACCTGGGTGCATCGAGGCCTGTGTTCTGCCTCCAGCTCCCACAGCCAGATGCTGAGCCTCTGTTCCTCCTCTCTGAAATAAGGGATGTGAGTATCTGCCTCCCAGAGTTAGTTTCCTCATCTCTAAAATAAGAGATAATATCTGCCTTTAGAATGTAATTGTTATAAAGTATAAGACACAGAGCAGGCACTCAATAATGGTAGCTGTCATTGGAATGATGATGTGTACCTAAGAGGAATTTTCCTAAAACCAAACCACCTGAAGTTGAACAAGGCCTTAAGATGCTTAACGGTTAAGAAATAGAAGTAAAAATAAAAAATTTAAAAAGAAATAATAGCAACAAACAATCAAAGATTATGGAAAACGTCTGCTCTTAAAGGTGTGCGCAGGGGCTGCAGGCTGCCCAGGCTGCCCACTGCATTCTCCTGCCCAACTTCAAGGAAAACCTGGCTGCATTTTCTAAACACGTCCACTAGGGCCACACGGGGGCGCTCGAGTCAATGCCTCGGATCCAGGCTTCCCATCCGCTTCCTCTGAGTAAAGTGAGAAAAGGCGTTGGAGGACGATGACCGTGAGCAGAGAGGTGCTACTGGATGACTGATTGCTTGGCCCACTGCCACCAAGGCAGTGACTCAGGCTGATCGGCCTTGGGTGTTTCAAAACTATGTGCATGCCAGCCTAAAAGGTTTTCCCCTCACTTTCTAAGCACTTTCCCAGCACCGTGGCCTGGAGCACAGGTTACTGTTATCACGCCAGGGGAGGGGAGCTCAAAGGATGGAGGAGAATTGAATTAATAAATGCAATTTACAAACAAACAAACAAAAACAACTTCCTAACGTGCCACAAGAGGAGCAAATGAATACTCCCAAAGAAGGACCTTGAAGGACAGTAGGCTGGGGGTGGGGGTAATAGCCTGTTCTTCAGTGTGTCACCACAGTGTCCTTGGCATGAAAGGCATGCTTGCCCTCAGTGCCTGCCAGCTCTGGTAGAGTCCAGCTTGAGATGCAGGGCAGCAGGCTGGCTCCCAAATAGAGCAGTGCTGAGCTTCTGGAACAGATGGTCTCCCACACCCACAGGCTATACCTTCACCAACCACTACATACACACACGTCCACACCCAGGGGACAGACCAGCAGCCCAAACACACAGCATCACCAGGCACAGCAAGGCACACGCAAGCCTGGGCTCCAGCTCCAGGGCACAGGTTGGCATGCCTTAAAGATGAGGATGGATCCCAAAAGCAGATAAATTAGAAGAAGGTGATTTAAATCACCAAACTATCACAGAAGAATTCAGTAAGCTGAGATTCTTTAAAAAATGATTTTAGAAAATAAAAATACATTTTTATTTTTTAAAACATGGAGTAGAATGTGAATTTTGAAGTATTAATATTATTATGTTTTAAGACAAAATAGTACTTCAAAGAGCTGAGGTCAGCTGGGGGTTGGAGGGTGTTCATTACCCTCTGCCCTCTTACCTGTGATGAATAAACAGTGCTTGCTTAATAAAAAGTCAATTAAAGCAGAAGATCATGCAAAAATAAGACATACATACTTTAAATATTTTAACTGACAGCATACATTCAAACTTAAAACATTTATCTGAAAAAAAAAATATATATATATTTATCTGAAAACACACACACACACACACACACACACACACACACACACACACCTCTTGGCCAATAATATAAGACTAAGGACTTTTCTTTATGCACTCTCTTTCATAGATAATAGATTATCTATGATTTCTAATTTAGATTTCTCTATAGTGGAACAAAAACTTAAAGATATTTATGAAACAATCCAAATTTAAAGTCTTTTTAGAGCTTATTATATATCCCTACCACCCTGCAGGATTTTACTGTTTTCTCTCACACACATAATTTGACAGTAATTTTATTAGCAACTCATCTTCATTGACTCTTTCCAACACATTCAACTTTGTTTTCATAGGAACTTTTTTTTCATGCTCATACTTCATTAGTTTAAATGAGACTGAATCAAATTATGTAATCACAAATAAGAACAACAAACACAAGTGACTTTTGATAAATACACAACTAAAACGCTAGGGACAGCACGGTGTTCTGGAGAACAGGCTGCTACACTATAACTGAGCGCTTTCAAGCATACCCTCGGGTATCAGTCAGAAGGACTAGGAGGCAGAGCTAATTTAGAAAGTCAGTAAAGTGGAGACAGGTTAAGAGAACATCTCCCCAACTTTAGTGGAAATGTCTGAAAATTCACAGACTCTGCATTTATAACATGGCCAAATTTATTAGATATAATTTACATGCAACTCTTCAGAAAAACAAATATGAAGGCCGAGTAAGAGGTGCCTACATCCACTGTACTTCCACCAGTCACCTGACCCCGTCACCACTGGCCCAAGTTAACATGGTTTCAAGTGCTGTCCAAATCCTAGGTCTGTGCTGCAAGCAATCTAGTTTATCTAGGATTTCAAAATTATTCCCAGTTTAAAAGGCAGTCACATTAAGTGAAAGGTAAAAGAGTAAAGCTTTTAGAGGAAAAGATAGGTGAATAGCTTCATGATTTTCGGGTGGACGGTACTTTCTTTAAATGGAACACAAAAGGTACTAACTATAAACAAAAAAAATGGATAAATTTGACTACATTTATTAAGAACGTCTATTCATCAAAATATATTCTTAAGGAGTGAAAAGGCAAGCCACGGATTAGAAGGTTCTTGCAACTCATGAATTCAACAAGGACTCATAACTGAATATATAAAGATGTCCTACAAATTGATAAAAAAAAAAAAAAGGCAGATAATCCAACTGAAAAATGGGCAAAAGACTTGAGCAGGCACTTCTAAAAGAAGACATCCAAATAGCCAAATACCTTGTATCACATACAAGGTGCTTATGAGAAATGCAAAGTTATCAAGTGCAAATTAAAATCAGAATAAAATCAAAGGATGTATAAAGAAACAGAATGTAGTATATATATAAAATGAAATATTATTCAGCCTTAAAAAGGAAGGAAATTCTGACACATGCTACAACATAGATGAGCCTTGAATACATTATGCTAAGTGAAATAAGCCAGTCACAAAAGGACAAATACTGTACCAGTCTACTTATATGAGGTATTTGGAGTAGTCAGATTCATAGAGACAGAAAGAAGAATGGTGGTTGCCAGGGGTAAAGGGAGGGGAAAATGAAGAGTTTGTGTTTAATGGGTACAGAGCTAAAGTTTGGAAAATCTAGAGATAGACAGAGGTGACGACTGCACAATAATGTGAAAGTACTTAATACTACTGAACTGTACACTTAAAAACAGCCAAAGTGGTAAATTTTAATGTTATGTATATTTTACCACAATAAGAAAAAAATTACACTGACAAACACATCCACCAGAACGGCTATAAGTGAAAATGAGATGAACAGGACCAAGCTTTGGGGGGGCTGTGAAGCAACTGGAACTCTGGCACACTGCTGGCGGGGTGGGGGAGGTGTAAGTCCGTACAGCCATTCCGAACACGGACAGTGTCTACTAAAGCCGAACGGCTGCAACCTTCTGACTCAGTAATCCTATTCCTAGGTATGCATGCAACACCAAATGAACAAATGTGTACATTTGTTCACCAAAAGATGCTGACTAGAATGTTCATCGCGGCATTATTCATACGATCCCTAACTGGACACAACCATATGTCCATCGAGAGAATGGAGATGTAGTCTCACAGTGAACCATTCTACAACGATGAAGATGAACAATCTACACACAAGAGCATGGGCAAATCTCATACGCACCGTGTTGAATGGAAGTAACCAGATACAAAAGAGTATGTGCCATATAAATCCACTGAAAGTTCAAAGCCAAGTAAAATTATTCTTTGCTTTTAAGAAATGAAGATGGCAGGAGGAAGGGGATGTTCTATTTCTTCATCTGAATGTTGATCACATCGTCTATTCACTTTGCCTCCTTGTGAACTATGCATTATTCTGTGTGTATATGTCACCTGAATAATAAAAAAGTTGACTTAAAAGAACAAAGTCAGTCATATGCAGCACTATATATAATGAAGTATTCAATTATGAAATATTTAAGACACAAGAGTGTGGGGACTTAAGCCATAATGGAACATTGGTGAAATGAAATAAGGCAGCTTCAGCGAGAGTATATCCATCATCAGGGAGTCATTTAGGAGTGTGGAAAATTTAGGTCAAGGAGCTGATAGCACCAGAAGGTGTTGTTAGAGCATCTACCATCTATGTCATACATCTTGGCCTCTAATCACATGGTGCCTTGTTTGTTATTTAAATGTCTTATCAGTGTTTCCCTTAACAGTAGGTCTCCCTGAAAGCAGGGACTCTGTTGATACTTCTCTAGTGTAAATCAGAGCCTAGCACAGGGCCAGGCATATCATAAACACTTGTTTAATAAAAATATACCATAATATTAGAATTATATGACAACAATAATAAATGTGTTTTCATCTAATGCAAGGACTTAGAAATATTAGAATATCTATCTAGGGGCAACTTTATAATAAACAAAGAGCTTGGGCTTTGCAGCATGACAGATCTTGGGCAAGTTATATAAAATCCTTGGCCTCTGCTCTGCAATCTCAAAGTGAGGATATTAGTGACTTCATAGGGTTGGTGCCAGGATGAAATAAATTATGAGATACAGTTGAGGAAATGGGGGATCAGGGACACAATTATGTGGCCAGCAGCACACAGCAAAGTATAGTAGTTGTCTTCTCCTAAAACCCGTATCCACTTCTGACCCTAAAGAAAAGACAAGAAGTGGAATCTGGATGCTTCTCCATGCTTCATCTCCTCAAATCTTCCTGAAGCCAGCTCCCAGGGAACTCCCCATCATGCCTTTCTGATCTGTCACCAGGATTCTCCTTTGCAGCCACAAGTTGTTTTTCATGAGCCAGATGCTTTATTAATTTCATAACTCAAGTCTTGATTAAGTTTCATAACTCATGGATAACTTGATACCCCAGTGGGCAGGGATTGGTTATGAAAAGCATTACAAATTTCTAAGCACAAATATGTACTCAATGTCACACTTAACTGTTACGAGCCTCTTGCCCAGGTCTCGTAACAGTTAACCAACACCCACGTGAGTCTCCCAATGCTGGAGGAGGCAGGTGTTGTGGAGTTCTCAGCCCTGCTGTAATCCTCAGAGGTTGTCAGTGTACGTATTGGATGGGGAGTCCAGAGACTGAGATGCAGTTCAATTCTGCCACCCTCTGCCTGTGAGATGGTGGGCCACGGACCTCCCCTCTTGGAGCTTTGATTCTCTTATCTGAAAAGTGAGGAACTGGATGCTCTGCTTCCTCCCTATTTTAGATCAGTTCAGGTTCTCTCTATTGTAACACAGACTGAAAAAAAAAAAGCAGCACATGGGGGGAATTTGCTGGGAGGATCCTGGACTGTCAACGACTCTAAGGAACCTCAAGCCACAGGAAGAGCAAAGCAGAGCTGTCCAGAACACCCCAGCAATGGCAGGTTGTGGAGCTGCCTTCTGTGGAGTTGTCAATGCAATTCAGCTCTAGGCAGCCACAAATTTTTGCGTCGGACAAGGACAAACAAACAACAGATGCATTAAGTGGATTCTAGGTGGAATAAATCATGTGAATGATGGCAATATATTCTCAACTACGAGGCAGCAGAGTTCATTATGGAGTAACTGCAACTGCCGTGTTCTCCACAGACCAAATACAGCTATGCAAATTGGGAGGTGGGCAGCGAGAGCCTTCCCTGAAGCCACCGGCGTGTGGGAGGGCTGTCCCGAGTCATGGATCAATGGATGGTCCCTTTCTCCCTAGCAAGGGGCAGGGTGGTGTCTGGGAAGAGCTCTGAATTTGGCTTTTGAAGACATGCTCTATATTTGTAAGATTCATTGAGAATCTAACATGAGCCAGCAAGCACTGTCCTGGCTCTGCCACTAGCTAACCATGTCAAGTTGGTTAAAATTTTTGAACACTGTTAAGCCTTCATTTCCTCATTTTAAAACTCATCTGTCGTACTAGGTCATCTCCAAATCTCTTATCAACCCATGTGCATTCCAAACACTGAAACTAACCTTCTTCTATTTCTAATGAACTCCATGACATCTTGTTCAGCTATCTTTAGAGTCCTCATGTCCTCATGGTGGGGTGTCACACAAACAGTAATCAGGTGACTGATGAGATGGATGAAAGTATCATCTGACTGCCAAAAAAGATCAGCGTCAGACCTGAACAGTAAGAGCAGGGTTCTCATACTATATTTGTCAGAAACCGTAACATACCATTTTCAGTTTGTCCATTCATGGATTCACTGAATGACTTGTTTATTCAATAAGCAAGTATTTGGTGCTCACCTTGGACCAGGCATTATGCTGGGCATTGCATTAGACCAAGGCCCTGCCCTCAGGGTCCTCGTGTGCTATATAGGAAACGCAGACCTACAATACTAGTCACATACAATACGACATGATAAGAGAAGACTGAGCATGCCGTAAGCAGAGGAAGAAGTCAGGAGAAAACGTGAAGAAAGATGCAAAACGAGACAGCATAATTGATGGAGTGAGGTCTTGGGATTAAGGATGGCAGACGGGGATGGAGCCAGAAGAGGACAGTATTCCCTTTAGTTTTTAGAAAAATCCCTAAGTTAAATAATTTCCAGGGCAAAAAGAACCCTTTGATAATTTGAGTCTTCTAAGTGTTTGTATTTGGAGGGAGTCAGAAGTGGGAGCTTCCTTTACCATCTTCACATCTGGCCACACCCCTAGACACTGCCTCCTTCTACCCTAAGGGGCAGCAGCTCTGCATCTTTTCTTTGATGATCCCTAAGCCTCAGTTCCTGCTGCCCAAGTTCAGTCCCATGGGAGGATGACTGGGAACTGAGCATGGTTTAAAAGTCACAAAATGGAGAGTACGCACAAGAGTAAAATTATTTATATATGGGCATCTTCCGCTGGGAGAAATTACTTCCTTATCACTCTTATATCTCAGACTAAGGTTTAAGCACAATTCACTTTTCGCTTTTCCATTTCAATTAGCTGCATATTTTTAGCATGTGTTATATAATGCTCATCTGCCCAAATTTGTTGGCTTGGGGCCTCTCCTTCCTTTCATTTCACTGGTAGATTGACCCACATGATGGGATGACAAGTCTGTAAATAGCCTGCCTGAGGAGGGGTGGATGAAAAGAGAGCTCTCGAGATGAAGTGAGGGTTTGTATTTGGCATGCCAGAGCTAAATTCATCCCTTCTAAAAGGGGAAAGCAAGAAGAACGCATAATTCCAAATTGAACTGCAACGCATTAGGAAAGGGCTGTTCCACCTACAATAAGCACGTGAAGACGAGAGGCACCAGACAGGTGGGGCTAGGCGCCCAGAGAGAGGCCCCCGGAATGCCACTGAGAGAGGCACAAAGGTGGCTGGCCTCAGCACAAAATGCTCCAGGGGCTCTGTGAGCTGCAGAATTGTCTAATGCTGTTTTTGCATATACCATATGCACAAGTTGCAAGCCTTTCTAGGAAAAAAAGTGCTCACCAGCACTGTCGATGGGGAGGCAGGAAAAAGCATGAAGTGGGAATGAGGAAACCTCACGCTAGCCCCATCTGTCATTAGCTCCTGTTGTTCTAGGGAGGACACTTCACGTCTCTCAGGATCAGCATCCTTGTGTTAAAAATATCTATCATCACTTCTATACATAGGGTTGCAGAAGGACTAAAATGGAATGATGAATGTGTCCAGAAAAGTATCATGTTATATTCAAATATAAAGCATTGTTGTTTTGAGTCTGAATCATAATCAATGATTACACTCCCCAGGTAAAATCTATGGATGGCGCTGAGGCTAAGCCACCTCCTCTCAGTGGTCACAGCATAAAACAATTACCTCTAGAAACAGAGCCTAGAGAAGCTTGGAGGGAGTTGAGCAGGAACCCTATAAGTCAAGGAGTTTAGTGCTGGGTTACTATCTTAGAGCCCCAAAGAAAGATACCCTTCCCCAGGTCCTGGGCTCATCGAAGGCAAGTCCACGTGCACTGGGACCCTTCAGCCCATCCATCCTCTTCTTCCTCTTCCAGGTTATGCAACAAGGCAACATTTACCACAGAAGGCACACATCTGAATGAAGCCTTGGATGTTTCAAAGACTACCTGAAGTCACTATGGAAAAAGTCTTTCCAGAGCTAAAGAAAAATAAAGCTGTATTTTTCCTGAGCATCCATCAGTAGTTAGCAATTATGGTTTTAGCAATTTGATAGGAAGACAAATATTCAACTCCTCTGCTGGAGAGAGTGCCAGCCTCTGTGAGATAAATGTGATCTGATTTGCAGTTCTAGAGATGAAATTCCCTCTTTAATGCCCCTCAGACTGAGCTGAACTGTGTAACATATGCCAGGCTGTGTACCTACCAGCAGTTACTGACCAGCACTTAGCATGCCTGGGTCCTGGTTAGGCACTGGGGTGCTGTAGAAAGTTATGGCCTTTGGGTCATACAGTCCTGTATCCATGTGGCTTTACTAGGTGACTGAGGGAGGTATTTATTTTGTTCATGCATCTGTTTTCAATTCTGTAATAATACTTGTTTCACAAGTAGATTGTGAAGATTAAATCAGATGATGTATATAAAGGAACACATTTTTTTTTTTTAAGTGTATATAAAAAGCACAGGGCTCGGCATGTTGAGAGGGAGTCAACGAATATTAATTTCCTTCCCTATCTAGATTCCGAACCCAGGGAAATCCAACTAAATGTGTTAGTTCACAAATTATATCTTTACTTTTAAATATCCCTTTTATCTAACAGCATCACGCTCCACACACACACTCACACTTGCACACATACACATTCTAACACCTTTGACTATCCTGTATCCTACTTTTCAACCCAAACTTATAAGCTCAAATTCTATTTCCATTTCTTATTTTCTCTTTCTGATACTATGTTATTAGTGTATAGTGTTTTTTTTTATCGGTTTCGTATCCTGCAACTTTATGAAATCTGTTTATTAGTTCTAACAGTTTTTTGATGGAGTCTTTAGAGTTCTCTTATATAATATCATGTCATCTGCAATAGTGACATTTTACTTCTTCCTTTCCAATTTGGATGCCTTTTATTTATTTTTTCTTGCCTAATTGCTTGGGCCAGGACTTCCGATACTATGTTGAATAAAAGTGGCAAAAATAGGCATCCTGTCTTGTTTCTGATTTTAGAGGAAAAGCTTTTAGCTTTTCACCACTGAGTATGTTAGCTGTAGGTTTGTTGTATACGGCCTTTACTATGTTGAGGTATATTATCTTTATACTTGCTTTAAGAGTTTGTACCATAAATGAATATTGAATTTTGTCAAATGCTTTCTCTGCATCTCTTGAAATGACCATAAGATTTTTATTCTTCATTGTGTTAATGTGATATGTCACATTGACCGATTTCTCAATATTGAACCAGCTTAGCAACCCTGGAATAAATCCCACTCGATTATGTATGATCCTTTTAATGTATTGTTAAATTCAGTTTGTTAATATTTTGTTGAAGATTTTTGCATCTATGTTCATCAGAGATATTGGCCTCCAATTTTCTTTTCTTGCAGCATCCTTGTTTGTTTTTGGTATCAGGGTAATGCTGGTCTCATAAAATGTGTTTAGAAGAGTTCCTTCCTCTTATATTTTCTAGAAAAGTTTGAGAAGGATTGGTATTAATTCTTCTTTGAATGTTTGGTAAAATTCATTGGTGAAGCTGTTTGGTCCTGGACTCTGTTAGGAAGTTTTTGACTGCTGATTCAACCTCTTTACTAGTAATTCATCTGTTCAGATTTTCTATTTCTTCATGATTCAATCTTGGTAGGTTGTATGTTTCTAGGAATTTATCCTTTTCTTCTAGGTTGTCCGGTTTATTGGTGTATAATTGTTCATAGTAGTTTTTAATGACCATTTGTATTTATGTGGTATCAGCTGTAATATCCCTCTTTCATTTCTGATTTTATGTGAGTCTTTTTTTTTGGTGAGTCTAGCTAAAGGTATGTCAATTATATTCGTCTTTTCAAAGAGTCAGCTCTTAGTTACATTGATCTTTTCTACTTTTCTTTTAGTCTCTATTTCATGTATTTCGGCTCTAATCTTTATTTCCTTCCTTCCACTTACAGTAGAAGTACGGGAAAAGTCTCTTCAATAAATAGTGTTGGGAAAATTGGACAGCTACATGCAAAAAATGAAACCTGAGCACTATCTTATACCATACACAAAAACCAACTTCAAAATGTATTAAAAACTTGAATGTAAGACCTAAACCCATAAAATTCCTAGGAGAGAACATAGGCAGTAAGCTTAACATACATTGTGGCAATAATTTTTTGAATCTAACACCAAAAGCAACAATAAATAAGTGGAGCTACATCAAACCAAAAAGCTACTGCACAGTAAAGGAAACCATCAATGAAATGAAAAGGCAACCAACTGAATGGGAAAAAATGTTTGCAAGTCAAGTACCCGATAAGGGCTAAAGTCCAAAATATATTTAAAAAAACTTATACAACTCAATAGCAAACAAACAACCCCCCCACAAACAATCCGATTAAAAAATGGACAGAAGATCTGACTAGACATTTCTCCAAAGAAGATAAACAGATGGCCAACAGGTATATGAGAAGATACTCTACGTTGTTAACCATTAGGGAAATGCATATCAAAACCATAATGAGACATAGCATGCCTGTTAGAATGACTATTATCAAAAAGGCTAGAATAACAAGTGTTGGAGAAAAGAGAACTCTTGCGCACCATTACGGAAAAGTAAATTAGTGCAGATACTATGAAAACAGTATGGAGGTTCTTCAAAAAATTAAAAAAGAATTACCATATGACCCAGCAATTCCACTTCTGGGTATTTACCTGAAAAAGCTAGCTAGCTCAAAAAGATGTATGCACCATCTGCCCCCGCCATGTTCACTGAAGCATTAGTTACAATAGCCAAGATATAAAAACAACATAAGTGTTCATTGATAGGTGAACGGAAAAAGATATTGTGGTATGTATGTATGTGTGTGTGTGTAAATACGTGTATAAACACAAACAATGGAATATTTATTCAGCTATAAAAAAGAATGAAATCTTGACATTTGCAATGACATGGATGGATCTCAAGGACATTATGCTAAGTGAAATAAGTCAGATAGAGAAAGACATACTATGTTATCTCTCTTATATGTGGAATCTAAAAAAATTTTTAAAGTAAAAAATATTTCATAGGATACAGAAAGATTGATGGTTGCAAGACAAAGGGTATGGAAGGTAGGAGAAATGGGTGAACTGTTTTTATTTTTTTATTTTAAATAAATTAACTTTAAAATTATTAACAAGCCAAATCCAGCTGTATATAAAAAGAACTATACACCATGACCAAGTGGGTTTTATCTCAGTAATACAAGGCTGGCTTAATATCTAAAAAACAATATATATAATACACAATAATGACAAAAACAATAGAATCATCTCAGTAGAGTCAATAAAGCATTTGACAAACCCAACATCCATTCATGATTTAAAAAAAAAAAAATCATTTTAAAGACTAAGGACAGAAGGGAAAATCTTTAATCTGATCCAGAGAATCTATGAAACACACATATCTATCGTCATTCTTAATGGTAGAAGACTGAATGCTTTCCTCCTAATGTGAGGGCCAGCTTTTGCCACTTGTCTTCAACATTATATTAGAGATTTCAGTCAATGCAAGAAAGGAAGGAGAAAAAAAGAAAGAAAAGAAACAATGGCCTCTAGATTGCAAAAATAATACCGCCTTTATTCACAGATGACAATCCTATATGGATAAGTCTCAGAAACATTAGAATAAGCTACTTTAACAAAGTTGCAGGCTACAAGGTCAATTTATAAAAAAAAATGAAATAGATTATATAGAAATAAAAATACTATAATGGATAATTATTAAAATACTATATATTTATAAATATATAGAAATAGTATTTCTACTTACTAGCAAAGAAAAATCTAAAAGTGAAATAAAGTCAATTCATGACTTTATTTCAAAAAGAATAAAAAGAATAAAATACTTAGAACAAAAAGAATAAAATACTTAGAACAGTTAAATAATACACAAGACATGTACACTGAAAACTATAAAACATTACAGAGAAAAATTAAAGGAGATGTAGATGAACAAAGAGAAATTTCATGTTCATGGACTGAAAGATTCGATATTAACAAGATAACACTTTTTAATAATTGATCTTCAAATTGAAATCGATCCTTACCAAAATCCCCAGAGGCATTTTTGTAGAAATTGATAAGCTGATTCTAAAATGTATGTGAAAAACAAAGAACCTAGAAGAGCTCAAACAATTTTGAAAAAAAGGACAAATTTGGAAGCCTCATACAATCAAATTTCAAAACTTAGTACAAGCCACAGAAATTAAGACATTGTGGTACTGATGCAGGGATAGGCATGTAAGACCAGTGGAACAGACTTCAGAGACCAGAAATATATATTTTTGTTTACTCAGTGCTCAACGAAGGGGCCTAGACCCTTCAAAGGGGATAGGGTAGTATTTTCAACAACTATTGCTACAGCAATTGAATATCCGCATACACAGTGATGGACTTGGACCCTCACCTCACATTATATATACAAATTAACTCAAAATGAATTATAAACCTAAATCTCAGAACTAAATTATAGAACTTGTAGGAGAAATAATAGGAGAAAATCTTCAATATCTTGGGGTGGGCAAAGGGTTCTTAGGACACCGAAACATAATCCATAAAAGAAAAAAAAAACTGATTGATTCATCTAAATTAAAAAGTTTTGTGCTTTGATAGAAAAGACAAGGTGAGCCACAGATCGGGAGAAAATATTTATAAATCATACATTTAATAAATGACTTGTATCTGGAATATATAAAGAACTCAAAAAAATTCTATTTTCAGAAATCTTTTCTGGCACCCACAGGATCCCCTCTCTGTCTGAACGCTTCTAGCCATGAGTGTCCATGCCACTCATTTGATCCTCACTGACAAGAGATATAGGGGTGTAATTAAAACACACAAACAAAAAATACGTTGGCTTACAAATCCTTTTTCAAAGTATCTCAGTCTTTCAACTGGAGATAATAACACCTAATCTATCTCACAGTTTTGCTTTAGCCTCAAATGAGATTACCTGTATAGACGAGCTTGTAATCTGCCAGTACTATGTAAGCACAAGGTTTCCTCCTCTTCATCACTATCACCACCGCTATCATCACCACCATGACTACTTCAATAATCATCACCATCATCGCCACCCAACCATAATCATTATCATAACTGCCACTAACACCATCATCACCATCATTGCCACTGCCATCACCGTTGCTGTCACCAACATCATCGCAGCAACCACCACCACCACCATCATCATCACCATCACCACTACCACTACCTCCACCTCCCACCACCACAACATCATAGCACACAAAGCATCCTTAGGATGTGGGTACTCACATAACTCCTAGCTCCTTCCTGACTTGCTGTGTAATAGGAACTCATTTGTGTCAGGCTTTTCTTTGAAGAAAGTGGTTATGTATGACAGTTGGCCTGAAACAAGGAGTGGATAACCCCTCTGCCCCACACACCCTTGGCCAAGGCCCTGGGGAAAGGAGAATTCAAAATCAGCCAGCCAAGTTTCCATGCATATCATTGCAAGCCCCAGCAAACTCAATCAGCTGCTGAGTAGCAGACAGAAAATTCATGCCTGCCAAACTTGTCATTTCTCAACATTTCTGAGTTATTTATGCTACACAAGTCTGTGAGATTCAAGTCCCCAGTTTCCTGGCATGTAGGAGAATTTGGCAAAATGCTTTTCTAGAAATTCCCCACAGAAGGTGGACGGCACTAAGGCTTCTAATATTCCACCCTGCTAAACTCTCCCAATCTGATTCCACCCACTTAAATAAGTCTCTATTCCCCCACTGAACCCCACCCTCGAGGTACCCCTGTATCAGGGCCAGAAATGTCTACCCCATCATTATGTCTGCTTCTGGAAAACCTTGAAGTCCTTGCCCCAGTCCCACCTGTTGCTGGAAGTCTGCTGAGGTTTTCCCGGCCCACAATGACTGACAGAAGCATTCTCTCATCAACGTCATAGATTTAGCTCTTGAGAAGAGTAACCTCAGTCGAAGTGATACCTGACCAGCCTGTGTGCTTCCCAGCATACTCCCTTGGGTTCACTGCTGAGCTGGATGTATCTTAGGTACACAGCAAATTCTTGGTAATAAGTGATAATAAAAATGCAGGATGCTTAGAGAGGTCAGGTGAAATGAGTATCAGGCCAATCTGCTAGTTTCCAGGGCCTGTAAGAAAGGAGAAAACCTTCACCCTTCAGTATAAATCATATGGCTCAAAAATGAGAAAGTGGACACCTTAAAGAACAGTCCTCAAGCTCTGGTTGCCCAATATGAGGCTCCAGGTATTTCTCTACTTTAAGACTTTACCAAGTTTACCCTTGAAGCAGGGTTGGATACCTTTAAAACACTCTGCCCAGCATCATCTGCCCTATTCTTCAGGGATCCTCAGTTTTCCTTCACTGAGCCTACCAGAGAACTCTGACTGCTCAGCCCTGGCTGCCAGGGGCCCTCAGCCTGGACCCTTGTCCTCTATACTCAGCTGTCTATATCCCAGCTGGCTAATGAGCCCTGAGGCATCCAGAGCTCTGCTAGTTTCTGTACAGCCCAGGCCTGGCTTTGGTAACTGGCCTGTGTCCTCACTGTATCTGCCCTCAGTCCAAGTTCCAAGTTCTGCATTCAGCCTCGCTTCTCCCATCAATCGCTTTCTTTGGTACAGATCGAAACACTAGTTTCCTCAACATTGTTGGAGCCCAGTAATAAATATAACAACAGTATCTCTAAGTAACATTTACTGAGCACGCATTATTTGTGAAGTATTCTTCCAACACTTTATACGCATTCACCATTTTAAGCATTACAACAATCTGATGAGGCAGGGAGATGGGTACCATTTTCCCTGGTGAGTTAAATAACCAGCCAAGGTCCCACCTCCAGGAAGTGGCAGAGCCTGGATTCAGTCTGGGCTGGAGTCTGCACCCCAGCCTCTCTGTTTTCCTGCCTCCGCAGAACACCCACAACGGTGAAGAACGCTTCCATTCAGCTGACCCCAACAATCACTGTTTCTTAGTGTCTCCTCTGCTTTCAGTCCTTCATCTTCCTATTAAAAAACAACTGGTCTGGGATAGAAAGCCTCGAATTTGGCATCAGAATTTCTTTCTTCTAGTAGCAGTAGGTGTATTTGTTTTACCAAATCTCCCCAAACAAAAGTATATTTGTTTTCCTTTGTCACAATGATCAAGAAACGAACTATTTAGCTACTAAACGGCCAGGCCGGGGATGAAGAATCAACATCACTGCCCCTTACCTACCCACAAGGAGAGGCTTATAGATCTGGAGATAGGCTGTGCTACAAAAGTCAGCGCTTAATTATACACCACCATACATCATTCCACATGTGTCTGCTCACCTAATCTTGGGGCAGAAATCATGTGTCTTACACTTCTGTATCTATCGCAGCATCTGAAACTGGGCTGAGAACAAAGAAAAGGTGAAAAATACACTTAACTGATTGATGAAAACTGGCATGTCCCCAGGCTCTGCTCCACCTCAAACGTTGGTGTCCAAATGACAATTTACAGACCAGAGTCACAGATCCTACCCACCTCACTTGGCATCTCTATCCCAGACCCCACTCTGTGAGTCTCAAGGAGCTGGGCTCATGGATGGCTCACTTGGATACTGTTCTGGGAACAAACACACTTGTCGGCAGAATGACTGCTTAGATTCTTCCAAATTATCCAGCATGCCTATCTCCAGATCTAAAAGCTATCGAAACCTGAAGAAGAGGTAAATGTGTCACAGAATCAACCCAGGAGTCCAGAGACCTGTAATTTCTACATTTCCTAAAAGACTTTTAGTGCCAGAGTTCTCACAGGAACTTTCTGAAATGCTCTCTACTTTGTAAAGTCTGGTCCTCTAATTATTTTCCCCCATACAAATAAACAGTCACTCCAAGGAAAATTCAAAAGCACTATTTTCCTTCCCTCCACTATAAGCACAAAGGCTCAATTTCTGTTTCTTTACGTTATCTGCTTTACAGAAGGTGTATGTTATTTTCTTCCCTCTTATATCCTGAAGAAAGAATTGCCAATCCCTGTAAACCTGGGGGTATCAGGACATAATCTTTGTGCACTTATTATTGCCAATGACTAATATGTGAAGGCTGTACCCTCAAGTTACAGGGATTTACCGTAAAGTCAGAGCAGCAAGAGGAAGGGTTTGTTGGTTCTTAGGCGTTCAAGCACATCCCAGCGCCAGATGAGATACGCACGTTTTCACCGTGTGGTCTCAACTCCTCGATAATCTCCAGGCAACCCAAAGCCAGCTGCTTAGCAACACAAGTCGGAGGATCAGCTTAGCTCCTGTGCCTCTACTGAAGAGCAATTCTTGCCTGGAGGTAAGCATGGGTCCGCGCTGGAGGCACCCTGGGCAGCCAGCCGCCAGGCAGAGACCAGCCACGTGGGGTGCGAGCAGCCCAAGAGAAAGAGTTTAATGAAGGCAGCCAGTGAGAAGGGAGTGGGTGGCAGGTTGTCCAGAAGTTAAAGGAAAAATTCAAAGGGAGGCACAGGTTACAATTCCAGGGAGGAGTCAACTCCCTCCAGGGAGCCTGGAGCACTGCCTTGCACTTATCTGCTTATCCCTCCGTCTTCCTCTCCAGACTCTACGCCCCTCGAGATCCAAAGGGCTTTGGCTTTAGAAAGGTCTCCTAGCCGCTCAGCTAGTACAAATAATTTTGGGGCCTCTAGTCCAGCTATTTTCCACTGAATCACAATAAACACAATTAGAAAGCTAACAGAAATTTGTGAAACCACTATTTGACAGATTTTTATGAAACTCAAGCTTCTGCAGATGCTGTGAGGAATAGAAACAAGAATATAGGATCAAGGAGCATGTGGTAATTTTGGACCTAGGATACCTGGCTGGAGAGCAGACGCTACTGTTAACCAGCTCTGGAACCATGCAAAAAGTTCCTCCCAGGCTCCGTTTATAAAAGAGGGATAACAGTGCTTGCTCTGTTCACCCCCTGGGTTGTTGTGAAGAACAAATGAGAAAACAGGTGGCTGGAGAAAGTTTTGCCTTTCTGTGGAGCTGTAATATCAATAGTATAACAGAGCAAGGTATCAGCCCTAGGAAAGTGCCAGACTGGATGCAGAGAGACCAGTACATGAAGCAATGCCAAATAGTAAATGGGTGCGTGGCGAAGCTGCAGGCAAAGTCGTTGAGGGACTGGATCCTTTCTTTTTTCTCTTTTCCCAGTTTATTCACCTCTCGCCTGAAAGCTGGACAATGGCAAGCACAGGAAAGCAATTCACACTAATCCAGAGGGTCCTCCTGCAGGACAGCTCTTTTCTCGTCAGTCTTCATTGGTCTGAGTCCAAACCAGTTCTGTGGATTTTAATTATCCAAGGCTACAGCAGTTGCCCAGGTCAGTGACAGCCTCAAACTGATGTCAACACAGAGACACTTATGCCACCTCCATCCCAGATCTTTCAGCCTAACCTCCCAGAAGAATATCGGCTCATTAGCAACCACATTGCAGTAGAAGGTACACTTAAGAAAAGAAAGTCCCAAGGAGGAAGAAAACCCCTATGCGGAAAAGGTTTGTTTTTGAGATTTCAGAGAACCTACTCACCTGTAACCTCATCTGAACCTTAGTTCATTTTTCTTCTGTATGGGCACATGTGAATAAATATTATCTATAATTCTATCTCCACCAACTATCAAAATGCCAAATATCAAAAACAATTCAGAAATCAGTTAACTGCCTCCATTTATTACACATCCAAATTAATCTAGTCCAAGGCAATAAAAACGTATTGAGTCCTTTCTGGGTGCCAGGAGGCATCACACCAGGAGGAGATATCTAAATGAAGACGACACTGGGTCTCCCCTCACAGGTCTCACAGAAGGCTGTGGCCCAGGGCCGTTCTATAACTCCACTTCTGTGTAGAGCTGCACATGTGGAAAGTGATAATGTTTGATTGTTATCAGGGGTAACTGGATGAAGCTGCTCACACCAGAGAAGACAGGCCCACTGGCTCTGGCCACCAAAACCTCCCTGTCAGCTTACCCTGGCTCCACTGTTTACTAGCTGTATCACCTGGGGCAAGTGACCTAGCTGCCCTGTGGCTGAGTTCCTCAATCTAGAAAATAATAGCAAATAACTCATTGACTTGTTGTGAGGAACAAACAAGCTATTACATCTGACACTTATAAAACAGTGCCAGGCACAGAATAAGTGCTCAATTTAGGTCAACATCATTTTCCCCATCTTTCCTTTAAGAGGGCCTTGTTAACTCCTTTTATGCAACTGTACCTTATTCATTTTTATTTCCTATAATCCTTGACCACAATTTCTCTCAGAGTTGGTAGGAATTTGAGCAGCTTCAACTCCACATACATTTCCCCTGGGCAGCAAATCTCCTTTTAACAGAAACTTCAGTTTTACTAGGGGCTTTGCCATGGGAAATACACACTCTCTCCCACAGGTTTTGTTGGCCCATATTCTTCAATTTCTCTCGGTTCATTGAAGACCTCTGCCCAATCAATTAATTTCTATTCTGTGGCAATGGTTTTAGGTAAACTTTTCAGGGCAGGAACTACTTTCAGACAGCCTTGTTTCCCACTTGTGTCTTACAGAGCTCGCAGCCCTGTTATTTCACGGGCTCACGTCAGCAGCAATGAGCTGAGGGCCTGGCTGTGTGTTGGGAATGCCTGAATTATAGGCATGTGCATGGCGAGAGGGGGCAAGGGAGAAGTAAGGGGAAAAATTATTTGGTTAATTTAAAAAAAAAATTATTGAGATGTAATTCATATGCCATTAATACATTCATTTAAAGTGTACAGTTCAATGGATTTTAGTACATTCACAGACATGTGCAAACATCACCATAGTCAATTTTAGAAGACTTTTACCATCTCAGTAAGAAACCTCTTATCCTTTAGCTATCACTCCCTTAATCCTCCAATTCCCCACCACTCACCCTAGCCAACCACTAAGTTATTTTCTATCACTACAGATTTCTCTACTCTGGACATTTCATATGAATGAGGTCATGCAACGCATGGTCTTTTGTGTCTGGCTTTATTTTCTTACTACAGTATTTCCAAGGTTCGTCCATGTTGTGCATGTATCAGGACTTCGTTCCTTTTTACGGCTCAGTAATATTTCTTTGCATGGATAGTCCACATTTTCTTTATCTATTCAGTAGTTGGTGGACATCTGGGTTGTCTCTGCTTTTTGACTGGTATGAATAATTCTGCTACAAACATTCAAGTACAAGTTTCTGTGTGGCCACATTTTCATTTCTCTTGGGAATATACCTAGGGGTGGAATTGCTAAATAACGTGGTAATTCTACATTTAATCAACTGAGGAACTGCCAGACTGTTTTCCAAAGCAGGTGCAACATAACACAGTCCCATAATTGGTTAATTATTGAATAGACAGTTAGAAAGCCTAAAGCTTTGAGGCCTTCGTGTGTATACTCATTCACCTTCTAAATTTTTATCCTCAAGCTAATGTCACTTTACTTTCTTCCACGAAAACTTAGAAACAAAGTTTTTCTCTTATCAAAGAGAAACTTGACTTTGAGGTTGTTTAGACTCTGCCTGAACATCGAAGAGTATAGCTGTGTTCCTCACCTGTCAGTGGGGCGACTAGTTCTTGCCCTACTGGCCCTGGGGCTACAGAGGATTAGGATGACGGGAGAGTATTTGTGCTAGTTGGGCACATCATGCACTCATGTGGAAACAAAAGATCTGATGGCCAGCCCAAGGTCACTAGACAACTAGTAGGGCCAGGATGAGAGAAGCCAGTTCTTGCATCCCCAGTCCCTTCCACTGCAGCCAGTGTCTTTGTTTAGCTCATCCACCTCCTTTCCACACTTAATGGACACGGGTGCTAGCGCTTGCCTGAACAGTGAGGATGCCACACACGTGTTTGTTTACCTCTTTGAGAGAGGTCCTTACATTTAGTTCCTTTGGCCTTCATTTGTCAGAACGGACCTCATGCACGCCACGGTCAATGTCCCTAGGTTGTTTACTTTGCCTTTCTCCATCTCCTACTCTATAGCCACAGACGGCCTAGGTTTAAAAAAAAGAAAGATGATTCCCAACAATGATCTGTGTTCTCTTGGGCTGCCTTCCTCAGCTTTTCCATGGCCTTTGCCTCCTGGTAGCCTTGCCCACCCTAGGTTTTCTCCATGTTCTCCAGAGCATGAACCAAATAGCACTGAGCCCCCATGAGTGCCAGCTCACCATGGGAAACAGAAGTAAGGAGAAGAGGCACAGGCTCTTTCCTGGAGGAGGAGGGTCCCCAAATTCAGGCCCAAATGAGGCATAAACACATACTTCAGTGGAAAGGCAGCAAATCAAGTGAGACTGGAGGGTAGAAGGCCAACACCTGACATTCAATGGCTTTCCTGTGGTCTCCCTCACCAAGCAATTTGGGGATCACATGCTTTGGAAAGGAAGAAGACCTCTGGGGCCAAGCCAGTGCTGGAGGATCCAGCTCAGCCTGCCCACACCTGGTCTTTTAAGCAAAACTGACGCTAACAACTGCCTCTCTACTTTCATTCCCTTGACGGGCTATCTGTGCTATATCATCCCATGAGCCCAAGTCAGCCTCTATTTTCCACCCCTCCCCATTCCTTGTCTCCCCATCCCTGATGTTCTCGTTTTTTAAATAAACTAAAGTGAAACCAGCTGTTTCCGTATAACAACCTTGATTTACATAAACCTTCCTATCAAGCCAAAATGAACTGGCTCCTGGCCTAACTGTTCTGAAACTCTTTCTGGGTGGCTGTCAGTCCCAGCTGTGACACCCTGACCACTGCCATATCCTGCCAGCTTCCTGCGTGAGTGCATCTAGGACCCTGAAGTAGCTTACGAAGGCTTCCCTCCCTCCTCACCCTTCAGCCATCCCCAATACTTTGATTCCAGCCAGAAGGCTTCTAATCCACAGAAGCCTTCTCCACGCTTTGGCCCACTGTGACCCCTTCTTAAGCACTGTCTATATCAGCCCTCTGCCCCCAGCATTCATTTTCATCTGCCTCTGACATCTCTTGAATAGCTACCTTTTTCTATTATTTTCATCATAAACACTACATAAGATAATTAAAGAAAATCTGGGAAATTAAACAGGTGTGGAAGAAAATTCATTCAAAATTCCACCATCCAAACACAACACACTTAGTATTTTGGGGTTATTCTCTCTTGTGTGCGTGTCTCTGTGTGTTTATTTCCACCACAGATTTTGCCTTGCTCACTTTTTCAGTTCTGCCCCTCTCATATGTCTACTTAGAAAGGGAGCTCCTTGAAGACCAGGGGTGTTTAACGTGAAAGAGGAACAAAACCTCTGAACGGAGCTGTGAGGCCTCCAACCTCTGCAGTGTTCTGTATAACATAGTCTGTCTCCTGGGCTTCTGCAAAACACAAGCTCGTGGGACAGGCTCTGTCTGAGACATGCGCTTTGCCCCTCCCTCCCCACTGCCCCCTTGCCAACCTCCGCCCCCTAGCAGGCTCCTGTAAGCCTCAGACCCAGCTTTCACCAGCCCCACCACAGAGGACTCAAGTCAGTAATAAATCTGGCCCATGAAAAATAATTCCTATATGTGCCTTTTGTTTCCAGCTGGTGGACAGATTGGTTTACTATACACAACCATGAAAGCTTTAGGGATTTGGGCTGAATTTAAATCATCTGGTTTTAAAGGAACTACAGAAACTTAAAAATGATTTAAATGGTGATTTTTCTCTCCTCCCATTGCATTAATTGTCTAAACTTTTTTCTGGTCTTTAATGCTACATGGACTTTTATGATCATCATCTAAGGATGCACGTTGGCACTCATTGGCCTTAATGACAACAGCTACCTTTACCTTGACTCTGGTCCTATCTTCCTCCACTGTTCTTGCAAAACATTAGCTGAATAGTAGAGGCTTAATCTCAAATGTGCACTGTTAATAATACTGTTTGGTACAATGATCAAGAGCTTAACTAAACATAAATGAGTTACGATTTTGCAAAAAGTTAGAGTAAAACACTATTAGGGACTAGACATGAAGAGGCAAAGCTGAAACCCATCTTTCAAACTCCCCACTC
>NW_006434709.1:20053531-20083980 GCF_000325575.1 Pteropus alecto
TCCTGCCCTTCTACGGCTGGCACATGAGGGTTAATTGGCAGTAGTAAGCGAACACTACAATGGGGCTTTACTGGCTTTGGATAGCATGCTCTTTTAAAACGATAGCCTAGAGACATCAGGGCACCTAAGGTTCTCTATTTGGCTAAAGAAATATTCAATGGGAGAGGATATGAGAATCTCCACATAAAAAAATCATTACTGAAGACTTATCTTTGTCAAGTATAAAACTTCCTCAGTGCAAAGAGAAGAAAACTATTGCTCTCGCCTGTCGTAAGAACACTATATCCTAAATAACTTTAAAGGAAAAATAAGTAGTGACAGAGAAGACCACACAAAACTCACCAGGTACCAGATCGGTCCTTCTCTGGCAGGCCAGAGCTCCTTCTCGACATGGGCATCTTGCTTGTGAGCTCCAGAACCATCCTAAACTCCCCGAGTGCCACCACCTTTTCACAATAAGTACTAGGCTCCCTCAGACAAATGGGGAAAATCATCCTAATTTTTCTGGTTGATGACAATTCTGTTCTGAGATGGTGTAGATGCTACAGAAGTCACCGTGGGGGACAAACCCTTCTAAGTTCTCTCATATCTCTTGCTATTTCCCCCTGAGGCCAAGGGCACACAGAACTGAGTAACACCAAAACAAGGACATGGCCCCACCAGCACCACCCTCTGCTGAGCTAACTGGCAAATGCAGAAAAGATTGTGTGCATTTGGTGAAATTTGAGGGAGACTTGAAAGTCTACATCCATCCCTAGGAGGCTCCCACACGTTTCATTTGTCCTTTGTTCACTCTTCAGGTAGAAAGTACTTGCTCCTGGAGAGGCCCCCAGGGAAGCTAACTCTCTAATGATGAGGGCTGAGTTCTTTAGGGTTCACTGGAGCTTTAGTGAATTCCAGAACACTCATACAAAACAGTCAATTCCCAATCTTATTAATATTTAAAACCTTTCTTCCTGCAAATTCATGCCATGGAGCCTAAAGATGTGCTTGGAGGCTAACAACAGATGTTTTGGCTGAACACTTTTTAAAAAATCTATTTATTCCTAAACAAAACAAAACAAAAAATACTTATTGGGTCTACAGCCATGCCACCCTGAACGTGCTCGATCTCATCTGATCTCGGAAGCTAAGCAGGGTCGACCCTGGTTAGTACTTGGATGGGAGACCACCTAGGAATATCGGGTGCTGTAGGCGTTAAAAAAAAAAAAAAGACTCATTGGGCTGAAAGAACAGCATACCCTACTCCTCCATTATTTTAAATTATTTTGCATAAAACTTCAGGTGTAGGAAAAGAACAAAAATCTCTTTAGTCTAAAATGTACTACGTAAATCCTAGCAAAAGAACACATTTTTTCCCCCCAGTGGCTGACAATAAGGGAAAATAGAAATTTAAGTAGGGAAGACCAAGAAAGGGTTTTCTATTGGGTCTGCATTGCAATCCCAAGAGCTGGGTGCTCCCGGATAGCTATGCATGGTATTCATTCCTTCTTGTGTATGCCAAGCCAATAAAAGCAACACTTGATTAATTTGCCATCCATGAAAGGCCCTATGGACTCTTTAAAAATTCCTAATGTGATTATGGCTCACTGACTTTAACATGAAAGAGAATAATATCTGCTGTTGAGAGCCACATACCCTTCTCCTCCCAGTTAATACTAAAACCAGAACTTTGCAAAGTAGGTCACTCAGCCAAACAGCCTCGCTTTACAAATGAAGAAACCAAGGCCAGAGAGATGAGGTGGCTTGCCCACTAGCACTGGCAGAAGAAATGCCCTTGCTCTCAGCATTGTTTCCACTTGTATTGAGTGACTTGTGTTCTCTTTTAAACAGAAGAGTCATTCAGAGATGCTAAGGTAGGATGAAGAAGGCTGTTCTACTATGAACAATGAAGGATGGTTACAGCCCCTGGAATTGCTTAACTTGAGAAAAAGAAAGCTTTAAGAGAAAACAAAATCTGCCCTTTAGTCTCTGAAGGGCTATCAATGTGGAGGACGTGCCAGATTGATTTACTCTGTAGTGCTCCAGGGGACTGACCAAAGCCAGCAAGAGTGAAAGCTATGAGCAAGCCGGATTTGGATCAGTCCCTGGGAGAAGTTTCTAACAAGAAGACACATCCCAGAAGGCATGGGCTCTTCACGTATATACCTGGTGTGAATACAGAGAGACTGCTGGCACCTAGAGGCTTGATTCTCATCTACCAGAAATAATATAAAAGGGAATTCTCTTTAGAGTAGGAGTTTGAACCAGACCAGCAGGTCTTAAACTTGGCTAAATGGTTGGAATCTCTGGGAATGCTTTCATATACAGCTGACTGAACCCATGAGTAGAAATTGGCCTGGAAAAAGGTACCTATTTAACACACACACACACACACACACACACACACACACACACACACACACAGATTTCAATGATTCTATAAATAGGTACCAATGAAATGGATCAGTGGTTCTCATACTTTTTGACCACGACCCATAGTGTGGAAAACATTTTTGCACGGAAACTCAGGATGCACACGTATTTACAGAAGTAAAAAAGAAGTTTAACAAAACTACTGCTGCCCCTACTCCATATGATGCACTTCGATATTTTCTATTTCACTGTGTGTGTGTGTGTGTGTGTGTGTGTTTTTAAAGTTGGTTGATACTAAATTCATTTCACAACCAACTAATGGGTCACTTTGGAAAATACAGAACTACAAAACCTCCAAGGACCCAGGAAAGTAAAGGTGAGAAAGAGAGTATGCCCACAGAAAAAAGGAACCATGGGTTTAGATTTTCTTGGCATTTTGCATGTGGTTTGGTTGTTTTAGGTACCGATGAGAAAGGACTAAGCAGAACCTTGAAGCGAGCACTCATTCAAAAAAGTATTCAAAGATGCGGTTGTGGTAATTAAAAAACATCACAGGTAGGCAGTTACTGAACCCTTTAGAAGGAAAACATTTGAGCAAACCTCCATGCACATGAGTTATCTTCCCTTGGAGAGCTTTGGAGGGGCAGCAAAGATCAAACTAATCTATGCAGCTTAATTATGCTAGCTATTGAAAGGGTGTTTTCTTCCTCCGCATCTGCATTATTATGTGAAGAAGATGGCTATTAATTAAAAATGTAGCAAAACTTGCCCAGAACTTAATGTGCTCCATCATCCTATGGTGAAGGGGGCCATTGTGGCCTTGGCTTGGGGATCAGTGGATGACCTTCCTTGTGAAGATGAGCTCTTCGAGGTTACCTGAGGACCTGCAGATGTCTCCTGCCTCTCAGAGAAAGAAGTTGCATGCCTCTCTTACCTAAAGCTCTGCTTTTTTGTCAGTCTGATCATTCAGGTCCTCTTTACAAGATATCTGGATTACTAAAACATAAAATAGGGGAAAGCACAGAGCAGTGCCTCTCAGTTTAATGTGCACGTGCATCACCTGGATCCTATTAAGACACAGATTCTAAGCTGGCCTGGGTCTGAGAATCTGCATTTCTAATGAGGTCCCAGGTGATAGCCATGTTACTGGTCCCTGGACCATAATTTTGAGTAGCAAGGACCTAGATTTTGAAGCCAGGTATATTGGAATTTGAATACCTACTCTGCCATTTTCTATTTGCGATATTTTTGGAAACATTTTTAATAACCTTTATTGGGGTGGAGGTGGGATTTGATTATAATAGTAATGTGAAAAAGGCAAATTATTTTACTTCTCTGTGCACGGCCTCCTCTGTAAACAGAAAACAACTCCTCCCACCTTTTGGGGGGATACTGAAATCTCTTACCAATGCTCTCCCCTCCCCTTACAGTCCTGAAAGTAGGGTCTCCCTGCACTTCTCCACTCCTTCACTGGCCTTTCTCTCCAATTAATTCAGTGAACTCTGTCCTCTGTCCTTAACTTTTCCTTGAGACTGCACTGCTCAAGGACCCCAAGAACCAATGGGTGCTGCTGCTCAGTTCTCATTTGATCACTCTTAACCACCTGACACTGCTAACGACCCCTTTGTTCTTAAAAGGCTCTTTGGTTTGGGAACCAGCCCCCCACCTCGAGGTCAGTTCTCCTCCATCTGCTCTGCAGGTTCTTCCTCTGCCTGTCCCAATGCATCTGGGGCTGCCTCAGGCTCTGTTCTTGGCTGGGTGTTCTGTCAGGTTCTTTCTATACACACTCTCTCAACCATCACGGCATCGGGATTGTCCAAATGTTGACAATTCCCAAATCTAGATGTACAACACAGACCTGAGAGCCACCAACCCTCTGGACACTATGTCCCCAAGATATATCCAACTTCACATATCAAAGAGAACTTGTGACTTCGTCTTTTGTTCCCATATTCAGTCCCTGGACCCTCCATCCACCCATCTTGTTTCCTATTTGAAGCACTATGGCATATACCCTCAACCTAGCTGGTATCATATTTTTCCAATTCACACATAGATCTATTATCTCCCTAAAAATTTTGTAGTAAACTCCCTAATGCTCTCAGAGCACCTAGCCTGATACCATAGGCACCTTTGTAATTTAAGTCACTAATAAGTTATTTCACGAACCAGAACATGAATTACACTTTGCTACATAAATTACACTTTGCTACACATGCGGAGAAAACTGTATCCACTAACAGCTCTTGGCATCGTTAATGGTTTCTGCCCAGGGAGAAAAGTACTAGGCTCCATTAAGTTTGTAGGTCACAAATAAAATCTCAGGAAATTCTGCATTAAAAAATAAGAGAGAGAGAGAGAGTCATGTTGCGGGGAATCCTTGTTTTTCTAGGATTTGAGGACTAGACACTCAAGTTTTGGCAGGCTGGCATTATGAGGAAAGTGCTGGAATTATCACGGATGAGAGGCACACACTCTCGCTATATCGCGACTATTTACACATCTGTCTCCTCTCCCTGACTGCACATGAAACACCTGGCCAGCAGGGACAATACCTGCAGGTTATAACTTCAGAAGAACTGGCGATGCTCAATCTATTAGAGTTGTCCAACTGAGTGATGAGGTAGGTGGACAGGTGGACAGAAAAGCTGGTCTACTCATGCTGAAGGCAGTCTTTCAGCCTGAAAGCTAGGGCTGGAGAGATTAGGCTGGGCCTCAAAGACTTCATGCAGCTCTCAAATGAGAAACACGAATCCAAGCACACCCAGTGCTCCACTCGGTGTGAGTCTTTTACTTATACCGTGTTCACAGGTTCTGTCTTGCTTCTCCATAATCTGAGAGTTAGAGAAGACATGTATGATGAGGGTACTTGCCTAGCTCCCTCATTAAGTGGCTCCATACGTATATTTCAACAATGTCACCATGTTACTGTTGTGTCCCCACAGGGCCACAGTGAGGTGTAGGCTTGAACATCACTAAGACATTCATTCTGGTATGCATCAGTTGGTGGCCCCCAGGAGGCTTCCAGGCAGCAGACTGCAAAATGTCCACATGGCCCCCTTTCAGAGACCTGATCTAAGTAAGTCTGTCTTGTGATTTCCAAACCCTACATCTCATAGACTCTTTTCTCTTCAAAGCTTTTTCTTTGAAATCTATTCTGTCTTAGAAGCCTTCAGGTTCCACCTGGTTGAAGCAATGGGCCCTGGCTGCTCCAGTGCTGGTTTCTGGTGAGATATTCTCCTAAAGTGTATTTCTGAGGTGACTTCATGCCACCTGCAAAGGCTGTCTCTGTCCCCAGGAAGGCTCCTTCCAGCCTTCTGAATCATTGCTGTCAGCCACCTTCTCCTCTTGACAAAGGCTGGGGCCATGACCATCAGTCCCCTACAGTCAGGGCCTTGTAGCCTATGGCAGAAAACTGGTCCCCATCCAACCCCATTCAGCAAGAAGCAATAGTCCCTAGGCAAGGCACCCTTCTCCACCAACCGAAGGCAGGGCGGGCCCATGGTGATGGGGGATGATGGCTTTATGTGATTTCCTTCCTCTTTTTCCTCTGTTACCTTCCTTACACCTGACACACACTCAGAGGGCAGTGCCACTGCCCTGAAGCTGGGGAGACATGGATTATCGGGCCTCCATCTGTCATCAACTAGCAGAATGGCCTCAGGCAGCACACTTATTCCTCATCTCATTTGACACAGGATAATATCATCCCTGCCTATCTTTCAGAGTTTTGTAAAGACCGAATGAGATTATTAAAGTACTTTGGAAATGCTTGCTTTTATTACTAGTATTTTTCTTATTGCCATGACCAATGTCTCATGAGTAAGAAGCCACTCTAGGGGCGAGAGAATGCCTTGAAACACACGCACTCCCTTAAACTCAGTTACCAAAAGGTCTGGGCAATATTCTCCCACCTCCCAGGCAAACTAAAAATTCTCTGTTTTTCTCTAGTTTCTTTGTCAATACCCCTCCCATCACCACGCACTGTTTCCAATCCTCGAAACCAGGTAACGTTAGCAGAATAGCTACCCTTTGACCTGGAAGACTCCTAAACGCTCAGGAAATGGACTGACAGAGACTGACAGTCCATCATCCTTCTGCCTGCAGGCAGGGCTTACAAAGAATATTGTTTAAAAGCAACGTTTCATCTGGTCTCTGAGGTTTCGGGGAAACGGAACTATGTACAACCCAAGAACATGGCCTGGTCTCCCTGGAAATGGAGAGTCACAGCTGCTTCAAGCCACATTTGGGATTTGTTGACCCATTATCCCAAGAGACTGCCAGGTTCCACATGCATAATGCAGCACTTCTGAACAGGCAAAACACTCACCATCTAGCACTGTGCATGCAATACATCCTCCACGGCCTATTTCCTCAGTAATTTGTATTTTGAGAAATGGTGGGGAGGAATGCATAGTGGTGGGGTGGAGAAAGTGTTTAAAGGCAAAAGACAAAATTTTGTTTGTTTTAAATATCCCACATCTTCCTAAGCATTTTCCTTCCACTTTAGTCAGGGAATAGGTAAAGAAAACCATTTGGGGCTGCAAATGCCAGGGGTCAGCATCTCTTGGGACACTGAGGCAGGATACCCAAACCTTTCCTAAGTTTGAACAGCGGTGCACGGCTCACGGCAACTTCCCAGATCTCCAACACTGAAAATGTTCACCTGTGAGTGGAAGTCCCAGTTTTTCACCTTGTAATCAGCATCACTTCTTGCCCTATTTCTCATTACCTATCTCCTGCTCCTCTTCTACACATTCATGACCCTCAACAAACTCCTCTAAGCACACACTCCCCTCCACAGGCCTTCATGTCACATGGTTTTCTGTTGTGCCTCTGAATTCAGTGTGGGTCCCTGTCCGCCACCTCCAGGACTGAGCTCTGCTCCCTGTCCAGGCCTGCAGTACCCGCCCCTAAGCCTAGGCTGTGTTCTCCCCTACCCTTGGAACTTGCTTTCCTTCTCCTCCACCACTGCCCCATCCTCCTTGAATAGGTGAGAAGAAGAGAAAAAGAACTAGTGTTCACTGAGCACCTGCTATGAGCAAGACGCTGTGCTAGGCTCTCAGCGCATATCATTCAATGCTCATAACCAGCTTCCTGAGAAAGTGTATAGAAGTCAAGGCTCTGAGACATTAAGAAACTCACCCAGAGACCCTGAGCTAGTACATCGGACAGTCGAGATTTAAGCGGCAGCCTGCCTCTGTAGAAGGTGCTCCCAGAATCCCTTCCCACTGCACGGCCGAACCTCAATGCTGAGCTAGAATAGAGGAAACACATTTGGGTACAGGACTGTCTCCCCTGTACCCAAATGGCAAATCCTTTTGGGGTAGGGTCCCTGTTTTAGCACTCCCTGGATTCCTCACCACTACCTCCTCCCTGCCCCCAGTTACTCCTAGCCCTGAACTCTGCACACAGCCGTGGAGCTCCAGAATAACAAAGGTTTTATGGTGAGGCTCCAGTTGTTCACAGTAACTTTTTTTTTTTTTTTTTTTAAACCAGCAACTTAGCCATGGCATTTCTAGAATCATTAACTACAAATGGAACTTACGAATTATTCGTAGGCGTTTCGTTTGCTTTGTTTTTTAAGTACCTTGAAGAGTGAGTTGAGGTGCCCTGCTCACACATTCCTGGCCACTGGGCTGAGGCTGAGTTTACTGGAAAGGGCCATGGACAGAAATGCCGCTGTCACTTCTCCACTGTACATAAGTGCAAGTGTGATTCTGGTTCTATTTGAGGGAGAAGGCAGTAGACTGTCACCATGGCAACCCCAAGCAGCAAGTGCAACGAAAGCCTAAAGAAGGTTTGGGGAAAATTAAGTTGTGGTTGGCCATGTGTTTGTCCCACCTTGTCATGGGGGGTGGCTTAGAATGCCTGCCTGAAGGAAGGAGACATGTATGGTGACCTGGAGGGGACATTCCAGGAACCAGTCCAACAAACACTGCAGGACTGACTCCTGCCTGGATGGCTTCCCATGCTTCCATGTGGAATGTTAACCTAGCCAGGAAAACTAAGCACAGAGGGTATTCAGAGAAGGGGCGGGGGAAGGAGGGAGGGAAGGAAGAAGGGAGAAAGGGAGAGAGAATAATTTTAAAACATTTTCTAGCTTATTTCCCTATGGTTTTATTTTTGTTTTTCTGTGTGTATGTGTTCGCTTTATTTGCTATTTTAACACTTTTTAAAACTTTAGAGGATTCTCAGCTATGCACTTTAGGAATAATACTGCCAGTATCATTTCAGGAAGAGTTTTAACATCCAGTTAAGGCTGGCCACACCTTCAGAGTTGTCTTTGGTATGGGATCATGTTTGGGATGGGACAAATTATGACCCACAGTATCTGCAAGTCTACTGAACTGTCAATATCCATCCTAATAAGAATATGCATGTGCACCCGGTTCTGTTACCCACTGCCCTGTGATCTCTGGCAAGCTCATAAACCAATCTGAGCCTCAGTTTCCTGGGGATGATAATCTTCTTTCATCTCATAATGGCAGTTTGAGTATCAAATAAGATAATGCCTTGTAAACATAATATAATCCACAAATGGAAAGAAGTAGTACTGTTATCATATTATTAATAAATGCAGGATTTAAAGCAAAGAAGTTGCATTACTAATGGCATTATTTTAGCCTTGCTTTATTTCTTCCCTAACCCTTTTCTAAAGTCAAACAGGCAGTGAAAGACAGAAGCCTGCATAGCTGGCTGGCTTCAAGGTCAAAACTCAGTCATGCATTTTTACATGGCACAAAGAGTGGCCAATCGATTGGACACAGAAATCAGAGTGCTAAGTAGAAAGCTGCCTGAACAGATGACTGCGGGGCTCCGAGGAAGGAAGAAGGAGGTACAAATTTGCCAGTTGCACAGCCTGCCTGGCCCCCTCCCCTCCAGGATTCTGCCCACCCTGGGGGATAATCCCTCTCACAGGGAAACTGTGGCAACACTCTCTCAGAGAGGCGCTCCACTCTGCCCCGGGGGGACCTCATTAGCCTCCCTCGGTCTTGTTCCCATCTGGCTGGTGCTGAGAAGCCTGTGGGTGTGAGAAGGGAAACAAAACCAGAGCTCAAGAAGTGAGGGCTCTTGATGGGAAAGGCACCCGGGCCATGCCAATATGTCCTCAGGACCCTCACTACTCCGATGGGGTCCATGATCAGCAGCATCGGCGAGCCTGGGGGCTGGGACGAAATGCGGTATCTGCGCCCATCCCTGACCCATTGAGTCAGAATCTGCGTTGGAACACGATGCCCAGGTTACTCTTGTGCAACTGAAGTTTGAGAAGTACTGCTCTGGTACTCGAGAGCCAGGGGTGGGGAAGTAGCAGTGGGGAGAGTTCCTTGCTGGGGTATTTGGTGAACTTCTCTCACCTGCCTTGATCCTGATCACTTGGTGAGTAGCAAGACCACCACCCAGGACATGCTGCTTTTCAGCAAGAAGCCAAAAGGCTAGACCGGCCCCTTCACGCAATAGCTATCTCCTCCTCTCCACCTAGGATAACCTGCGGCCTCGGCAACTTTTGGCACCGTGGGAAATGTGCCTTTCCAATTCACTAGGCTTTTGTCCAAAGAACGCGAAAGCTGGAGTGGTCACGTCCAGTCACACTTCCTAAACACTCGGGAGCAGGCTGCACACAGGCCTTGGAGCCCAGACCCTGGGGCCCTCCCGCATTCCCATCAGGCAGAGCAGAGCCTGGCCTGCACTGCCATCTTCCTCCCTCCGTCAGGGCCCTGCCTGCTCTCAGCACTCGTTTCTTCCTAGTTACAAGGAAGTTATTTTATCATCTGTCTTCATCTTGTGCCTGGGAAGCGAAGAGACTGAGAAACTGAGGGAAAATGGGGAGACAATGAGGGCCGTAAAGCTTGAAGCAATTCCTCCCCGCTCTGAGGCGGTATAGTCACACACTCAGGAGTTCTTGGTTTCCATCTCCGCCCATCCACTAACCAGCCACTGTTCTGGAAAATACCTCCAGTCTTCTTGTGCTTTCCCTGTCTCCAAAATGGGGTAACGATCGCCTTCCCACCTTAGAGGTTTATAGAGGATAAAATGAAGCAGAATCATAGAAAGTGAAAACTGGGAGGGACATGAGAGATGATTTGGGACAAAATGTTTTATTTATTAAGACAGATGCCAGGCATTGTTCTCTGCCCTTTATAAATGTTACCCAACCTGACCAGCACAAGTCTGTGACGTAGGTACTACTAGTACGCCCCTTTCAGGATGGGGCTCAGAGACCCAGAGAGTCCAAGAGTGTGCTCACGGTTACCCAGATGGACGGTGACAGAGGGATGCTGTGATCCAGGCAGAGCTCCAAGTCTGCGCTCCACCTGGCCTTGGCCTCCCACGTGCTCCTAGCCTGCTGCTCCTTCCCTTGGACAAACAGTCCACAGATTAGTCAAGTCTGGGAAGACTGGCTCTCGGGTAAAACAACAGGTGTGACGAGGGTTGGCCACACCTTCATCCGCTGCCTCCACCACAAAGAAAATCTAACAGGACGACTGGTGAAGACTTCGGGGAAACAGGCTCCACTATGAGTACCTCCCTGTCAGGGACAAATCCAGTCTAGTCCGATTTTTTCCTAATTCCACAGGAGGGTTCCCCAGAAGCTCTTCAAAAAACACAGAAGGGCCTCAAGACACTCTTGGCCTCTGAACCCAAACACAATCTGGTACATTTAAATGTTTCCTCAATATCCAATTGCCTGCCGCTAATTCCTGAAAGTCGCTCCATAGGGGGCTGATTTATTTCTTGCTTTGCCAAGGACCAGTCCACTCAAAACCCTTTTATTCTCAGTCAGATGTTCTGATATTTCAGGCTTGATTTTTCTCTCAGGCTTTCTCCTCCACTGCTAATCCAATCACTTGGACGATTTTAACCTTTGCTCTTCAGCAATGCAACGCACTGGGCACCCCTCTGCCTGCCTTTCTTGCATTTTCACTGTACTTACACCATCCCTGCCTTATTCTAGAACTGATCGGGGGCACCACCCACCACGGTGCCTACAGGAGGCTGTAGAAGGGATGCTGTCTGTGCTCCTCGCACTCATCCAAGGCCCCTCCGTGGGCCTGGACCGATGAGCAGAAGCCCAGTGCAGGGAGGTTCTGAGAGTCAAACAGGAGTTCCAGTCAGTGCTGGCCCTGGGCCTCAGCGGGGCTCAGCCAGGCAACTCAGAAGCTGCTGGAACACTGACAGCCAGAGCTGCCACCTGACAGAGGGTGGGCCAGCAGCAACAGGCCATAGCCTTTGCTCTCGCTGCCCTTTAACCAGGGGACATGTACAGAAGCGTATCACCCTGTTGCAGCAGAGGCAGCTGCCCTCAATCCAGCAGAGGGTAGACTGAAGGATGACCGCAGGACCCCTGGATGACCCCAGCCAGGCCTGAGTTCAGAGTTCGACGAAAGACATTCAGAGAGGACAAGGGGCTCCCCTTGCCTTTCTCCCCAGCCAAATTAAACTGCCGCGCACAGCACCACAGGTAGAAACGCATCACCTTGGTTTAATTGTGGGCATTTTGGTTCTGTCTCAGTAAATGCACAATTTTTAATCTTCAGAGTATCTCAGAGCAATTCTACAGCTAGAACTCTGCAGGGGTTTAATTAACCTCATTACCTTCAACTTCCTTCCTCCAGAAACCTGTTCTCAGAACCTCGGCAGTGTCTGGCCCTGTGGTCCTGGCCGGGCAGAACTGCCCCTGCCCCGTGGGCAGAGCTAGACTCCGGGACCAGCACGTGCGTGCAGAGCCCGGTGAGCAGGGCATGACCAGCAGTCCAGGAGTCTGACACTCTTCAACTCGGCCTTCGTTGACCCGGAGAATTAGTACGAGAATTCATATTAGATGCCAGGGTGCTACCACATACCATGCGATGCTCCATACTTGGGGCACGGGGTTGGAGGGAAAAGTCAAGGTGCCTCACTGAAAAGAGCCCGACCCCTACCCCTGCACATGTACAAACACATACACACATCACACTGCACACACACAGCCCTTCTCCCACCGAGCCTCTTGAAGTAAAGACCTAAAGAAAACTATTTCCCACTGTGGGAACCATGTCTCACCCCGTTTATGGCTCTGTGACCATAAGAACAGAGCTGGGTAAGCAGTTCAGGTAAAATGTGTGTTCATGGACAGTAAGGGGCAAGAGCCAGCCCACCTGTGCCCTCAGCCCACAGCTGCAGAGATTTTCCCCCTCACCTCCTTCCTCCCCGCCTCCCTCAGCACCAGCGAGACTTGAGCTGGGGGCCTGGCCAGCCTTTCTGCCTTAGAAAGAGCCTTCAGGGCCATGATTCAGGACCCAGTAAAAACTCTGCTCTGCCAGCTTTCAGGAAAGCACACAGGGATCCAACATGCTGAAAGTGTGTTTTACTAGACTGCAGAATGTTTTTAGCTGATTATTAAAGTCACAGTCTACTATGGCCCATCAACAACCAATTTGGCCCCAGTAAAATGGATTCCAATTCCCTCGGCACTAGTCTCCTAGCAAGCAACTCATCAATATACATAATGTTTAGAAGCTAGATATTGATTGTGGAATCTAATGGACTCATTATTCAGGGTTCAGCTTCGCCTCTGGAATAATATTTTATTGGAGCTTCCTCCCATTTCACTTCCAAATTCCAAAACTGGGGGTGGGGTTGGGGTGCAGATATTGGAGAGCAAGCAAAGAGGTGCCTAGGACTTGGCCATAAATAAAGATGCTCATGACCCAGGGTGTTCCCCAGCCATTGTGAAGTAGCCTATAATACTGTCTGCCTCCAGCATCACTGAATTAACAAAGAGCTGCTGTTGCCATAGGATACAGCAAGCACCAGTGGTGTGATTAGCATTGGTGGCGGCCAGTGATCCTCTGTGTCACAATGCCCTCGGAGGCGACTTGGAGTCTCTGCCAGTGTCTGTACAACAGCCAGCAGAAGCTCCAGGCCCTGGCCGTCAAGCACGGCCTCTAAGGCCCAGGTCCCCAGGGGCCCTCCGCCTAACTCCTCACCCAGGGCCCATCAACACACGTTCATAGCACTGGGGCTGCCCCCACCCGCTCTTAAGTCCCTGTTGTCAAAATCATGTCCCACATGGGGCTGGGGGAAAGGTGGGTTTCTGGGGCAGAGAAGAGAGGGGGCGAGGCATAGAGAAGAGCAGTGTGGCTGAAGTGAGAGGTCCGGCCAACACAGCAGGTCATGGGGAGACCTTTCGCCCAGAGCGATTAGTTTGGCTCTTCCCTCCTGAAGGTGTCCCTGAGCAGAGCCCACTGTTAAAACTCTGGCCTTTCTGTAATCATCACTGATCGTGGAGTTTAAGACATGTCCTTTCCTGGCAGGGAAAGAACTACCCAGAGCCCAACGAAGCACCCCTTTCCCTTCTCAACTCTCACCTCATCTAGAGTCAGTATAGAGATACACTTTAGACCACCGTTTTATTTTTACCTGTGAAATAATTTAGTGTCCTCAATTATATTTTAAATTCCAAAAGTGGGGAGTGGGAGTGTTAAGAAACCTTATCTTCTTACTTTCTCCCCACTAAGATTTGTCCTGGAGGGTCACTGGGCTCACCCCCACTCTGATCCCTGCAGGCAGAAAGTTTGTAGTTCTGGTTTCAGGACTTCCAGGTCCGGACAACCGGCTTCTTTCTATGAAACTGTAAACCTTTTGCATTTTCAAGAGAAGCTGAAAAATCTGTGTTTTGGGTAAAGTTTTGTATGTTACATTTGTTTATTGTGAACATGTATGAGACAAATAAAATGCCTTCCAGGCTACAACTCCTCATGTATAAATTCTCCTAAACTGAGGAAAACAAGAAAGCTGGAAAGGAGCTTGAGGATGTAGTAACCCGTTTCTCTTGAGAAATGAGAACATACCTGTTACCTTGCCATTACATTTTAAAGCACCTTCTGGTCATTGTGTCTAGGCTTCCGCAAGCATCCTGGGAGAGGGTGTATTTTATTAGGAAATAAAAATCCAAGCTGCCCAGTTAAATTTCAATTTCAGATAAACGATGAATATATTTGTATGTGTACATCCCATGCGATATTTGGGACATAGTTATATCGAAAAATCATGCAGAGTTGATCTGAAATTCAAATGTAACTGGCATCCTGTATTTTATCTGGCAACCCCAATCCTGCCAGCTCTTTGAGCTTCACCTTCACTCACAGCCCCAGCTGCAGCGACCCAGGGCTCTGTCCCAACAGTGAGGCCATGCTGTTGATACAAAACTCTTCCCCATATTTGAAGAGAAGAAAAGGAATGACATTAACAAAAATATCTTGTTTTAAAAGCCCAGGTTATGTGTCTATTATTCAGGAATAACTTCTGAGCTAAGACGGCCCATAGGCATTTTACTCCATGCTGGGCATCCTTGGAGGATCACTTAATCACTGGTTTCTTTATATGCAGTCCCTCAAACTTCCTTCCCATCAATCCCCTTGGACTTTGAGACCACTGAAAACATGACTCTACTGCTAGTGACTTGGACCAAAAAAAAATAAATAAAATAAATAAATAAATAAAATCATTTAGTCTAGTATTTCCTCAATTCAATTACACTTTTCGGAACTCTATTCCTGCAGAAACCTCCTGGAAAAAATCATGGTTCTGTGGCTGAAGAAGCAGGAAACTGGATGCTATGTATGCCCATCTGGGAAAAGTACCATGGACATCAGTATATAAAAGGGGTCTTGCAGTAAAGAAACTCTTAGTTGCTTATTCCAGCAACTTATTTGACCCCAGAGCCCACTGGCCTCCGCCTCCCCTTCTATCATCCATTAACCTTACAGAGAACACTTTGGATATTGGAAGCAGATGAATGCTTCTCAAACACAACAAACACCTTCCACTCAGCCACTATTCCCAGCACACTGTGTCACACCTCCTGTGCCCTCGGGACATTAATACAAGTACCCTGCTTTGATTCTTTTGCTATTATTTTCTGATTCTTTCATTTCTACATATTTTGGCTTTTCAAACAGAGTTAAAGCTACTTGGGAGCAAGACTTTTCCTGCTTAACCATAGCCATTTAGTGCAAGATAGGCTGGGCATCCAATAGGCCTCTGGGCAATGCTGGTGATAGAATTATGTCTATTCATGCGTGTGTGTTCCAATTGTTGCAGATTTTAGAAACTATGGATGGTTTATCTAAAAGAGCCATGAGCTGGTTTCTCTCATGCACCATGAAAGATGAAAAATTATTCTCAGAGTTGTCTTCTGAGCCACACACTGTGTGCCCCTCACCGTCAGTCACTATACCCCTGACAGACACCCTGACTCTGACCCAAACCAGTGAAGGTGTGAAAAACCTGAAAGGACCAGAGACCTTCATAAAGCTGAAATAATTTCCTAGTTAGTTTATAAGTCAAATTTCCCAAGGATTATGGAATACGCAGCCTAGAAAGTCAAATGATTTCAATTCTTGTGTCCTGGGAAATACCACTTCACTATCCTAAGGCAAAGAGAGCCATGTGCTCTTATAAAAAAGAACAGATTGCAAAATGACCTATTCTCAAACTCTGAAGTCACTGTCCTTTTACTTAATGTGCCTGGCTGGAGTTCAGGCCTTTACATTGTGCTGTGAGCTCCACCACAAATCAAAGCCCGGGCAATGCAGACTTCTAACAATTCAACTGCCTTTCCATAGTCTTCAAGGAGCTCTCATCTACCCCGAGACATTGACTTAAAAAGAAAAATCTGACAACAGGGAAGTCTCTAAAATACATAATGGGAAAGCTAAACACATTGTACAAATCAACTGTGCCCACACTTCATTGTCCCAGAAGCATATTTCTTTCCATCTCAATTATAAAAAAAAAAAAAAAAAATCTTCAAACTCCACACTCAAAGCATTAAATAAATAGCCTTGGTTTCCAAGGTGAAACAGACTGATCCCTTTCTGAACAATAAACAAGTGATAAAAATATCAGTAAAATGATTATTGTAAATCAATTATTTTATAAAAGGCATAAAAGTCGTTCCAAGAAGGCCCCTGGCAAACTTCATTGGATTTAGTTCCTGAAAAAATTAAATGAAAAATATGCAAAGGAGTGAATACATTTCCGGGGTGAAGACATTGCCAGGTCTGAGCATTTGGTATTCGGTAAGAAACATTTTAACCACTAATGCCTTGCTTGTCCCCATTTCAAGCCTCAAGCAATCAGTTGGAAATACTCAACAGAGACGCTGTTAGTTTGCAAACAATTCATAGTAAGTTTTGGATTTTGTAGCAATTTCTGTATCTCAGAAATCTCAATGAGATTTCAGGTAAAATGGAGTCCAGATATATTCAGTACGGTTTAGTGGGTGAAATCATTTCTCATCATTTGTGATTTTGCACAAATGTCAACACCTCAGAGTCCTTTCTGGGCCACCCCAGCTAAAGCAGCTCCACTCCACTCACCTGCAGATACGGTTCCCTATCACATTAACTACCTCATTTTATCTTTCTCCAAGTCTTTATAGCACCTGCATTGCCTTCCTCATTTGTTAAATATCTATTGTCCATCTCCCAACAGTAGAAAATAATCTAAAAGATTTCCTTGCAGTCAGGCCTTCTGCCTGATTCAATGCTACATCCCTAGTGCCTAGATCAGGGCCTGGCAGCATACATTTGTAAACCAATTACAGATAAAAATCTTAAAATTTAATTGTGGCAAAATATAAATTATATAAAATTTACCATTTTAACCATTTTAGTGTACAGTTCAGTGGCAGTAAGTAATTCACATTGTTGTGCAACCATCACCACTATCGCCATCTTCAGAACTTTCTCCTCTTCCCAAACTGAAACTCTGAATTCATAAGACGCTAACTCCCAATTCCCTTCTCCCGGCTCCTAGCAACCACTATTCCACTTTCTGTCTCTATGAGTCTGACTACTCTAGGATTTTGTATAAATGGAATCATACAATATTTGACCCTTTATGTCTGGCTTATTTTACTAAGTATAATGTTCTCAAGGTTCCTCCACATTATATCAGCATTTCTTTCCTTTAGAAGGCTAACTAGAATTCTCTTGTATGTATATACCACATTTTGTTAATCCAATCATCCATCAATGGACAGTTGAGTTGTTTCCACCTTTTGGCTACTGTGAATAATACTGCTCTGAACACTGGTGTACAAATATTTGTCCCAGTCCCTGCCTTCAGTTCTTTGGGGGTACATGCCTAGTAGTTGCATATCTGAATCATATGGTAATTCTATGTTTAATTTTTTGAGGTAATACCATACTGTTTTCCATAGTGGCTGCAACACTTTACCTATCTACCAGCAATGAACAAGGATTCAAATTTCTCCACATCCTTATCAACATTTGTTATTCTTTTATTTTTTCCTAATTGAATTTTATCTGAAGCAACAGTTCCCACTTATGTCTACTGTAGATTAATGAATCCGGTGAGAAGAAACTTTGAACATGACTTGGTTTGCCACCTAATGCATAGTCAGAGGGTCAAGAACAGCTAAATGAAAATAATTTATATTTCACAGTTCAGGGCTAATAACGCAAAGATTATTTCTGAATATTTAGAGTCACCTCACACTAGAAACAGACGTGAAGGAAAAAAGAACCAAGTGCTGGGTAGCTTCTCCCCATACTGGTGTCAACCTTTTCTGCAGAGAGCCCCTGCCAACAACCAGTGGAGTGTGAGGCAGGAGCTGCCCTGTGTGGCACAAACTACAGGCCCTGTCACTCTGGAAGAGCATGAAAGGGCCTTTGGAAACTGTGTGGTGCAGGCTGTTAAGACTTGGAAGGAAGGAAGAGTGGAAATTACAGCCATCTGAATGCAATTGCCTGGCTTTATCTTTGCCCAGCACTCTAAGAGCCTATAAACATCAGTGGAGGGGAAAAGGTTTAATTTCCAAAGACATAAAATTTTCAGAGCTATGTGACCTCTGAGAGAATAAGGCCATCTGAGAAAACTATTTCCTGAAACTCAAATCCAGGCTTGGGGAATGAGGCCACCAGCCAAAGCTCAGTCTTCCACTCAAAAATGTTTGCACAGCAGCTTTCCTGCTGGATTTGGATGCTGGAGAGAAAAAGCTGTGGCCTATTTAACTATGTGGCCCTTAGCACAGGGCTTGGCACCCAGCTGAGGATGGATGGATGGATGGATGGATGGATGGATGGATGGATGGATGGATGGATGGATAGGTAAATAGATAGGTAAGTAGGTAAGTAGGTAGGTAGGTAGGTAGATGATAGATTGATAGATAGATTGATGGATGGATGGATGGATGGATGGATGGATGGATGGATGGATGGATAGATAGATAGATAATTTAGATATTTCCCTGAAACAATCAATGGATGACCAACCTAAAAAGATTGGGAGCTTTCTGGTTCCAGAGGTGAGAGAATGTTGCCTTCTTGGTACATTCTACCCTGACTGTTGCCTGTTTCATGAACCAGACTTTAGGGTTCTCTAAAGACCCAAGATAGCAGTCCTTCACAGAAGCCCCTGTAACTGTCGTGGCCTCATGTGAGTTTATAATCGAGATAGGACTTCTCCATCCCTGCCTCAGAGCCAGCCCTAGGAGATAATAATCTGACTAGAACAGTTTTCAATTCCCTCTCTCTACTCCAAATCCATTTCTATGTCCCACATCTCCCCATCTCTTGAACTGGTACCCCTTTCCAACAATAACAGTAGAGGTAATAATGATAGCAAGAGCCAGTTTCCTTTATTGCTCTACAGTTTACATATGGCTTTCAACTGTATTAGTTTATTTGACCTCCAGCATAACTGATAAGAAAACCAAGGGGAAACCTGACTTACTGATTGTATGTGAGGAATATGTGGTAAAACCAAGTATCCAGACTCCAAAAGCCTAGTCCTCTTTCTGTTAGTGGCTTCCTCTTCTTTAAATATTATGCAAGCATATACTGATCTCAAAACCTTAACTCTCGCCCTTTTAGGACTGTTCTCAATTACCCAGAGGAAAGACAGCTCCCAGTGGATAGATCCGAATCATACTGATGGGTTAAACGATGGCAAATGAGTTCGTGCATTTGTAATTATTTAAAAATATGTCCAAAATTCTTTCATATTCCTTTCTTCAAGAGATGAGGCCATTTTAATTTCTTCCCTTTGAATGTGAGCTGGGCTTAATGAATAAATAAACTGACGTGATGATATCTGATTTCAAAGACTAGGTCTTCATTTCTGCTCTTTGATCACTCTCTGGAAGCCAGCTGCCATGTTGTGAGGACACTCAACTAGCTCTATGGACAGACTCACATGGCAAGGAACCGAGGCCTTCTGCCAACAGCCACGTGAGAGAATTGTTCTGGAAGGGGACCCTCTAGCCCCAGTGAAGCCTTCAGATGACTGTAGTACCAGTTGGAAGACTGACTGCATCATCATGAGAGTCTCGGAGCCGCAACTGACAAAACCAAGCTTCTCTTAGAGTCCTGATACACAGAAATTTTGAGCTAATTATGTTTATTGTACAAAGCAGCTAAGTTTTAGGTTGACTGGTTACACAGCAACAGGTATCTAAGACAGTTTTCTATCACTTAGGGAATATTTCTAGTTTAAGGTTACCTTTAAAAATTTTTTATTTTTTATACCATTAATGTATGCTTATTAAAATTTTAAATACAAATATAAAAATATCCTTATCCAGAGATAATTTTATCATTTTAATGTATAACTTTCCATGTTTCTATTTGTGTGGTTTATTTTCTTATAAAAGTGAGCTCATATTACTTGGAATTTGCTTTTTGTCAGTCAATAATACTGGATATTATTTGAAGTCATTAAAGATATTACAACAATATTTAGAATATTTGCATAGTATTTTTTTTTTGCATAAACATACCAAAATATATTTATCCAATCCTTTTTTATTAAAGAGATTTAGGCTATTATGAGTTGTCTCTTTCATTAATGAGGCCACAGGAGATGACTGTCCGTGTGCCTTTTGTGTACTTGCCTAGATATGTCTTTAGCATAAGTTGGTAGAAGTGAAACTGCTGGGTAGAAAAAGGTACACACTTCTTAAGTGACTGTCATACATATTGCCAAATTATATCAAAGACTGAGCAAATTTATATCCTCCCAGCAGTTTAACAGGGTGTTTCTCTCACCATACCCTGGTCAGCAGTGTTAAAAGCCAATTCTTAACTCAAACAATTGAATCACTAGTGATGGAGTTTCTGGCAGAGCAATAAAAAGATATTTGGGTGGCTCAAGAAGTGTTCCTCTCAAATCATACACTAGATTGCAACATTCCCTTCATCTAAGTCTGCTGAACTGATCTTGACCTATTTTATTTCAGCCAGACAGACCAGGAAAGGAGGCAGCGATCATCTCTGCCATGAAAGTCACCAAATACAGCTGTAGAAAATGTGGCACTATCTTCTGCAACACCTCCAGACATCTGGCAGTTATCCTGGGCAAAAGCACCTTTTCTTTTGCCCTAAAGAACTTTAATTGCATTATGTTCTGTAACACTAGCTATTCATTCATCCCTTTGACCCATATAAACTTTTGAGATTTTTAAAATAAAAATAGAAAACCCGTCATATGACTAATTTTTGTTAGTATGGAGCAAGATGGGCAGCCTGACCTAAAAGAGGAGCCTTGATTCATCAGACCCACCGACACACTGCCTTGAACAGCAGTCATCAAGCTGTGTCCTGAGGAAAACCAGCATTTTACACGAGGTGTAAAAGTATCAGCTTCCATGAGATAGTCTGGGGAATGCTGGCCTAAGTTATTGTGCGGATGGGTGGGTAGATGGATGGATGAATGGATGGATGCCCAGAGGAATGAATGGGTAGATGGATAAAACAGGTATTAATGCGTATACTTCTATGGAATCAAAGAGTGGAAAATTCTCTAAATTATTTGAGTTTAATATAATTTTAACTATTTCAAAGGACATAATATATTTAATGATACCACCAATCCAGTTATTAATGGTCCTTATTTTTTTCTCATATATTCTTGCTTTAAAGGCTGCACATGAAAACTCTGGACCAGAAATGGGTAACCTCTGGTCACTTATGAACATGTTTATGTTTATGTCAAGATTATGTGCCAACTGGATATATTTTCTCTATAATCCATTAAAATAAAAGTAATAGTGTACTTCACTACTTTGATAAGGATATATTGACTCAAAATTGCCTCGTCTTATAAGGAAAATATGTACATGATGCTGTTTACAAAAAAAAAAAAAGCTAATTTCTTGATTCAAATATGTAGATACAATACATAAAAAGCCAGGGAAGGTAAATACAGAAAAAAGGCTGATAGGGAAAAACAGGCATATAGGTAAATCATATCATCCTCGTAGGAAGACTGGGAGATGAATCTTTAAGGAAATAAAATGGGCAAAGAGGTTCTTGTGCTCCTTCTCAGCCATGGTCACTTAAGTCCATGACTTTCAAATTTCTTCCCTTGGAGCTTGTGCAGACCATCTACAGGCAGGGTGGGGATGATTATAACCATTTAACCAACCTACGAAAAGCTATATGCGCGTGAAAGAAGTGACTTGGAGGAGATAATGGAGCCAGGTTGAAGAAGAGAGAACCAGAACCCGCATCTCGTCACCCCATACAGAGGCAGCATCAAGGTTACAAACGCTCCTTTGTGGATGGCTCCCCTGGCTTAGGCACATCCAGGGCAGCCACTGTAAAGTCCTAGGACTCTACCTGAAGTGCTCTTCTGTACCTGAGGCCTTCCTCATGGACACATTCACATAGTGAGCCTCAGCCACAGCCAAACACAGCTCCTCTGGAAACTCCTGTTCGTGCCCGTGCCCTGCTCGGTTCTATATCAGTGGCTCCACTCTGAGGCTCCACAGCACTTCTCTACCCCTTCCTAGACCTCACCTTGCCCAAACAACTCCTGCTTTCCTAACGCACTGGGCTAGGAACCATGCCTTCTTCTGTGTGGTTTCCCCAGCCTCTGACAGAGCATGAAAGCTCAGTAAAATTTAACTCAACTGAGATGGAAAAGCTGACATCATCTACCCTGCATGCCTTAAGAGTGACTTCTACCAAATGATGAATAAAACATGATCACTTTGCATAAACACAGAAACACATTTTTTTCCCCTAATCAAATTGAAGAAATAAAGAATGAGTCAGGCTTTTCCTGGTGTCCTACAGCTATTTCTTTTAAAATCAACACTTGGCTGTCTTGCCTTGGTCGACTGTACCACGTGTCCCCAAAGTCAGAGTCCAGCCCATTGACATCAGGGCACATAGAGACAGCCAGGCCCACCCTCACTGAACAGCAGAAATTTTAAAAGAGAGTCCTCCGTTTTTCACCGAAACTCCCCAAAGTCAGCATCAGCGGGCTCAGGCTCACTGTTGCTGTTGAGCTGCTGTTACTGCAGCTGTATGTTCCTGAGGAGTGACCATGAGTAAAAAAATAAATAAATAAGAGAACAGACATCAATTTATGGAGATGTACCCAATCTATACAACTTACCCTGGAAAAAAAATGTGTTTTATTTCTCAGTAGAAATTCTTCTTAGCATGCGGCCAAACCCTTACAACTAATGCCCCAGCGAGCATCTCTGTCTCCCTAAGTTCCTAAGTCTATCTAGATAGACGCAGAAGCTTGATGACACTGATAAGCTCATTTTTAAAATGATTTCTTTTTTCTATTTTGGGGAGAAGGAGACTGGAACTACTATGAGCCAGGCAACACGGAAAGTGTTTCTGATACACTATTCCAATCTCATCCTCACATCAAGTCCCTGAAGTGGCATTACTACATCCAGCCAGGGGGAAAGGAACTTTGGCTCAGACAACTGAATAACTTGCAGAAAGAAGTCTGTCCTCCCAGACACCCACACCCTGCAGGCTGCCTCACCTTAGGAGACGCTTCAGTGTTACCAGAACACTCTCTGACTCCCAGGCATTCAATCTATTTTTCCTCTTATCCTAAGTTTATCCTATTAATTTGTATCGCTCCCTTTATTGGACACTCAGCTTCCTCTCTTACGGTATCGCTACCTGGCATTAACCAGATAGTCATCGCTCAGCAAAGTAATTAGTTCCCTTAATCTTCCTTTATCAAACAACTTGTTTCCTTAATCACTCTGAATAAGACAAGTTCCAGGCTTCCCCCAGGCTGTTCTAGTTCTGAAAGCTTGCAGGCTAAAATCAGAGCTTTAAAAGAGACCTTGACAGACTGTTATCACAAGGACTCTCATCACCATTAATCAACAGACGTATTTATGGAACAACTATTATATACTGATCCTGCCAGGCAACAGGGTGTAGAAGGGATGGTCATCCAGTGTTTGCTGAGTACCTACTATGTCGGGGGGCTTCACGCATGTTACCTAACTCTCTAATATGACATACATTTCCATGCGTTTTACAAATGAACAGACTAAGATTAGTTAGAAGTCCTCTGCCGGGAAGCGGGAGAGGCAGGATTACGGCCCTAGAGCCCCAGCCCCTCCAGCAGCATCCCACCTGCTGCTTGGTGCAGAGCTAAGGGCCCTTGGGCATGCACAGAACAAACCAGCTCAGGGCTTGGAACTCCAGCCCAGTTGGGAAGCCTGGCTATTCAACTGAGAAAGAACCTACAGTTCAAGTGAGTGCTTGCAGGGGGATCACTGAGTGTCCAAACAAGAGTGACCCCTGCGGTGGGAGGAGATGGGCACTGAGGAGACCCCAAGCAGAAGGACATAAGCCAGGCTATGATAAGGGAGAGAGAGGCAGATCCTGATGGATAAGCTCTCCTGTGAGTCACTGCACACAGAACCCATTGGACAGAGGTCATTCTCTTCTATGATCAACTCTTCACAAGTCCTCTGAGGGAAAGGGATCACTTCTTTCTTTTGTATCCACTAAACTGCCCAGCCGAACACTCTAGGTGCCCCAGCCCTTCCCAAGTGTCCCTTCTCCCTCTTCCATATCACCACAGCAAGGTGGGACGTGGCCTTCAGGGTTTTGCGAGGGATGCGAACTATCAGCCCAGATCAAGGGCCCCTTTCAACACTTCCCTGAACAGCTGAACAAGGCTGATGGGAAGGGAGGCCTAGACTAACTTTCATAGTGATTCCCTGGATCATCTGGGGATGCTATCCTTGAGAAGTAATCAGTTAACAGCAACCTGGGGTGTGTGTCCCTGACTATTACACATTTCTGCTCACTCTTTCTGCAAAGCACGCAATGATACATATCAAAGCGCAAGCTGTGAGGACAATCCACTTGCCATCAGCATGTGCTGGTGAATCCACATCTCGTTAAGCAGCCAGTGTTACTCAAGCACATGCCACTCTTACCTCTACTTTCACAGACACATGCTTGAGTGTCCAGAAAACCTTGCTGCCTGACTCTGGGCCACCTCTAGAGCATCCTTTTAAATCCAGTGGGTACTCAAAGTACACCCAGAACATACAACCAAACTGGCTCCATTAGTTTTATACTTCAAACACTTCACCGCCCCATCCTCCCACACTCACCTCCCACTCCAGTCCTCAAATCCTCAGTCTGTCTGCCCTCAACTTATGACAATGCACTTCTAGTTCCGCATTTTACATTGGACTTTCCCTGTTTCTTTTTTCCCATTCGCTCATTCAATGAAAAAAGAAAGCATCACTTATCTAGTAAGCTCCCATGAGCCAATACTATGATGGCACATAAGAGAGATACAAAGCCTACAGCATGTTGTCCACTGAGTACCTCAGTCTAAGTGGATGGACACGAGACATGAAAGGGCTAATGAGCAACGTACACATGTGCCATAGGAGCTGAAAGAAAGCAGTCACCTCTCTCTCAGCAGAATCTGAGTGAAACAGGGATTTTGTTAGGCAGAGAGCAGAGAAGGTGGTCTTCTGGACAACACCGTACCAAGCATGGAGCTGGCAAGGTACAGGGTGGGTTTGGGAACCTGCTTAGCCAGACAGTAGGGTTTCCGGAATGACAGAAGATGCTGAAAATGGAGACCAGATGTTGACTGCGAAAGGCAGGCCCAATATAAGGAGTTAGCCTTTATCTTCCAAGCAACAAGAGGATATCAAAGATTTCTCAAGCCACCGTGCTGCTCTGGAGATGAAAGCAGTGGTAGCACTGTGTAGGACGGACAGGAGGTGGGAGAAACTAGAAGCAGGAAAACCACACAGAGGATGCGCTGGGGCACCTGGGCTCTCACAGTTGCCATGGGAATGAAAAAACAGAAGCCAACAGATGCGAATGGCTTTTTAAAAATGCAGACCTGGTGACTGTGCTAAGAACAATGAATGGAGAGGAAGCAGTCCAAGATGACTGTGATGTTCAGAGTCGTCACTTATCCTTTTGGGTGCTTCGCATCTAAACCCATTTCCATCTGGGGAGAATCCATCACATGCTTCTTGATGGAAGGCAGAGCTCTATGTCTTCTAGAAAAGCTGAAGGAGCCAGACCTCCTTTTTCCCTCCCCTTGGCAGCCACCGTTCAATTGTGTGACTACCTCCACCAATCAGAAACTCCCACCTGAGACTTTGAAATTTGAACTATACTAAGGATACAGAGGCAGTTTAGGATTCATTCTAAAAGGAGGCATCCAGCAGCGACAGTCAGCCTCAGGGGTGTGGCTGAGTCAGAGAGCCTTTGTGGTACGACTTGGGCTGAGCTTCCTGTGGTCTGGCAGAGTGTGGTCCTTCAGTCATGCTCCAGCCTGGAGATTCGTTAGTTACCCAATGGGCTCCCAACAAATTCCTTTAGTCATAATCACAGAGATAAAAATATCAAATCCAATCCATGCTCTATGCCTCTCCACAAAGCCTTTGTCCCCAAACACCCAGACCACACTCTGGTGAACCACTCCGGCATGTTCACACAAAAATGCTCATTGGGCATCTGACTTATGCTCACTTCTAGCAGCCAATGTTCTAAGGACTAACTGGACTGCAGGCACTGTTAGGGTGCAGACTGACATCTACGCTCACTCTACCCCATCTAGCAAAACCTGACCCACCTGACCCATCCCCATACCTAGCATGGCACCTTGGGCAGGGCAGGCACTTTTTATATACCTGCAGCGTGATCTGAATATTATTTATCTATTCTAGGCAAAAATCTGAAAAGTTTCTCACATGAGTTAAATGTCCTTATTGCTTGAATATTTAGAAATTTTTGTAAAAGTATTGAGAAATAAGGTAGAGAAAGAACAGGGGTAGAATGACATTAAAAAATATTTTTATGATAATTTTTCTTTCAACATGTAGCCAGGGAGAAGAGGAAATAGGTACAAATTTAAATGAAACAAAACTGGCCATGCTGAGTAGATAACTCTTAAGCTAGGAATAGGTACATGCGGATTTATTATCCTATTCTACTTTTGATATTGGAATGTTCCACAATAAAAAGATTAAATAATAGCAAAAGTAAATGATTATCCTTGAGTGTAAGCATGAACAGAGAGGGGATTAAACTCTGTGACAGCATGGTAAGTAATTGCTCAAGACATAGTAAGCACTGAGCTCCATGATTTTAGAAAAGCTGGGATTTAGTAATAATGCAAAGCCTCCATTCATTAAAGTGCTTACAGGGGAAAAAGGGGGATTTCAATAAGGGAATCAGCACTGAGGTATTTGAGCCCAAAGAGCAGAGAGAGGGGAAGGAGTAACACTCTCCACCGTGCAGCTCACAGCATCCCCACATCCATTCTGTAGCTACTGAAGGTATCTAGAGGAGGAGAAGTGGTGGACACCGTGAAATACCTTTGTATACATAGGGAACTGTATCCACCCCAGAACTTCAGTGTTAGTACACCAGAACATAGTCACGACTCTGAGCAGACGTAACTTCCATCTTTCAGCAAACTAAATTAATCTGGTAACTCCTATTTCCCCAGTCCCGGAAGGCTTCCTATACATCTACTGAAGGTGTGTCTGGCTGACTTCCTATGGGACCCCAACTAGTGTTAAGAAGCAGAGGTAGATTTGAGTGCTTTCTCAAACAGCCAGTGCCCTGTTTCAATGCCTAAACTGAAACTTCAAAAAAGACCTGCTTGAGAATGACACACCCATACCATAAACTCTTTGTTAGTTAAGGTAGAAAATTAAAATCAATGAAAGATGTACTATAAGTTCGTCTCTAAGAGGGTCTCCTTTTACCCTCCTCTGTATCGTTTGATATTTGAAAGCCTCTTGTTGACTACATGTACTGTTGGTCCAATTCTCATCACTATCTCGGGGGCTTTTGCCATTCTTATATGCAGGGGGCTGTCTTCTCCTGCCCTCATGCAGTTCATGCATGCTCAGCTGCAGCTGTCACTCATAGAGGTCTCCTGCACCCGCAGTCTCTCCATCCTCTCCTCCACTTAGGACACTCTCACCAGAGACTCTGAGCTCCCTACCCTGCTGCCCTTATCTTCCTTGAGCTAAATGCAGTTCCTTCTCTAAAACACCATTTGCTTCTATAACAGATCAACACACATGAGATGTTGTCTACAATCAACATTTTATTATAGCTGTAACTTCTACTAGAGATTACAAGGCTACCTCCTTAGAGGCCCCTAAGGAAGACTCTCAGGCCCTTGGGATTCCTAAGAGAACCCCCTCTGTCCACACAGGCTCAATTCACAAGGCAGGATCTCCTTCGTTTTGGTTCTCCTTAAGGGCAGAGTGTCATCCTCACCTCAAGAAATCCTATCATTTTGATGGTAAATGTTCCTGATCAAGGCTATTGAAAAAGTCAATTCCCTGAAAATAAAACCTTTTCCCCAAGGTAATCCTTGGCTTTCTCTTTGAAACAGCATCTCTCACAAATGTTGGAAAACATTCCTTTCTGCATCTTTTAAAAGTAGGGCTTTCTTGAGGCCAAATAAGTTTAAGGAACTCTTGCATGCTATATCCCCATTTGAAGATTCACATATACATTAGCATAGTAAAGACTGCAATTAAGACAATTTTTTAACATATTTCCTTTAATAACATCGTGAAATTTGAGTTTTCTAGAAGCACCCCACACTCTGCATGTTATAGCTACAGCTTAACAGTCCCAAAGAAGTTAAGCAGAAGCCAGGGGGCAAATCTGTAGCCTTTTGCTGCTTTTAACGCTTTGATGTCTGTTATCTGGGGTCATCAACACACAACCCCTTAGTTGCACAACCACATCATGCTCTGGCTATAACCTTGGTTTTGTCCTCTTCAGCTGACTCTGGACATCAAGGTCTGTTCCTACTGGTCACTGAGCACGGGGAATACAAGGAATAGGTTTCTGACAAGCATTCTGCACTCCTCCTAGTGTGCCCACCTGCCCTGCAGAGGACGGAAAGCTAAAACCACATCTCCCAGAGCTCTTCCAGTTAAGGTTCCAGATGTGAGTTAGGTTTGGCAATCATGTGTTTTTATGAAATTTGGAAAGCAAAAGCGAGGCAGAGACCATGCTTCTGAGGTTACTGTCCTTTTCTCAGCATGTTCAGGAGGCACCTGGTTGTTCTATGACAATTTTAGCCAAGGTGCCAGCAGCCAGGTGCCAGCTTCATGAGTGTCAGGAGGCAGGATCAGGACACCCATTTCCCAGTCCAGATCATAGCCTGTGACATAGGTCTTATCATGGGAGCCTCTCAATCATGGCAGTTCCGATGTGGTTCTGGAGATGCTTCTTCACAACTGGAAGAGGCAGTGGCTTCCTTGGTAGTCCAGTTCTTTAGTTTGGCTTTGAGACATTCATTCCTGAAATCCCCATCAGGAGATCTGTGTCTTCAGAACCTTTAATGATTCTTCAAGTCACTAATTCTCTATAATAAATCTTTTCCTAAGTTTGCTAGAGTAGATTCTGCTTTCTGTGACTGAACCTTGACCAACGCTCCAACAGAAGCTGTTTCCAGCAAGGATGATCTAAATTCTCAGTCTCACTTGGATGGCTGAGAGATTCCAAATAGAGTCACTGTCTATGGTCTGTCCAGGTAGGAAGCCTCTTATGTGGCTGATTGCAGCCAAAATGCTAGAAACCTGCAGAGCTGGCTTTCTGCAACCAAGCATACATCTGTGTCAAGTCAACATAGATGCCTGCCTCCCAAGCAGTAATGATGCCAAAACTTCTGGAGCAGCTACTGTATGTTAGAAGCCACTAGAAGTAGAAACCATGTAAAACCCAGTCAGCAGAGTTTACAGGAAGGAGCAATACACCGAGGTTCTAATTCCAGCCCATGTCACTTAAACTCTCTGAGCTGCCAAGTGGTAACAGTGACATCACCTACCTCAGAAAGATAGCAAGAAAGAGAATAGACTTAAAAGATCTTTGGAGGTGGGGAGGGGGAGTGTTCAGGTAAAGGATGGCATTTAGTATGCCTCATTAATATTAACATTAACATCCAGAAATCATACCAAGAAAAAAAACCTTGTTTCCCCATACTTTTAAAGACACTTGCCAAATCTTTAACACAACTTTTTAGCACATGGGCATTTAGAGACAAACTTTTATGAGCTTCATTAAAATAGCAGAGCATTCAAAGTGCAATGCTTCCTTTGGATTATAGCCAAGCACTAGAAAGGTTTTTTAAAAAATTATTTCACTTCAATGGTACCGTCAAGACTCGTGCAGGGTCACTGTCTTCGTGTCAGTTGTCTTTCTGTGCTATCCTACAAATGGCTGGGATACTTCCTGTACCCATGGAGTTCTGAGTTGTTGTTTTTGCTGCTGCTGTTTGTTTTTAAGCAAGCATCACTTCTGCTTCTTTAGTTTTTGACACAACAGGAAATCAATATGGCAGGTTTATTTCACTGCTAGCCTTAAAACGCCACGTCCCCTTGAAGCAAATCCTCTTGACACAATCTCAAAATGCTGCTCTAAGATAACAGCCAGCCACATGGCAGGGGTTCTTCGGAAGAAACAGTCTGACAGGAAAGCAGGAAGCAGCCAGACCAAAAGGAAGGAGCTACGAGAGGGAGTGGGTTAGAAATTGGGACGAGTGACAGGAGGGGAATGAGAATCACCAGCAGCCAGAGCTTGCGTGGTTGAGGACAATTCTGCAGTCAATTCACCATGCATTCCAGGACCCAGAAGAAAGTCACCAAGCATGAAGGGTCCAGAGGCCATGAGCCAGGGCAGGTAAGAGTTACATCTGCCAGCAAGAGCTGCATTGGTGGCAAGAAGCCCTGCCGGCATCTGGATTACAAGGAGGAGGGGAGGAGCAGGCATGGGACGCTATGATCCGGAGTC
>NW_006434709.1:20083991-20093721 GCF_000325575.1 Pteropus alecto
AGGCTATGATCAGGAGTCAGGAGAGGTGGGCCCAACATTCCTTCCACACCTGATTCCTGGATTTACGTTACCAAGAAAACTTCTTCATTAATACAAACGCATAATTGCACAGAATTAAGGCTCCTTAGTGCATTCAAAATAAAATTTAGCTTTTTAAATTGTCTTACGCATAACATTTTGGGAAAATATCAACATAAAAATCAAAGCGCCAAAACCCCACAAATCTGTGGATTTTTTTTTAACCATAAGAGAAACCATTTCACACTGCAACATGAAATTTTAAGAGTCGCTCTAACCCCAAAATATGTGTTTTAGGATGTTTGAAGTGTTTGCTTTAACTAGAGAATTAAACCTCATTTGTTGTCAATGACAGGCAAAGAAATTTGGTTATGGTATGATTATGCACTGCCCAAACAGCCATCTCAAATGCAATCAAAGGGACATATGAATTCATGTAGATTAAGTGCTTTTGAAAATGAAGTTGGCGGGACTTGTTTTGTGTGGAGGAAGACATATTTTAAAATACACAGAGCCATCCTCTATAACCCAAAGCTGGCAACGGGCTTCCTCCAAGCACAGGAGAGTGAGCTGCAAACACAAAAGTCCCAGGCAGAAGGGCTCTGAAGACGGGGCCTTCTGAAGAGAGCTGTGCTGTATTCTCTAGGATCTAAAAAAGGGGAAGCTTTGTCAGGTCCCTTCCCTCCAGACACACACATCATTTTATTTGGAAGTCACATGGTGTGATTAAATTTAACTGGGTGGAGCAGTGGAAAACCACAGTATTAACAACATAATTCTTTTTCAGGAGATATTCTGCCAAGTGTAGAAGAGATAATACCAAAAGCTTTGAGCCCCTAGGCACTGCTTTCAACATTTATTTTAAATCCAGGGGTTCCAAGATAGAAGTATATCTCTGCTCACCATGGCACGGCTTCTCATAATTAAAATACTGGACACTACTTGCATCTTCGTCATTTGGGCTCTTGGTGACAAAATTGACCCATATATGAGAGTACATGCCACTTATACACTTATGTAAGTATACGTCTGCATGTGCCCATGTATCCAGACAATTTCTGGAAGGTTACACAAGAAGTAAACAGAAGTCATCTCTAGGGAGTAGAACTGATTAAGAGGAGGGATGTCTTTCATGCTTCACTCTCCATCCTTCTGTCTTAGTTGAATTTTTTACCATGAGTAAGCACGACTTTTATAGTTAGAAAAACTAACCATGAAAACATTTTAAAAATCACTTCAGGAGTTCACAGGCCAGGAACTCTGAAGAGCTCAGTGACCAAGCAACTATAAAGGTAGAAATGTTTTGCAGCTGTAAAATTCCTTACAATTTATAAGGCATCTGCTGCCTCCCTCTATTCCTGTAGCATTGTCACAGGCATCCAGACAAGACGTTTCCGAGACAGTGATCACTTCCATTTCATGTATACAAAAACAGAGTTTCTGGAAGCTAACTGTCCTGCCTGGGTCACAGGGCCTATACAGGGGGGCTCTGGACTTGAATCTCGGCCTCCTTCCTGTCATCCTGTCTTCATACTGTGAACCTTGAGCAGGTCACTTTTGGGTCTTAGTTTACCCACCAATAACATGAAGACATTATCGTAGGCACGCTTTCAACAAATGAGTAAATAGTATCCTGTCTACTTTCCCAAAGAGGAAACTGAACTCGGAGAGGTGATTTGCCCAGTGACAGAGATAGTACTTGGACCCAGAACCCTCTCACTCCACTTCCTGGCTGCTATTCCAAGCTGCCTTCCCAGACTTTTTCTTCCACCTAACATAGTTCTGGTGGCAGGCCCCTAGATGTTCAACAAAGGTCTTGGTTCATGACAATTTGCAAAAACAGGTGTTCTAGAAACTGCGTGGTGGGGACAAAGCCCGACTGGCAGTTCACACAGCTACCAACTCTCAAGGAATTTGCCAAAAAGCCAGCTCTGTACCCTAGAAGGCCTCCAGCGACCTCATGGATTCCAATCTGCTCTGCAGAAAACAACAACAGCTAACGCTCGGATCTGCAGAACACTGACAATTAAGGAAGCCACTTCCAAGGAAAGATTCCCAGGACCTTTCCCCAAAGCCAGAGCATGTCTCCAGGCTGGGGAGAAGGGACTGTCTCCTGTCTACTCCCCTGCCTGTGCCATAACCTCCCATTCTCCCACACAACCCTTTCCCACAGTGGCTGTGCAGAACTGGACGTGCCAGCCCTCCTGCCTTTCCTTCTGGCGTGACAGGGAGGGAGGGCAACGCCTTCCTAAGGAACCAACCAACGGACACCCTCTGGGCAGGGATGGTGGTGTGGCGCTGCAGTTGTGAGAGTTCACTTTCAGCATACACTTGAGAGTAACTTCACATGCGTGAAAAATAAAGTATAACTCTTTCCACCCCCCAAAAGCAAAACCCACACAGATGAGCGAGGAGGAGGAGTCAATTGAATGGAAAACACAGAGAGGTAGCTCTGCTCTGCCCGCCACACAGGAAGATCATAGGAGAAGAAGACCTCCAGACCCTAGGCCTGGCTCCCTGAAGGCCTTAGCCAGTGGCCACAGCTGGGGGTATAATGAGCTCCGGACACTCACGCACACCCTGGGGCCAGCCAATATTCATCCCTGCAGGACCTCAGTGTCCTCTTTGGACAGCTCCACAATCGTGCTGCAGCTTTCAATCAATGCAAACTCAATGACCAGTTAATCTCTACAAAATCAAAATCCATACTTGGCTCTATTTATGAGCAATCTGTTTAGAGCAGCCCCCAAATGGCAGGGTTGAAATGCAGTAAACACACACGGGCTGGCTAGAGGAGAGAGAGTGAAGACCTAAAAACAGTATGAAAATGTGAATCTGAATATGCGAGGACCTTTTTTTTTTTTTAACCCCACTAAGATTTAAGGCCCAGAAAGCCAAATATTTTAGCAGTGACTGGTCATCGCCACACACTGCTGTGGAGTGTGGTTTCGGCCCGGCTTTGGCAGATGAACCAATGGCAAACCTTGACACTTCTGCGTACTGGCCAATCTTATTAACAACTTTCGAGTCCTGAATGGAGCCTGCCTGCCTCCAAACAGGTTCGTCCTGCCAGAGGCAATGACAGAAGCCAGAGCTATCCCGGAATCAGCAGGCTCAGAGGTACCACATGAAGAGTTAAAAAGGAAAGTTCAGCGCAGGCCCTAAGGAGCAGGCAGGATCATACATTCCAGGCCAAAAGGCAGGCTTTTTCCACTCACTTTCCTCTTCATCCTTCTCTTCCATTTGTGGACAAGCCACTAGGGTCAGGGAGTCATTGAGAATTAGAACAATTTTCTCAATAACTCAGGACAGAAAAATGACCACCAAAAATCAAGGTGCAGAAAAGCATCTGGGAGAGAGTCAATCAATACCTGCTTATTCTGCAATGATAATTCTCCAAAAATCATTTTTCCCTGCAGTCACTGAATACAAGTCCCTAGGAAATCTCTGTATTCTTCACTCTCAGCAGCTGTAGGAGGACCCAACACCACGAATAATCCATCCAACGAAGCAACCCCCAACGTCACTGCCTCACACCATTGTGTGATTGAGATCATCAGGACATGGGTGTCACAGTAATGATCCACGTGTGCCCCTTCACAGCTCCCGTGAAGAGGTATGACAACAGGACAGCCTCACCCTGAAATTCAGAACTTGCTCTCCAGATATTATTAATTATATCATCATGAAATAATTAGGAAGTGAGCCAAGTCACCAAAGAGGAGAAACAGCTATAATAGAGCAATTTCATCTGAAACCTTTAAAAATATTTATGTACATTTGGTTTTTTGTCTTTTCAGAGAAACACCATTCCTTCTCCCACCCCCCCCCACCCCGCCCTTTAGCCAGCCAGATGTGACACATCTACTTTTTGGAATTAACTTATAAACCCAATGGAAGGGAGGTAAATGTCTCTGCCGAGGCTATGGTAGAACGATGAGCAGAGCTCCATCTGCCCAGAGGTCCTCAAGCTGCCACTGAACCTCTAGTCTCTGGTGAACCTGCACAGCAGCACGTACGCTCAGAAAAGCCACTTATCCTTCGATCTCATTCCTTACAACAGAAATGCATAAGAGTAAGAACACAGACATTATAACCAGAAGAGCTGTGTTCAAATTTTGGCTCTGCCTCTTACTGTGTGACCTGGTTATTCCCTCACAGTGGGCCTCAGTTTCCTCACCTGCAAAAATGAGTATAATGATAGCACCTACCACATAGTATTGTTGAGATAATTAAATGAATATGGTTAAAATAATTCTTGGGATACATTAAGCACTATATAAGAGTTAGCTATTACTAATTGTACTTAATGCACATTTATTGAGAACTACAAAGATTTTTAAGTTGCAATAATAACTACACTTATAAATTTCTGACTTGGGTACTTAAAGGTAATCTGTGTTATATATTACCAAAAAACAGAAATGAGGCCTAGGAATTCTGTTGATTTAAAATGTGTACATCTAGGTACTTTTAAATGTGTAATGTAGATTGCAACATCTGCCTCACCCTTTGTTTTTCAGTGTGTACAGGATAAAATTAAAATATAACATGTTCTATACGTGAATTGCCCGTAATTCTATGGTTCTGCTTCTTCTGACAGATACTACACAGAGCAGGGAAAGGCGGGCACTATAAGATGCCAGCTGTAGTCCCTGAAGGCAAATGCACCCTGAAATCTTGAAAGAGCGTTTCTGAGTCCTTAATATCTAGTTCTTACTTATTGATCTATGACAATATGACAAATAGTGCTTCTTTATAGAACTGCATTCAAATCACCATAGTACTTTGCATCTAGCCACTACCTACATAACAACAAATACTCTGCTGCTTTCACTTTCTAGAGATCAGATATTTATTGTGCACCTACTATGAACTAGCCACTGTGCTAGGCACTGATATACACACTCTCTGCCCTCAACACAGCCATGCGGCGGCAAACAGATTTTAATCATAAAAATAAGCATAAAATTATAAACTGAGATAAATGTCATGAAGGAAAAAATAGGATTATGCAAGTGTATAACAAGGAAACCTAATTAAGACTGGGTTCAGCCAAGTCTCTGAAGAACTGACTGTCAAAGTGAGCCCTCCAGTTTCTGGTAATGGTAGACTATGGTAGACTAGGTTACTCAAGCCATTGTACTACTAACCCTCCCCATCCCCTCCCCCCCAAAAAAAATGCTGGATAAAATTGTTAAAATTCTTCTTTAAAACATCAGAGTAAAGACAAGATAGTAATGAAGAACCAAGTAGGACCCAGGGAGCCACTTTGACCTGAGGGCATTTGCCAACTCCGGAAAATTAAAATTTAATTTGGAAGATTTTTCAAGATTAAGAGGACAGAAATAAAAGATCAGGACCTACCCAAAGAGAAGGTCAAATGAGAGATTCTCTCTTGAATATGCTAGGACCCAAAAAGGCCCAAACCTTAGCACGAGGGTTGACTGCAAATAAACCCTTGTATAGATTTGTAACTTTAAGACTGAATGTTTGTGTCCCCACAGAATTTATGTCAAATTCTAACAGCCAATATGGTTATCTGGAGGTGAGCCTCTCGGAGGTGATGAGGTCATGAAGGTGGAGCCCCCATGAATGGGATTAGTGTGAGGATATGGTGAGAAACAGGAAGCAGGCTGTCACCAGACATGGAATCTGCCAGCACCTTGATCTTGGACTTCTCAGGCCCCCAAATTGTGAGAAATAAAATTCTATTGTTTACAAGACACCCAGTCTGTGGTATTCTGTTGTAGCAACTCAAATGAACTAGGACAGAAACAGCAGCTTGTGGCTTAAGGTGGTTCTGGATACCAGGCATGTAACAGAAGCAAACTCTAGAGGAAGGCACTGTCCTAACAGGTCACAAATTAAAATTTCAGCACAATGAACCAAAGATAACCAAGTCTACAGGGAAATAAGGTACCAGGAGGAAGAACTAGCTAAAACAGAACAGAACTATAAAAACTTCAAGTATTAAAAATATCAGACTATAAATCATGCTTAAAATGTTAAAAGATTTTTTAAAAGACAAATCTTAAAATATCTGCCAGGAACAGGAAACCTAGTGACCTAGAAGGTTTTTAAAAGAACTAAACAGAAATTCTAGAAATGAATATCAAAATATAAAAACTCAAGAAGAGTTTAATACCAAATCAGATACAGCTGGAGAGAGACTTGAAAGGTCAGAAGAAATTATCCAGAGTATACTATGAAAAGACAAAAAGATGGAAAATACAGAAAAGAGTATAGAAAGCAGAAGAAAGAATAAGAGAATGGAGGGTATAGAATCCTAGAGACAGGAAAAAAGGATGGGGTAGAGGTAATGTCTGAAGGGACAATGGCTGATAAATTTCCAGAACTTTTGAAAGAGTATATAAATTAGAAAACCCATTGGATTCTAAGAAGAAAATATAAAAAGCTAAACTTGGAACACATTACTATGAAAAGCTACACCATCAAAGATAAGCAGAAAAATCTCAACGAGGTCCCGAAAAAAAAACAAACAAACATATTACTTTCAAAAGAATGATAGACTGATAAGGGGCTTCACAATGACAATAACGCAAGATAATAGAATGATACTTTTAATGTGCCAAAAGAAAATAATTCCCTTTCTAGAATTCCATACCAAAAAAAAAATAATAAATCAAGAATAAATGCTATTGAAAAAAATTCAAACAAACTAAGAGTTTGCCATGGGTACACTGAAATGTGAAATATAAGAGAATTTATAAAGACTGTATTTTAGGAAAAAGAAAATTATTCCAAATGGCAAGTATGAAGTATAAGAAAGAATGATAGGTAAAGAAATCGGTAAATATGTGGATATAGCAACATAAATAGTGGCTGCATAAAATAATTATAACAATTTAAGGTAACTTTTTATCTAAAATTTTCATCAACAATAGCAGATAAGATGAGTGTGAGGAAAGTGAATGTAATTGATTATTCTAAGGTCCTTGAATTATCTAGAAAGAGGGTAAATGTTCAATGAACTTTAAAATCTGATAAGTAAGCATAAATATATTTAAGTGGTGATTTCCAAGGTAATCACTAAAAGAACAGAAAGAGAATGCAATTTTCCAAACTAGTAAATGTAGAAACAAATGATTTTTTAAAAATCAGTCCAAAAGAAGAAAGCAGAAAAAACAGATGAAGGTACATGTAGAAAGAATAAAGTAAAATGTTAGATTTAAGCCCAAATTTATCAGCAATTACATTGAACGAGAAGTAGATTAGATACCCTAGTTAAAAAACAAAGATTGCCAGACTGGATTTTTACAATAGACAAGGTAAAATATAAGGAATGAGAAGCTGTCAATCTGGCTAAGAATAGCTTTCCAGGAAAAGGAACAACATCTACAAAGGCCCAGCAGTGGAAAAGCAGAACTGACAGGTCAGTGTGGTGAGGTGTAGCAATTAAAAGAAACTATGGCCTGAATCGAGCTTGGAGGGGCAGAAGTAGCCAGTCCACACAAGGGCAGGCCAAAACATCGAATTTACCCCAAATGGTTAAAAACCATTGGAAGAGGTACAAGGGACACCATCTATAATCTCGAGTTGTGATACAATACACTAAGCACAAATAATAAAAAGCTAGGGCTTCTAAGCACAAATCATAAAGAACTTGGTCCACTTGGGAAATGACATGCTTGCAATGTGAATTTTGAGAAGAGGATAAGCTGAAGATGATCTGGAAAGAAGTATAGGGGCCAGATGCTGGAAGGTTTGTATTCTGATAGAGGAATTTAAACATATTTTGGAAATGATGGGGAACTGCCAAAGGATATTAAACTGGAGAGTGATTTGATGAGATGTGCATTTAAAACCACTCAGGTAAGACTGCAGAAGATGAAATTAGAGGACTGGAAGTAGGGAGATCAGTCAGACCACTGTTGATTTCAGGGCCACTATCTTTTTTTTATTATTTTTTATTACCCCACCTACTCAGTGATATACAGAGAAGTACAGATTTTTATTCCTTACTGCCTAGATGGAGAGACCAAAATCTGGGAACCAGAGGTGGATTTTCAGCACCCATAGGTTATTCCCACCACTGCTACCAAACTCTTCAGTAATTGGCTTAATTTTGAAATTCCAAAATCTGCCCACTGTACTATTAATTAATGAACAGTTACTTATTTTTGCATTTCCTGAGGCCTGGGTATTTGTTTAGCATGGTGGTAAATATAAAAGACAGCACCTTTAACTACGAAGAGATATTATGTCATTCATTTCCTAAAGCATCTGTAAGGAGTTTGCAAATGTATTTAGTCCAACCTCCCAGGCATTGTTGGAACCCCTTTCGGGGGGTTCAATGGACATCTATGTGAATGCTTAGGGGGATGGGAGCTCACCATCTCCACAAAGCAGCTAGTTTAACTGTGGGAAATCTTTATCTCAAGCTTATAATACCCTACTGGTCTTTACTGTTTTCCTGATCGATACAGAACAAAATGAATCTCTCATCTATAGAACCACCCTTCCCAGAGGCTCTCAGCAGAGCCTCTGGACCCCTCTCCTTATCCCTCCAGAGCTGGTCTCTGGTGTGTCAACATCTTCCTTAGCATGCAACACCAGAACTGGTCCCCAACTCTTGAAGAGTCTTCAATACAGTTGTGGACGTTGAATTAGCAGGCTTTAAGTCACAGCAACTTGAGGCAATAGGTGAAAATGTTAGCCAAGATGGAGAATAGATATGCTATGAATATTTTACCACAAATACTGCTGGTTGAACCTTGGGCTCAAATGTACAATTTTCTCTATTAATACACAAGGAAATCTGCATTTGTTTGTACTTTCCTCCCAGATGCTGCTGTACTATTTCTGCTCTGGGTCTCACCTGGAGGAGCTACCTGAGGACATGTGCACTTCAGTCGCTCATGCCTACATCATCCACATGCTCAATCTTGCAGCATCTGAGGGGACACATGGACCTGGTCTTCACAGGTTCCTCTAAATGAATTATGAAATATGTATATTTGTGTATGTTATGCATATATAAACAATATGTATTCATGTGTATAATACACACATATACATATTTCATAATTTATATATCTATATGTATTTGCTCTTACTAAAATAAGAAAAATAGGATACTCTTCCTTGCTTGAAACATAGGTCAAATAGATATAAGCTATCCTCTCGAATTAAAATAGACCAAAAGCAGAAAAATAGAATGAGGTACTTAAGTCCCAAATATCCCCAGCTGCCATCTGTTCAATGGCATATTTTGAAATCTCTGAGATCCAGTGCCAGCAAAAAGCAGGCATCCTCTCTCTGTGTGAACACTGAAACAACAAGCCACCAGCTGCATATTAATCACTAGGAATTTAGAACCGAAAGGTAAGAGACACTTAAATGCCACTTTAATAAACAAGTGAAGCACCCAAGCTAGAGATGTGACACATACAATGGCCAAGCCCTGCCCAATGTGACTCTTCCAAGGGAGAGAGTTTGAAGGAAGGAGGCAGAGAGCCCAGAAGGAGTGGCAGTTGGCAACTGGCTCAGAGGCAAGTGACAAGTTGGAAAAACAGCTCTGGTAGGCCTTGCCCAACTGCAGGGAGGCTACTGGAGATCTGGCAGCCCACTCTAGCTGAGGAGCTTCCTCTCTCATTCAGCCTCCAAGACAGCAGGGCAGGAGTCGAAAGGACAGGCCCAAGTTCAGGGCAAGCAGAGGCAATCACAGAAGACCCCACAGCTTCTTCCT
>NW_006434709.1:20093731-20115763 GCF_000325575.1 Pteropus alecto
AATGAAGCCACTGTAGTTGTCAGTGAACACCTTACCTGGTGGCCTATCCAGCATTTTCATATTTAGCACATTGACCATAAAACAGTATAACCAGAAGGGAAGGGAGGGACAGAGAGAGAAGGGGTCCCCTGCTCCAAAGGTCCTGGAATGAGGAATCTGAGAAATGAAAGACTGGATGGAGCAAGTCTGAATCCATAAGTGGGAAGATACCTACAATGTAATTTGATAGAACTTCTGTTGGCAATCTCTTTAGAGCCAATTCCTCTACCTGGCACCTTACATCACTATTTTATCTAACTCTCCCAACAACACTATGAGGTGGAGATTTACTGCTCCATTTTAGAGAGGGAAGGGTGAAGACTAGGAAGGGTTTAACGATGGCATCTGCTCAGGGTCTATCTCCCTCCAAAACTCCTTTCTATAATAGCTCAGTGCCTCTCTCTAGACTCAAACCAAAATATATCTCCTCCCTTGAAATATCAAGATGAGAGACTCAGTTCTTGTGGGTTACAGGTATGCCTTAGTACACCATGCTGGGCTCACTCTAAGCCAGGTGGGAGTAGTTGGGAGAACTGCTGTCAGGGAAAAATTGCCACTGAGCTGACAGACATGGGACTGTGGAGTCATAAGACCTCCAAGAGGAAGAAGGAAACTGAGATGCTCCAGGGGGGAAAGTAAACTGCTGACTTCATCATTTGTCAAAAGATCACCTGAGTGCTAGACAACAGAAAAAGGAGCATGAGATTCTGCACTTAGATCTAACAAGTATTTACTGAGTGTTTTCCTCAAAAGGCATTGTGCTGGGGTTGTGCTTCTTAAACTACCTACGGTGAAGGACCGGATTTTTTATTTAATTTTCAGTCGAATACATGGTCCTACTACGCATAACTAATATGCAGCTCATACCACAAATGAGTCACTATGTGAGATCAACAACATCCAAACTTGTCCATACCCTGTCTAACGAGATGAGGCCACCGATGTTGCCCTTGGAAATTGTGGAGATCTCGAGTTGTCATGCATTTCTAAATGCTTCCTGCCAATTTGTAGTCTTATCTCTTCACTGCCAGTAGCGGGCAGTTCATGGACAGCGCCGCTCTTGAGTAGGACTCCAGAAACTGGCTGGGAGATTGGGGAGGGTCCTATACTAAGACAGCAGAGAGCATGTGTATGAGAGCCACCTCCTGTTGTCCAGACAGACTCCCAGCAAATGCTGCCAGTTCTACATCTCCAAACACTATAATAAGGTGTATCTGGATAGGCATTAGAAGACTTGGTTTCTAATCCAGATTTCCCACCTGACTCAAGGTATAACTCCGAGTATAACACTTTGCTTCTATGTAATTGAGTTCCCCTTTAGAAGAGGACAAGTTTGAACCGTGCAATCACTAAGGACCTTTCCAGCTCCCAGGTGCCATGCTGTCCTCCTGACTCACAGCTCCATAGAACACCTATTCACTCAAGACTCCCCTATTTATATCTCCAGCCTGGATGTCTCCTGTGAATGCCAGAGCCATACATCCAGCTGCCTCCTTGACATCTGCCCTCCGTATCTCACAGCCATCTCAAACTTACCCTGACCAAAAGGCAGCTCCAAAACAGCCCCCCACACCTCACAGTCTCCCCTGTATCAGTTAATGGTAACTCCATCCTTCCAACTGCTCAGATCAAAAATCTCAGCCACCATGATTGTTTTCTCTGTCTCATAACTCCCTTTCGACATGCCAATATAATTCTCTACTTACCTGTTCAAATAGATAATAGATCCAACATCCAACTTCTCATCTCCCCATCCCCCTGATCCAGGCCACCACCATCTCACTGCTGGCCTGGCCCATGGCAGTGGCTCCTAATAGGCCTCTGGTTCTATTCTCTCCCTTCTGCTGTCTACTCTTAGAGTAGCCAGAATGATCCTGTTAAAACCCAGATCAAGCCCCTCCTCTGCTCAGAACCCTCCAATAGCCCCCACCCTTACTTCAGAGCAAAGGCCAGATCCTGACAGTAATCTGCAAAGCCCTGCGCGAGCTGGCTCCCTGCTGCCTCTCCCTCATTCTCTCGTCTGGTCACATGCATGGGCATCCTTGCACGAAGGGCCTTTGCACTTGCTGTTTTCTCACCCAGACTGTTTTTCTATCATTCCTGCATGGCTCACTCCTTCATCTCCTTCAGGACTTCACCCAAAGATCTCCCTGGCCTCCTAACATATCTGGTTCCCCACACCCTACAATTTGTACCCCTCTTTCTTGCTTCATTTTTTCTCTTTAGCCGTGACGATTATGTAACAAACTATTACTTATCTTGTCTGTGGTCTGTGTCTCCCACCAGAATGTGAGTGCCATGAGGGCAGAGGTTTTGTTTTTTGTCCACGATACAGCCCCCGTGTCTACCACAGTGCCTGGCACAAGGTAGATCCTCCATGCATTTGTGAAGTAAGGGAAGGAGTTACGTGGGTCACTGCTCCAAGGCCCTCTAGTTGCCTCTTTTTTACTTGGCCACCAGACCCAGACAGAAAACATCTCAGCATCTAGGGGGATGATTCCTGCAGGTATGAAAGAGGCCCACGTCCTGTCTCTAGGGCACTGTCTCCGGAGGGGACTGTGGAGAAGTCTGATCCTCATCACCAACACAGCTTCCAAAGCCACTGCTTTGTACCCTCACCTCTGCAAAAGAAAATAACTCCTAGGATGGCTTTTTAAAAAACTTAATCCCATGTAAACCCTTCAGCTGTTTACCTGAATTCCATTTAATCTCCTATAGAGATGCCTCTAAATCATCTGTTCTCAAGGAGTCAGGAAAAAAACCAACTCCTCCTCTGAAGATGTTTTTATTGCTCTTGCTGCTGCGAAAACAAGCTTTAATTTCTATCGAGAAAAGAAGCACAAAGCAACAGAGCAATTATTTATAGCTTTTTTTCCCCTCAGTGCTGGATTATCTAACCAAAGGTCTCACAGAGCATTTAATCTCCAACAGGAAAAAGGTTTTATCCATTTAAATGCACCTTTGGACAAAGATCCTGGGCCCCAGTTGCAGGTGCATGTGTGAACCTGCTGGACCTTGGCATTTGTCCACACCAGTGAGGGCATAAAATGCTCTCAAAGCCAGAGCCACACACAAATGAGATTTTCCTCTCCAGCGGAAGGCGGTGGGGCCTACAGGCCAAGCCAGCCACATGAGGGAAGAGGAGAGGGTCCCTTTCCCCTCTCTGTGGTTAACTGAGGTGCCTCATTAATCACTCCGCATCCAACCCCAGTTCTTCTGAAAGGAACAGGACACTCTGGAATCTGATGACAAGCAGCATTGGAGGAGACCCCGGGGGCATGCCACTCTCCGAGAAGTCTCTTCTTCAAAGTCCCTATCTCTTCCCCCAGGCCCCATGGCTTGCCCAACCGCTTCTGGGGACAGAGCATTCTCTCACCATCTTCTGTTCCTTCTAAGTGCCCTTGGTTCCCCAAGGCTTATTCTCATCAAAGATCTAGGGTCTTTGTAATCACCGAGTGCTCACTTTATGCCCAGAACTCCACACGCCTTACCTCATTTAATCACCACAGCCCGAGGGGAGAGAGAATTATCTTCCCCACTTCCAGATAAGAAAACCAAGGCTTCTACCCTTCCCAACCCTTCCTAATCACTCTCCTGGTGACATGGAGAATAATGTGATATTTTATTTTATAAATATTGTAACCATTGTCTGAGTCTCATTCTTATTCTAAAAACATAGGCTAGTACCTTACAGAAGCATAAATCCATTTGAGGTCCCAAAGTGAGGGAGAAAAACACAGCATGTTTAGCCTAAACACCAAGAAAGAAAATGGGGAACAGCCAGAGCCCTCACATGATCAAATAATCAGGCAAGTCATTCTCTTGACTGAGAGAAGACTCAAAACATGCCTATCAACCCTGGGAGTCTTCATTTCACCAAGCCCTTCTATCGATTTTTTAAAAAAAATGAACAGACGTTATTTTAAAAGCAGTTTTGGGTTTATAGAAAAATTGACTGGGAAGTACAAAGTTCACAAATACCCTCTGCCCCACCCTCCACTCAATGTACATCTTGTGTTACTTTAGTATATCTGTTACAGTTGATGAGCCAAGACTGATACATTAAGTAATGTCCACAGTTTACATTAAGATTCACTCTGTGCTGTATGCTCTATGGGTTTTGACAAATATACAATGGTGTGTCCATCAATACTGTATACACAGAGTAGTTTCACTGCCCTAAAAATCCCGAGCTCTGCCCATTCTCCCTTCCTCCCTCCGCTACCCCCAACCTCACCCCTTGGCAACTGCTGATCCCAAATAATTGACAAAAAATCCTGGAACTAATAAGCAATTAGAGCAAAGCTGCAGAATATGAGGTTAATATACCAAAGTTAATTGGTTTCCTATATGCTAGCCACGAACAACTGGAATTTGAAATTAAAAACACTTCCATTAACACCCCCACAAAAAAAAAAAAAAAACTCAGGTATAAGTCTAACAAAATGTGTACATGATCTCTATGAGGAAAACTACAAACCTCTGATGAAAGAAATCAAAGAAGACCTAAATAAATGGGGGGATTTTTCACCATTAAATTTTAAAAGCAAATTCCCCACCTCTCTCCGTTATCCAGGTCTCAAATCGGAGGTTTGAAAAATGCCTTCCCTCACAATGACAGTTAACAGAAAAACCCTCTAAATAAAGGCAGCCACTTGGATGTGCAGCTGCAGGTGAACAGCTCAGGGCCCCCACCCCTATCAACTGCAGCACGGAAAGAGGCTTCAGGATAGGGCTGCCAAATAAAACAAGTGTTAAGTATGTGTATGTCCCTAATATTGCATGGAATGTACTTATACTAAAAAAATTAAAAATTATTGTAGCTTATCTAAAACGCTAATTTAACTGGACCTCCTGGGTTTTTACTTGCGTTATCTGGCAACCCTACTCCAAGGCCTCACTGCAGCAGGACATGGAACCAGGAAAAGCAACAAACCTCTTAGGTGTATTCAGTGCTTGGCATTTTTCAAAGCATTTTCAACTCTCTTCCTCTCCGCATTTTACTACATGTCTGAGAAGAAAGCAGGACAAGTATCTCCCATCCTCGTTAACCAGATGAAAGAAAAAAAAAAAAGTAGGCACCAACCAATGGAACGAAGAACAGGCAGGTCAGGGACACAGCTGGCTCTAATCATTCTTAAACCCACCTATTCTTCAGCCCAGTGGGTTTCAATCTGGCCAAATCTTGGAATCACCTGGGGAGCTGCCAAAACCCACTGAGGCCTGGGCCTCACCCCTAACATGCCTGATTGAGCTGGTCTGGAGTGGAGCCTGAACACCTATTTAAAACATTTTATTAGAAAAATTTAAAGATATATAAAAGTAAACAAGAAGGATAATGAACCTTCAGGTACCCAATCATCCAGCTTCAACAATGACCAACTCATAGTTGATCTCGTTTCATACACCAGTGCTGTCCAATGGAATTTCCTGCAGTGATGGAAATGTTCCATAACTGTGCTCTCCAATATGGTAGACCTGCTAGCCACATGTGACTAATGAACATGTGAAATGTAGCTGGTGTCATGGAAGAACTGCATTTTCAGTGTTTTAAAATTTTTAATTACTTTCAATTTAAATAGCCACAGGTGGCTGCATGTTGGATAGCACAGATCAACACCCTCATTTCTCCCCCCACTATGGTATTTTGAAGCAAATCCCAAACATCATACTATTATATTCAGGTATCAATATCTTTTAAAGTTTTGCAGATAATTCAGATGTGAAACTACTGTTGGAGACCAATGATGAGTCAATCAGTCATTATTATAACACATTATTTAGAGGACAGACTTTCAGCAAGTTAATAACTTTGAGAGCATGGTTCTCAACACATCCCATCACCTGGGGAGGCGGACCAATGCCCAAGCTCCACCCCCAGAGATTCGGGTTTATCTGTTCAGAAATATGACATTTTTTGCTCTCCCTCCCCCTTCTCCTCCTCCTCCATTGTCCCACAAGCTCTTCATGTGATTCTAATAGTCAGAATTTAGAACCACTGCTTTAACGTCTTTCTATATAAAGCGTGTTCCATAGACTAGCACCATCACTATCACCAGGGAGCTGGTTAGGAAAGCAGAATCTTAGAGAAGACTCCAGACCTTTTGAATCATAATTTTTTTAAACAAGGTTCCCAGGTGTCTTACATGCACCTTAAAGTTTAAGAAATAGTACTTTAAAACAGTGGTTCTCAGAGCGTGGTCCACTGACCAGTGGCCTCAGATTACCTGAAAATTTGTTAGGAATGCAAATTCCTAGGCCTCACCCCAGACCTACAGAAACTCCAGGGGCGGGACTCAGAAATCTGTATTTGTATTTTAACCAACCCTCCTGGTGACACTGACACATACTCATGTTCATAACCCACTGCTATGAAGCATAGTTTCATATTGCCCAAGCTGCAAGTAATGATTATAAAAACAGCACTTCAAAAGAGGAGCTGAAGCCATTCTCAGGATCTCACACAAATAATTATACATAAATTAAGATATCTCTTTATGATCCATGACATAGGAAAAGTAACTAGGAGTGGTGGGGAGGAATTAAGAATGGAGAAAGCAATCTGGGGTCCTTAGAAAAGAAAAAGCCAATAATTGATGTTTATAAAAATGAGTTGTATTCAGTATATTCTCCTTGAGAAGGCAACCAAGTTTGCACTTTAGAAATATTTCTATGATAACATTTTATATTTCTTTCAAGTGAAAAATAATTGGTTAGAACAGTTTATTGTGACAAGTATCTCATTCATAAAAATTTGGGGAGGGGGAGATCAAGAAGAAAGGTTCCACTAGGGAGGCATGATAAGACAAAAACCATTCTCCAGAGCGGTTATTATTAAGCTTTTTGAGGTCTTGAATTCTTCCGAGAATTGGAGCAAAGCTGCAAACCTTCTGCCCTTAAAATGCATGTTCAGAATATACAGATTTTACACACGTCAGAGAATCCAGGGCCTCTAGCAAAGGGGTCTGAGGTTCCCTATTCTAATGCAGAAAGCAAGCAGAGAACAGAATGCAGCTCTTTCAGAAGTAGAACCATTCAGATCCCATGCCAAATCCCAGCTTGCTCTCTAGCTAGCTAAATGACAATCAGAGATTCAGATTCCTCTTCTAAGAAAGTGGCTGAAGGAAGGGCAGTTTTATATTTGCCCTTCTACTGGTGAGGGAATTGTAATCTGGAATAGTAAAGGGCTAGTCTAGGTGAGGGGGTCAATCTTTAAACCTCAATGGTCTTCTAATTGGCCCATCAATTACTGCCCAGTTGGATGCAATGCTGCCTTCCACACACCTCCAGGTCAGCCAGGCACATCAGTCCTGTCCTTCCTGCCCATCCTTTAGAGCCAATCTCCTGCACACCGAGAGGAAGCCTGCATCAATGACCACTTGTCCTCTCTCAAGGAGCAGAGACCCATCTCTGCTTCCAAGCCTCTATTCCAAGTCAGGGAGTTTGCCAGCCCATCCTTTAAGCCTCAATGAATCCTCAATGAAGCTCTTAAATCACTGCACTGCACTGACTCTGTCGTAATGCCTGTTTGTACTACTGAAGGAAGAACTCCTTGAAAGTAGAGCTATGTGACTCATCTTTGCATCCCCAGAGTTGGCCAGTGACAACTCAACAAATGAGGAAGGGAGGACAGGCACCATTCCAGCCCTCAGAAATTCACAGTGGAGCAGCCTTTGGACCTTTGCAAGAGTTAAGTCTACTCTGGTATTGTTGTGTTTGCAGTCAAGTCTGTCTCCAGGACTAAACTTTAAGCCCTTTGAGGATACAAATGAGTTTTCCTATCTTTATGTGGGAAATAGCAAGAGCCACGTTATATCAGCAACACAGTGGGTGGCCCTGAGACCCTCCGTTTTCCTGAAGCATCAAGTTCTTCCGAACGAAGTAGCCAACAGACTGAATACTAATGAGATATCAGGAAATAGGGAGCCTAATTCTGCACACCCACCTTCCAGAACTGCCAACACACACTGACAGAATAAACTGCGAGTCTAGCTGACCTCCCTCACACTCTACAGCCCCTCAACCCACACAAACTCAGGGTTGGTGACTGAGAGCCAGCAGGCACTAGGGAGTAAAACAGAGAACCAGGAAGGCTGTGCTTTTCCTAATGGTGCTCAGCCAGAACACTCTGATCTGGGGCGGGAAACTACCTACGCTTCCAGCGCGGGATACAGCCACTGAGGAGCTTGGAGCCCAGGAGCATGCTGCATAGGTGACTGCAACTGCACGTATGCGTGGGAGCGTGTGCGTACTGCGTCAGTACGCACGCAGGTGTACGCACACAGCCTCAGGGGCAGAATAGAATCCATTTTAGCAATAAGCTGTTTGTCCTGAGTCCCAGCGGCATATAAAGTCCTGGGCATTACACCCTTGTTCATATCACCTGTACGGTGGTGAGGAAATAGGTTTCCCAGCACTTCAGCCCTTGGGACAGGGCGACAGAGGTCAGCGATGCAGAGTCCAGCTCCAGCGTCACAGGAAGTGAGAAGAGCCAGGCAAAGAGACCCCTGCACCTCAGACTGCACTGTGATGCCTTCCTGTACACCGTACCGTCTCCCCTCCTGATGATCTGGTTGAAGAGCAGATAACACCATGAAACAAAGAAGAGAACAACCTAAGATAAGCCTAATGTGCCGCTAAGTTATATGACCAGCGAGATCTGTGGGCCTTCACAAAGGAGGCCAAGCTGCCCCGTGGAGGAGTCCAGGAGGCACTGTGGAGCTGGTGAGACCGGGAGGGTTCAGCGGGGTAGGAGTCATGTACACCAGGAGGCAACATAATGAGGAATTCATATGGGCAGATTTTAAATACTTATAAGCTCAAGGCAAAAATGTCAATGACTTAAAAGTCCTTTGGGCTCCTTTTCACTTTTCAGAGGTAAAAAAAAATTGTGTGTACATAAGCCCAGTGTGTGTAACGTGTGTGCACAAATGGGATCATATCATATATACTACTACAACTTTTTTTATTTAATCATTTATTTTGACTATCTTTCCTCATTAATACATACAAATATGCCTAAAAACGTGTAATGCTTGCTTATTATTCCATTTAGGGAGGTACAAAATGCCCCTTAGCTACAAGCATTTCATATATTTCCAATAATTTACTGTTTCACATCTGGCGATTTGTCTTTGCATTGTCTGTGCCAGTTTGCCAATGGGATAAACCAGCAACAGAATTTCTACGTCAAGGAAAACTCCAGTTACATTCCCACCAATAGTTCAAATGGCACTTACTGAGTACTTACCACGTGCAAGAAAGAGGTAAGAAGAAAACAGCTTTTATTTTAATGATACTTTAGGTAAACTGATCTTGGGCACCTGGCTCCAAGTAAGAAGAGGCCATTTATTGATGGATGGGTTAAGGGCATCTCTACTCTTTCTCTATTTTTCTTCTACTGTATGTGCAGTTTTTATGATAAATGTTAAATGTGCAACCTAATACTTGGGTTATAAAACATTACTGCAGAGCAGGTAATTACATGGCATATTTATCCCAATCTATTATACATCACAAATTCCTTTCATTGTCTTCTGCACAACCCAGTGTGTGATAGATTATGTGCATAAAAAAATCACCCTGTGCTTTTTCAGAATTATCTCCCAGGAGCTGCAAGGATTGCCTGTGGGGGGTCAGAACCAAATTAGTCTCTCTTCTCAAGCCCACCCCCAGCCCTAATATCAGCCCCCACAGGAAAGAGCATTAACATCAAGCATTAGCTCAGCTTGCTGTTTTCCCAGCCAGAAAACCAGTGAGTAGGAAGCAGGGCTCTCCACTTGGGTTCTGATTTCCTAAAAGGCCAAATTGTCATTGCTCTCCCTACCAGACCCTTTCTCTGCTCCCACATTTTTATCGAAAGTGAAAGTCTTACTGCAATAGCACACACGAGCCTTGGCATCAAAGATCTGCGTTCCTCACTGGTTCCCAGAAAAACACTTGTCTGGGACGCGGGTAAAGAAGCAGCCAAGAAGAGGTCATTGATCTCTGTCTCCAAGGCTCAGCGGCTTTGCCATGGGGAGGGGTCAAGGCTTTCCAGATGTTCTGCTGAAGGGCTGGACAGGAGCCAGGGGAGCCCTACAGACAGATCTACAAAGGGATGCCTGTTTCCCAAGTGTGCACCATGCACAATCAGAAGCTCTCTGAAGAGAGCACCCTCCAAAGTGAGTAGGGCTTTCATGGAGACTTCTGTGGTGCCCATCTTTCTGCTGTCCTCACTCACTCTGAGTGCACAGCCACCACCCAGCCCTGGTTTTCCACCGGAATACTTCCATAATACCCCCTCCCCCAGCACTCACATGCACACACATTTCCCCGTAACTACCAGTTCTGGTTTCTATAGTAACAAAGCAAAAGGCAACATGGTTTGAAAAAGCAGCAAACTTGATAGCAACCCTACAGAAAGGCAAAGAAAATAGCCTGGGAATTTCAGTTTTCACCCCAGAAATCTGCCCTCAGAGGAGTGCCAGCCCATCAGGGCCCCCAGCTACAAATCTAAAAACTGAGCTCTCAGCTCCCAAGGGCACAATTCCCATCCTCTGGCTCCACCCACCCATTCTGGAAAGGAAAAGACCAGAGATACACAAACTATATACTACATAAGTTTGAAAGTTATCTAAACAGAGAGCAAATTTTAAAAACAGCATTTGGATGATTACATAACAATGATATTATGACTACTAACTAACACCATTGGTAAAGTCATTTACTGAACAAATAGTTATTGAGCACCTACTAAGTGCCAGGCACTATTCCAAGTTTCTAGCAATGCAATAATAAAATTATTTTTTCCACTGATTCTTGCCCTCTGGAGCTTACATTGTAGAAGGACAAATGGATAATAAGTGAACACTTAATTTCAAAATGCACCAAGTGCAATTTAAAAAGCAGCTCAACAACAAAAAATAATCTCAAAGAGTATGTTATGGTATAAAAATGGAGGCTGTATGATAATGTAGGAAGAAAATTAGACTTTCTACTTATGTGCATGGTGCTTTGCTTTCAAAATGTGCCTTTATCCTTATCAATCCATTTTGCCATTACTCACTGTAGAGTTAGTAGGGTGGGAATGCATCAGTATGCTCATTTAATTGAGCAGAAACAGAAATCCAAACATGTGAAATGATTTCTTCAAGGTCCACAAGTTTCATTCTTTGTATATCTATTTATCAGATGACCAAAATGAAAATGAAAATATTACTAAAACTTAGGGGAAGCTATTTGCATCAAATATAAATGCCTCTGAAGCAGTAAGAAATAGATAAAAGAATAATAGAAAAATGAATAAAAGGAAGGAACAGATATTTTTCAGGAAAGATAAAAAACGCAAAGAAACGCAAGAAAATAAGACAAGTGTCAAGATAGTAGTTACCTTTGGGGAAGAGAGGATGAAGACAGGATCAATGAAGGGTCCAAGGGGGCTGCCGAGGCCAAAGAGATGTTCTTTTCCTTAATCTGGATCATAGGTACATATGACCCATGATATAATTTCAGCATAAAAGTAGTGGAATGGAAGGAGAGTAAGGCTGATTAAAATTGATCCCAAAGGACATTGATTCAAGGGAAATAAATTCCAGGGGTTATTTTTTTGAAGTCAAACAAATTATCATTTGTTGATTTTCTAAGGCAGGGAAGCCTAGTGTATAGGAAGTGAATGTTAAATCAAAAGGACCCTGCTTTGATTTATGTTTTAAAAAATTAAAAATAAAAGCAAAATAGGTCCCTGTCCAGGCACTAGGTGTTTCTAGTTGGCCTGGCAGTATAGTGGCTACAAGGGCCATAATTACAGCCAGGGAGAGGTCGAGTAGCTAGATGGACATCTGTAATTAAGCAGGTGAAGTCTGTTTTCCAGGCTCCAGCCGCTCTGCTGACAACCCTAGTGACCCTAAACCCACATATTACAGGCAGTTTGTGACTTTCATATGTTTAGCCTTTAAGCAAACACATGGATGCTGAGCCATCAGCTGGCAGTAACATTTCGCAGTGGTGCTCTCTGCTTGTGAAGGCACTGTGCCACCTCCACACCTTTACCGTACCTACCTGGGTATCAGTCACTCATTAATTCATGGAACAAACATTTCTCGTTATCATGCATCCTGGCACTGTCTTAGGCCATGAGGTACAACAGAGACCAAAAGAGACCCAGTTCCTGCCTTCATAGAGCTTAGAGTCTAAAGAAAGTGTGTAATTATTTGAATAGTTTATTGTCTCATGCCCTTTTTTGTTAAATAAAAATGATGGGATGGAATAAAATGAAAACATGGGCCCTTGTGATACACTGTATCTTTTCTACATCAGAAAATAGAGTCTACTATAGCAAATCGGTGAAGGGTACTCAGGGACCTTCAAAAGCCCCTCTTTAGCCTCGGCTGGACTCTCCCTGCACTCAAGCAGGTTGATGGGCTTCCCAGATGACCAAGTGAGGGAAAAATGCTGGAAATATCACCAAAGATGGTGTCTAAATAATGAGACATAACGAGAGAATTTTATAATATATTTCAGTTCTCTGGGAGTGGAATCTCCCATTATAACATTAAATTCAGTTATTCAAACTTCAACTCTTTTGACCTTCATATGCAAAATTAGGGAACTGCCTAGAAATCGAGCTGTTGGTCCTTTATACATGGGAAGAAGGTTCAAGAAAGGCTTAGGGTTTCATCTTTCTAAAAGCGTTGCTCTTTTTTTGTTTTTTGTTTTTTTTTTTTTTGAGGGAAGGAAGAGTTAGTTTTCTAATGAGCAACAAGAGCTAAAACTACCATCAATATTAAAGCCCCGAAGGTAAAATATCAAGCATTAGACAGAAGGTAGGTCATTGTTAGTAGGGAGGAGTCAACTGCCTTCCTGGTTCCCCACCTCACACAGGCAGTAAATTGTTTAGCCTATTGATGGCAGTACATCACCTGCCACAGTGACAAGCTATCTACCCAAAATCAAACCCTTTCTTAGAGCAAGAAGTTAAGTGAACCCTTCTCAAAGGAACCTCAGTTTCCTCCTCCTTTTGTAGCTCCCATGCAATATCTTCTGAAGTTTGAGGAGAAAATTCTTACCTCACAGCATGCATGACCAACCACGAAAAGATATTTCCCCCGAAAGTAAGGGGCCCTTGTTGCCATTTTTCTTTCTCCTTAATAGACCTCTTCACAGATGCATATAAATGGACCACTTTTTAAGTAAACTCCACAGGCATATCCATGTGACAGAATTTAGGAGCGAATGTTGATAATCCAAGAGGTTTTTCCACCCAAAGTCTTCACAGGAAGGTTTCGCGTAACTTAGGGTCCATTCAAATAGAGGCCTTCCCTAGTTCTTTGGAAACAAGAACCAAGTTATAACATTTCCATTTTTGCCTAAATTTTCAAGAAATATAACCATCCTATAAATAGGTGCTAAGATCCAACTTATTCCTATTCTCCATTTCATACAGCCTTTTATCATTTATAATGTGGGCCTTGAATTTTAAAAAATTAAACAGTTACCATTTTATGCTCCATTTGTATATACTTATGAAAGTTATCTGTTACAAATATTCATATCTTACAAAAGACCATTAGAAGAAGAATCTTTTCTACAATGTTTTAAAACACTCATTCAGTCCGTTTGAATACCTCCAGAGATGGAGAGCTCCCTACTTAGTGCTGAAATGTATTAAACTGCTGATGAGTTCTATTAGAGGCTTTTCCCATATTCTAAATTAAGCTTAAAGCTGCCTCTCTATGACTTCTACTCCTGTGATCCTAGAACTGCCCTAAGGGGCCACAGGATAAGTTCTCCCCATATTCCACTTGATCACACTTTAATTTCTTAAGATAACCACCAAGTCTTACCAATCTCACCTACTACTAAGGATCCTGTGCTATGGTCAAGAATAATTGAGGCTGGCTCCCTGGTGGTGAATATAGAGAGAGATTTAGGAAAACTTCTGATTGACTCACATCTGTGTTTAGAAAGTCTTTATTATGAGAATCTGAAATCCTGAGCATTTACTAAATCATAGCATCTTGATATACTGGCAATGCGATCCAGTTGCGGGCTAGACACCTAATGAATTTTTTTTACCTTCAGTTGGCTGGTTAGTAGCAGGGCCAGGAACAGAATCCAAGTTTCTGATTTAAAAAAAGGAGTTACTCCCATTACATCTTACCATAAAGCTGTTTAATGCTGAGTTAAGTGCAACTAATTGGGGCCTTGAGCCCAACAGTAATGAGGCCCTGCAATAATCAAGGCTCCCATGGACTTCATCCAAATTTAGAGATGGCCCTTGTTCCCAGTCTGGTTTTGTGTAGTCTGAATAGCAGGACAATGCTCCAGGCTCAGTATTACCATATAATGAGGCTAGCTAGGAGCCTCATGTGAACTGGGCCAGCTCTCAGCTCTGAGCCCATTTTACAGAAACCTCTACCCTTGAATGGCTTGTGGCTTACTGGGGTGGGCAGGGCACAGCCAGTACTCTAGTTATAGATGCAATATAAATATATGAGTACCTGGTTGTACAGAAAGACACAGAAGAGTGTGGGAGCAAATACAGTATCATGACCCAGCAGGTGGGGGTGGGTGGGCCAACACAGGAAGGCCTCTAGGAGGAGAAAAACTTAAAATCCAATTTTGAAAGAGTACAGAAGTAGTTGAATAAACAGGGAGGGGACAGGGTATTATAACTGGTGATTTGGTGTGTGTGGAGGCTCTGAGTACCAGGCAAAGAAAGCTTAAGCATGCGTGCCCACGCCCACCTGTGAAATTGATTGTATACTGGAATATGAAACAACTGATTATCCAAAGCAAAGTCATTCCAAACACCTTGTTTATCTCAATAGTTTCCTTTTAAAGTGACACTTTTTCCTGTTATTTCATTTAGTCATACATTAATTTATCCGACAAGTAAAAATTATGCCCCTCCTGTGTACCCAGCACCTAATCCAGAACTCCCTCTGCATTTCCCCATCCATTAAAGGCAGGTGCAACTTGCTTACCCCAGAGGAGGATCACATAAAGGTAAGTTCCAGCAAGGTCCCTGGGCGAGTTATTTTAATTAAAGCCCCAGGAAGCAGGAGAAAATTAGCACAGTGGGATCAAGTTCAAGCACCACTCAATACTTGAAGGTATTTATAGAAAAACAAACACAAAAACTAAAAAATCCAATATCCTGACTGGTTGCTTTTTGTCTTCCTGGTATAAATTGGTTCTTGTTCTCCTAGCTGAAAAACACTAATGCTATCCATTTGACCTTCTGCAGATGATTAAAGTTGGGGCCAGAAAACCAAGACCTGGCTCGGCATTGCCCACCAAGTACCTTCTCAGCCCCTTTCCCAAAAGAAAGAATGAAAAAGGAAAAGATACTGAACAAAAAAGAATTCAAAGGCATTGACTTTGAGATGGACTAAATGGTTGGAAGTTGGGAAAGGGAGAAATCAGTAGATTTCCCTTTTAATTTTCAGTCAGGTAGAAACTGGTGCCTGCTCAGCATTGTTCAGAGGGTATGTCACAGGTCTTGTTGTCTCTTGCTACTTAAAGTGCTGTCTGAGGACCAGCAGCATGGGCATCTCCCAGGAACTGAGGAGATATGCAGCATCTCAGGCCCCACCCCAGGCCCACTGAGTCAGAATCTGCATTTTCAAAGGAATCCACAGTGATTCACATCAAACTCTTTAAGCTTCATTTTTCCTATATGTAAAATAGAGATAATAAAAGCTAATTGGCAGATCTATTTAGGCTTAAACAAAATGATCTCTATACAGAGATTTGGCATAAATTTTTTTTTCTCTCCTACTTCCCCCTTCCAGGCATCTGGTTGTGAGCAAACTTCTCCTGCTTTTGACTCAGAACTAGAGAAAGAGAAGGGGCTCTTAGTCCCATCCTCTCTCTGTGTACAGAGGAGGCAGCCAAGGCCCAGGTGGAGTAGATGACTTGTTGCTGACATGCCCTAGCTTGGGAGCTCCTGGAGGGCAGAACCTAGGTCTTTCTCATCTTTGTTTCTCCAGCTCTTAGCATGGTGCCTGGCATGCAACAGACTCTTAGTATGTTTGTTCAGTCAATTGGTATATCAAGTAATTAGCTAATTGTGGAGCAGGTACTACAATGCAGGTGTCTATGAAATCCTAGTTCCAATAACATATAGATACACTTGAAAGTGAACTGAACTTCCCCTGAGTTCACTCTTCCTGACAATGCCAAAGGAATTCACACCCGGCTAATAGTAGAAGCCTCTGAATTAAACCACCATTATTTTCAATGTCAGGAAAGAGGCAAACTTGTGCGCCTGGAGAGTAGGAATAACCCATTGGCATCCAGGTTGCCCTACTTAACGGAGCAGAAGGTACTACAGCTGGTGAAGCTACTCAGTCTGTGGAGATGATCTAGACTAGGACAAGTGGAAGCTGACCCAAAACACTGGAGAGTGCTCCCTGGTGCCAATAAAAATACCACTGTGGGATTGTCCGTCGCAAGAGATGTGAGCCTCTTGGTAGCAGCAGGCTTAGGCATGCAGAGGCAAGTCACTAGAGTAAATGCTCTGCGCACATCATTTATTCATCACCTACCCTGTAGAGTCCAGCTACCTAGCCCACCTGCCTCTCCATATTGGAGCACTCAGTCATCCATATGAACACAATCTGAAGAAATCCCTAATTTCCAGACATCTCGTCACAAATCAGAGGTGTCTGTGGAACAACGCAGGGCATCATACCTAGGGTTCCCTGTTCTCAGATGTGTTAGTCTATGCATTCAGTGGATCCTTCCCTTCTGACAGGCTCTTTTGGAGCCTGTCATAGACTCTGGCCATGGGCAAGTCACTGTCACTTTGTGTATGGGAATGGTCACATTTCTGCCTAATTTTTTTTCAAAATGTCTCATTGTTTTAGTAGATCATATGCATACATGGGAAAGAAAAACAAGATTACAGGCATTGACAAGGAAGGTTTCCTTTTTTCTAAATTCACCCTTTTCTCTTCCCCAGAGGCAACTGTTGTCCTCAGTGTGTTATGTATCCTTGCACAGAAACCCTACACACACACAGGCATATAGAAAGCCCATAGGGCAGGGATTTGCTTATATTGTTCATTTCTGTGCCCCTAGCACTGAAAAGAGTAACGTGGCATAGGTGCCCAATAACTATATGTTGAAAAAATGAATGTATAAACCAGGGTATAAACCTGAAAAGTTCAATTGTTGGTAAATCAAGTCCTAGTCCACCTTTATCTTCCGATTGGATGCATCTTCAGTGGACAGTACCTCTGTTTCCTCGCCCAAGGTAAGAGGATACCTGTTATTACCTGCCTTTCAGGGTTGCCATGGAGAACTGATGAGGGCATGTAGAGGTGTTGGTGGGTGTCATTTATGAACTGCCTACTCCAGGAAGAGCCCTCAAGTAGAAGGGAGTCTCCTCGATGGTCCCACAGCACCCTGTTCTACCAACAGCCACCCAACAGCTGAAACCAACATTACTGTATTGCACTTACTGGTCTACTGCTCACCTCTTTCTGTAAGAGTACAGACACCTAACAGCAGGAACCATATTCATGAGCTCTACACTCCCAGGGCCTAGTATATCTTAGATAAGCAAATAAGCAATGCTTCCAGGGAAGGAAACTGAGGCCGAAGGGGAGATGGAACAGGTGATTCAGAGACATTTGTTATCATGTGTGTACATGGGCAAGTGCACACACCTTCACAAGCCAAGTTCACACCAAAGATTTATAATCAAGGAAGAAGATAAAAGCCCCAGTGTCAGCAGCTCAAATAAGATGGTGAATGCACTTGATTGTGAAAATGTGAATGTTTCAACAAAGCTAGGTAATAAGGAATATCAATAAAATTGTCAGCACTGGCCAATTTCAACTGGATAAAAGAATAAAGTAATTGGTCCTAAAAGACAATTCTAAATTAGGTTAGATTATTGGAAATACCCTTTTTGTTTCAAGCCAAATCACAAGATATTAACAACAGTAAATGATTAAATTATGGGTCACTTTGACTCAGTATGATCTGAGCTGCAAAAATGAATTTCCCAAAAATAATCTTTATGAGACACAGAAATGATATATAGCAGGAAAGCAGAGACAGAATTGGAGATCATGCCAGTAAACACAGGGCTCACTTCTTGACTAAAGATCTATTATAAACCCACCTTTTCCATAAGCTTATTTCTTCAATATGACTATTCCTTCTTAAATTACTTCATTAGTAAAGCAGGCACACAAGACAATAGAAAATACACATCTATGCACCCCTAATGGCAGAGCAGAAGGAAGCTTTAGGAGTGATCCTAAAGAGCTCTGCTTCCAAACACTCGGGATTCAATTTTCGTTTTTCATCTGCTAATAGTTGCCATTTGGTGTTGTTAACCATGGATGATTCATTTCAGAGGAAGTGCTGTGCATCTAGCGCCTATTTGGAAGGAAATGAGGGGTTCTTGGCTTATTTCTCATCAAGTACTTTACTATTGTCTCTTTGTGACATTATAAACCCCTTGATGGGTGTTAGGTGCTCACTGCTTTCAAGCCGATTCCTCTTGTCTCATCTGGTGCACATGGCCACTTCTAGGAACAAGCATTTATTCCTTCAGGAGAAAAGATAGAGCCAAATATCTGTCAACTAAGGGGCACACTCCCTGAGTCTGAGTATCAGTGGCAAGTAGTTATGCTGGGAGGAAGGTGGAGTACACGTTATAAGATCAGTGTTTTTTGAACATCTGGATTTTGTTATTTTCACTCTTATCAAGCACTGAAGCTGTCTCTGTACTTCACATGCTACTAGAGAATCTAACACATCCATGCATGTCTGAGGAGACTGTATGGTGAGCCAGACCAGGATCTCATTGCCTAAGGCATGTCACAGCAGGGTGATCTCACAGGAGGGAGACCTATCAGTCTATCGGAGCTGGTACCTGACTTTGAAGTCCCCTGTTTAGGAAGGTGAGGGCTTTCTTTAACCTCCCCAGCAATGTTTCTCATTAGAGACTGAATAGAACTTGAAAAGAGACAGTGGGAGTGTTGGGGATTGATACTAACTAGATAGGCTGAAGAGGAAGAGAATGATGAGGGTGGCAGAGTGCTTCTCATGGGACTCCATGAGAATGATAAGGTAGAAAAGAGAGACACTGCAGAAAAGGCCACAGAGGGATGCCTGTACCTGCACTTGACCTAATCGCCTAAGTCCCATGCTTTTAAAATGTGCTCTACTCAATGTCCCAGACACGACCAAACTTGACCTAGAACGTTCCTCCTTCTTTGGGGCCAAGGTGGGTGAGAGGCCTTGACCATGAAGACATATTCTTCAACTTTCAAACACAGCTTACTCATTTAAGCATGGAAATTTCTGCCTGCAACACTGAAGACTGTCTTTGTTTGAAAGCTCCTGAGGATCACAAATTGCATCTACTTAATTTCTCATGTCTATCCGGCCTTAGCTAAAAATAAGAGCGTCAAAGCTACCTTTGACAGCAATGACATGATTCCCTCTGCTCAGAATGGCCTCCCTACTTCTTCCCCGTCAATCCAGGCTACCTATCTTTTCCTTTTCAGCCCAAGCCCTGCCTCTTCCTTGAAGTTTTCCTGAGTTATTCCAGCTCCAATTTATTCCCATTTGGAGAATTCCTAATAATACCCAACTGAGCACTCAATATGATATTCCCTTGCACTATTCTCTAATACTTTTCTCCCACAAGTAAGTCTGGGATTCCTAATTCAATTGCAAGCTTCAAGGCCATGTATTCTTATAAATGCCATCTCTCATTTTCCACCTACCATTCCTCAAACCCAGGACAAGCACCAAGCTGGGCACATTTATTAAAGTTGCTGATGACTATTGTTCATATGAACAAATGGTTCTTTTTAACTATCTTCTGGTTACAGAAGGCATTGGATAAAATAATGTAAATTTTTGAAGGAAAACAGTAAAATTCTTATCAACTGAAAGCTTCAGTGGGACTCTAGGCAGAGTTTCAAGAAAAGTTATCCCTCTATTTCAACCCTGAAGGCAGTGCTCTAAAACTCGCTATGGACACAAGTAAGAAAGATAACTAACCTGTTGGGATTTGAGTCAGGTCAGTTGCAGACCAAGACTTAGCTATGGGTCCACCTTACAGAGAGCCTGAGAAGCAGCTGACCATTCCTGAACTGGGACCAATGGCATTTTCATTTCTAAGAGGGTGGGAAAAGATCTGTTTATTTACGAAACAGACTCTGGGTCACCTTTGGGTTCAAAGCTAATAATTAGCTTTATAGTTCTGTAAACTTACTGAAGAAAAGAACTAAAAAAAGAGAAGTGAGGAGGTCTTGCCACATTGGCAAACTCATTATTGGGTCATGATTTAGAATGGTGCACTGGATTGTATCCTGGGGTCTGGACCCAACATCTGGTCATGTAATCAACCTTGTGGCCTTGGGCACATCACTTGACCTCTAAATGTCACCATCTCCTACGCGGAGGTCAGGTACTTCTACTATACGCATTATCATTTCAGAATGGAGCAAAGCTGGTTTAATGTCTGTCTGTCTGTGCGACTTGAAAAAAGTCCAAACGAGACCTGCAAAGATGAGTTAAAATTTCTAAACTATCCCTTCAGAAAAGTTAAGGGATTTGATTGATTCAGCCTGAAGAAGAAGGATTTAATAATGGTCTTCAAATGGATAAAGGGCTTTTATCCAGGGCCAGTGAGAGTATGGGGACCACATGTTCTCAGTCTGTACTGAGCAGAGAGGCCAAAGCCCACACTCTGACAAGGAGATATTTCTAACATTAAGGGCCACAGGACACAAACAAGCTAGAGAACATCCTTCTGGTAAATACTTCATTGGGAGAAGGGTAGAGAAGGAAGAGGTGGGGGGGCGCAGGGAAGAAGGGAGGTGAGGGAGAGAGGAAGAGAGAAAAAAGAGAGAGAGAGAGAGAGTGTCAATGAGGCAAAACTATGGCAAAACAATCTCATAGCCCCTGCCAGATATATTAGTCTATAAATTACCTCTTTGTCACCCTGCTCTGTCCTTGGACATTCTGAACATGTACATCCCAGAGTCAGAAACCTACCCTCAAACTATTTCTCTGGATGATTTCTCGGTTTTTCCAAACCTGCCTGCTGCTCCTTCACAGGCACTGGGTTAGAGCTATCCCCACCTCCCTGCCCTCAGGTCTCCAGGGCCTTAGGATATTTACTGAGCATCTCCTATATGTGAGGGCACTGTACTAAGGCACCATTCTTACAGCAATTCTATCATAGTACCTATCCTAGATACTATTACCCCACTTATGGATGAGAAATCTGAAGCTCTAAACTACTACACATTAGAGCCAGGATTTAAATCCAGGATTGGTGGATGCCTATACTCTTTCCACTCTGCTATCTGTTTTAGAGAGGAGACTGGATGCTTTCTGCTGCATGTGGTTGAAGAAAGAAGGAGAGAGGGGTGGATCTTGTCCCCTGCTCCTCATCTGTTTCCACAATATACCATCACTCCAGAACCTGATTTAACTGCATTATTTGCAATGTATGTATTGCAAAAATCATTCAAATTATTTTATATATTCTGCATTTTATTGGAAAAACAGTTTGGTAATCCAAACATACCAGCGAGGCCTACTTCTTTCTACTGTTGGTTTAGACTCTGCAAAACTCTTCCAGGTGAACGCTATGCCTGGATGGAAGGCAAGGGAAGAAGAGTCTGGAAAGCTCCAGGTCAGATTAATTGCCCCTCCTCTGGAAGCCCGCAAATCATGAAGCATTGTCATATTATTATAATGAATAGAAATAATATACAAATTATGTCACAACAAGAAAGAAATACTAACTAAAATGCACAGCAGGAAACAAGAGTTTGCACATTTGAGAATTCCATTGCTATTTATGCTTCTGTTACCTGGGATAATTATGCTCTGATTTAAGTCTCTGGTGAGTCTGTGGTGCCATGTTTACCAAGAAGCCATGCGGTTCTTATGATAAAAGCAAAACACTAAGAGGCTTCTGAGACTGGAGGATCACAAATGAACATTCCAAGAAGGTTTACTACT
>NW_006434709.1:20115876-20145808 GCF_000325575.1 Pteropus alecto
GTACCTATTAAAAAGAGTCTCCTTTTAACCCCTTCTACTTGCTCAGATACTAGCCAGCCCTCAGCCTTGAGCTCGGAGAGATGTCTATTCAAATTATACCAAAGGGCAAAATCACATGACCGGAGATGACCGTAACTGTCATCCAGCCTGACCTTCTTACATCTGGGGTTAGGTTGCCTGGTTTAGCTAAATACACACTGGTCAAATCCCATTATGGTGAACTGCACAGGACATGCAAGCAGTGGAATTTTATTAGACAGTTAGAAATCATATTAGCTCCAGATCTTACAGACGTCAACATCCAGGCTTTCTACAGTGTGTTAGCAAAATAAAAGAATCCTTTGGCATATCCTAGAAGATGGAGGTATATTCACACAGTCTCAACCCCACACCTTTCTCTGAGCTCTTTGGTATTTGCACATGTTGTAAATTTTGTACAATTTCTATGAATATATTTTTTTCCATTGATGGGACCTGAGCGTTTGAAGGGATGCTTGATGCAGAATAATAGAGTGCTGAAAACACCAGCTATGCCTCATTTCGACTCTCTTTTCATCCTCTCATGGAATATAGAGTGATGTACTTCCACTCGAGACAGAGACTTAGACAAGACTCTGTGAATGTCTATAGACTAGCTGTGACAACCGTTTTCACACTGGATCCTTCTCACAGAGTCTAGGTAATAAGTGTGTTAACTACTCATCCTCCACTCCTCTCCTTGCCCTCCCACCCCTTCCCAAAACAAAACTATCTCTGGACCAGGAGTTCTCAAGGTCCCAGCAGCAGGAGAACACAAATAAAGTACAGCAAGATCAGCTTCTAGGAAGGGATTGCCGGAAGTCCTTCCCACCATCCAGAAAAGGAATCCCAAATCCAGCAACAGCAAGAAAAAAAGAGCAGAAAAATTTCTCCTTTTCTTCAGAGCAACACATGCTAGCACTTTACAGATTCTGGCATGTGTCGGCATTTCTGAAGTAAACTCTATTTTCTTTAGATGAAAGAGATAAAAAAAAAAAGTAGAGTAAAAATTCAGCCCAATGAAAATTGCTTTAGCCATTCACACACAATAAGCCATAGAAGCAAGAAGAAAAAAAACAATTACTTCTGATTTATTTATTCATTCATTTGTCCGTATCTTTTCCCTCTAATGTAAAAAAAGACGTCTTCTATAATTTTGCAAGTCATTAATCTTTTCAAAGAAAAAAATAATCCCAGCCTCCCATTGGTTGCCCAGCATCGTGACACAGGAAACACATATTTATTCAATTATCCCATTGCATATAGATTATGTAAGGAAAAAAGAGAGATTGCTCATCAAATGTTTTGCTAGTGTCTACAGTTAGGAGGCCACTGTAATATAGGCCTACCTCAGAGATATTGCGGGTTGAGTTTTAGACCGCCACAATAAAGCAAGCATCATAATAAAGTTAGTTGCAATCTTTACTGGTAGAGGGTCTTGCCTTCAATTGGTAAAAAAAAAAAAAAAAAAAGGCAACATCTGTGAACCACAATAAAGCAAACCCCGATAAAAGGTGGCATGCCTATACAGTTGACCCTGGAACAATGTGAGGTTAGGGGAACCAACCACTTATATAGTCGAAAATCCTCAAATAACTTAAGTTGGCTCTCCACATATGTGGGTCCCCACTGCAGATAGAAAATATGTACTTTTAAGTCTGGTGAAACTGGACTCACACACTATGTTAAAAGTAATGCAAGTGTTCACCTTACTGGATGCTTTATTTCTTAATCTGAGTGAGTGGTGGGCACACTGGTGCCCACTTTATTGACCTTTGGGTTCTTTTGTATATCTTAAATACTTCATACTAAATATTGCTAAATACCCAAATCTTCTACAACAGATTCTATTCTGGGCTGTTTAGAGCTGAGAGCAGAGAAACAAAGTTGGAGATACCAAAATGTAATTGCAACAAAGAATGGAAAATGTAAGAGACCAATTTTTGAAAGGATATTTAAAGTTTTAAACCCATGACAAATAATTTCAATCTATTAGAAGAGAACCAAATTCTATTACGAGCTCCCTATTCACACGATTATTGAATAGCCATTGAAACTGGATGATAAATCAGCCAAATAAAAATCATCAGGCATCACAGTCAAATGCATCATTTGAGCAGTTCCTTTGAATTTGCTTACATAATTCTCCTCCTGTTACTGAACCTTAAACTAGAGCTTCTTCCCTAAAGTAGGGGAGACCATCTGGGGTTGTGACTTCATGCCTGTAATCTCCAGAATTCTGGGAAGATGCTGTTAAAGGCCCAAGTCTACTAGCCAGGCCCCGAGGGAGTTGTCTCTCCCGTTGAGCCACAGCCCCTAAACCCCATTTTTCCTCATCACCAAAAGGAACCAGCCTTGGTTTTCTGATCTTTCTGGCATAACATTAAAACCAACCGTTCTGTCCCCCTGCCCACAGGATAGGAAAAGAGGAAAAATAGTCCCAATAATTAAATTTCAGTCCTAATTCCCAACCTTCCTAGAGCCCAAGTCTGCCACCATCTCCCTGTTCCCGTTTATTGTCTAGTCTTCCCTTTTCCCCTGGCTGCTCAGTCCTCACCACCCTGCAAGCCCCTAAAGGTAGTACATGGGCAAAGACAGGATCGAGAGGAGAGGGTATAAGAAGAAGAAAGGAAAAAAAGCCAACTCTACGAGAACATCTATACCCTGTGTAATCAGCCAGTGAGAACACACATTCCCTCACCCCATTATTTCTCTTTAAGATCAGGGCTTTCCTCTGCATAAGGACTGGTTAGAAAATAAAAATAATTTTTAAAAAGTAACACTTCTATAAAAGCTCCAAATAAATAAGATTCTGAAATACGACACCTTATTTGTTTCATTTCTGATTACTGTTAGACCAACTGGTTTACTTCCTTCCCACCACACACACGCAAACCCCACGGGAGCCTCCAGGGAGAGCCTGTCACTCTGCTGAAGTCTGCCTGGCACACCAGCGTGCAGAAACGCCTGTTTTATTGGCTTCACTTGATAAGTCAAAAATCCTCCCTCTGCTCCACCAAAGTTAACAGATGGCTGGTCCTTTTTGGTATACAGGCATAAATAAGCATCTTCAAAATATCCTTTTTAAAAAAAAAAAAATGAGCCAATTAATTAAATGTCACTGTAAAATGTCTCAGCCAAAAAGGGAAGGGAGAAACTGGAAGACAAATGGTCAATGTAAGAGAACAAAGATAAGGGGTCACACTCTCCTACCTTCACCCGATGACCCGGAAAGATCGATGATCACATACACTCTGCCTTCTGGCTCCAGATCAATCTGCAATTAAGAAAATGACAGTGACTCTGTTAGTGCATTGTGGGGCCACCCTGAGAGTGCCATGACATTTCTACCCCAAATTGCTGAAACCTAGAGTCACAGCTCCATTCAATTAATCGACCTACAAAGTGTCAAGTGCTCGGTGAACTGGGAAAGAAGAAGAATCTGCATTTATGGACTGTGTGTGATATTCTGGGAACAGGTCTAGGAGGTCTGATGCATACCCAGTAGGTTGTTCATCCCAGTAATTCTTCAACCAGAAGTGATTTTGCCACACAAAGGAAACACTGGCACAGGAGACAGTGACAAAGGGAACATTTTGGGGACACAAAAGTATCCCCAAAAAGTAGACCTTTTTGATTGTCATAACTGAAGAGGGAGTGGTACTACTAGTATCTAATATGTGGAGGCTAGGGACGCTGCTAAACATCCTACAGCACACGGGAGTGTCCCCACAACAGAGATCCAGCCCCAAATTCCAATGGTGTTGAGGTTGAGAAATCTGTGTTATCCCATTTTACAGATAAGGAAACTATGCTCAAAGTTCCAGGTAAGTAGCAATGCTGAGATTCTGCAAGGACTGTCTTTAAAAAAACAAAAAACAAAAAACAAAAAAAGTGTGTTATTTATAGTACGCGAACTGCTCACAGAGGAAATAAGAGAAGCATAAGACACTATTCCTGCTTTCAAGGTGTTTATAGTCTCATTGGGGAGTTTAAAAAAAAAAAAAACAGGAAAAAAAAAACAAAACAGAGAACAATGTTGACCCCAGCTTAATAATGAGAGATAGAGAATAACTGATAGAGAGTCCGGTGAGCCTGACATCAGTGTAGAAGACTTCATGAAGGCTAGGAAGGGAAGGCATTCAAGGTAGAAGAAACAATATAAGCAGAGGCTGGGAATGTGCATGGTGCTCGTATGAGACTGAAGGACCCCCACACTCAGGTTGTGTGTTGGCACATGCGTTTTGCAAACCCCAGATTCTACCAGGGTTGTAAAGGGAGAGGCAATATTGCTGGTCTTACCATTGACCTTCTCCACCCACCCTCGCTTCCTCCCCGCACCTCCAAATCCAGCTAACTACTTCTGTACAGAACCAGGTAATGAAATCATATGATGGGAGAAAAGTCAGAGGGGCTGGGACTCTTACAGTTGAGACATCTTTGCAAGATCTGACCTACCCTTACAGCAACTGTGTCCTCCAGGAGACAGGCTGGTACCTGCGGAAACCCTGGATCACCAAGAACCCCCAGTAGCCTACTCCCACCCACATAATTCCATCTGTCTAATGGGCTTATACATGCTAGGCTTGTCTCCCCAACAAGCTGTGAATTTCTCGAGGGTAAGAAACACTACCCTCCTTTTCTTTTTCATTGTCCTCAGAAAAGAGCTGACACACACTTAGCAAGCACTACTTACAAAGGGTCGTTCTGGTGAAAACCTCCTCCTTCAAGACAGAGGTCAATTACCACCTCCTCTCTGAAGCCTTTCCAGATATTCCCAGTCAGAATTAACTACCGCCTCACGTGTGCTTCCAGAGCACACATACATATCTTAACCATGGCTCCCATTAAACTGCCCTCCATGGTCCACAAGTCTATCTCCCCTGCTAGACAGGGTATGAGAATCACATGTGCATCCCTAGTGCTTAGCTCACTATCTGCGCATCAGGAGACACCCAATAAACATTTGAAAAAGTGGAGAAAGGCTCTAGATTCAGAACATCCACAGCTTATTCTGGATCATTCGCCCCTCCAAGACTGCATCCCCTGGAAGGAAGACGGGCAGGTGATCTATACCAAAGTGACATTCAAACGAGGTGAGAGAGAAAAAGAGGCAGCTGCACCATGAGCACCCCGTGCTCCCCGCGAGGTAAAATACTCAGCTCAAACCGATATTCTCCAGGTCTCTCCCCCAACATCTCGCTCCACCCACAGTCCAGGTTCCCCGAGCCATTCACGAGCCCTTTTATTCCCAGACTCAGCCTTTCACGATTGAGAGTGCTAAAGGTTTTCCTCAAATTTTCACTTTTATCAACAGAGATCTTCACTGCCTGCTAGGTAAGACTCTTGGTGACATTTTGGTGCTCGGTCAAGGCAGGGAGTAGGGGGTACAAGGAGCTCTCTCAGGCTGCCCCACAGGAGTCTTTCGTCTAGAATCTGGAGGTGAGATCCAGATGGGAACCAAATAACCAACTGGTGATGCCATGAGATGACTCTCCCCATGCCAAGAGTCTGTGATTTTAGGTTTCTGGGTAAAGAAAATGTTCTCCAGCACCCTCACCACTAGTTCTGCCGCCCAACCCCCACCCCGCCACAGGCATAACCTGGCCCCTGCACTGAATTAAAAACAGGAATACCAACAGTCAGCTCTACTGATCAGAGCCAAACCAGAATCCTGTCCCTGCCACATTTCAAAAACATCAGGGGCCCCCTTGTCCAAAAGCATGGAATTTAAATAATGTATGCCTTTTAGAGATTAGATCATCCCTATTAAACCCTGCCGGCAAAATGAAACGCTTTCTCATATCCTCTAAGTCAGAGATTTCCCACGACCGTGGACTTCATTGGCGAAGTACAATGCTATCTGTGAAAAGCAGGGAGGAGACAGCAAAGGAATGAGATGGGCTGCGAGGCTGATCTGAAGGCGGGCGGCATGCCTATCTTTACAAAATGGGATTGAGAACTTGTGGCAGGGGGAACAGGTCATTGACTATAAAATGTATTAGGATATTAACATTCAAGATAGCAATCAGAAACCATTCTAGCACCCACTGCCGCTTCAATACCAATGAACTGCATTTCCAAACAGAAAAATAGAAATTAAGCTATTAAACATGCCAAAAGCAACAGAGAGCTTAGCAGCGTGGGCAGATGGCCGCAGAACGCTGGCAGAGGCCTGGCCAGCCAAGTGAGGAAGCTTTGAGAATCCATCTAGGGTGGTGCAACTTCAACTTGGACAACATGAGGGGTTATCAGTACGAAAGGTGGTGGAATGTGGTGCGACTTCATGGCCAAATTAATTTGTTACAGATTTTGTTCACAATTATGAGGCCCAGATAATGAAGGAATGAAGGTGCTCAGCCCTGCATAGCCTCTGCAAGCTGTCAGTGGGCATCACCACCAGGCAGCAGGCACCACATAAAAGTAGGCCTCTTCCTTTCTCCCAACCATTCCCAGGCTTAATTCTAAGCTCCTTTTCTGGTGCTCCAGGTCCCTCCCAATTCCCCCTGAGGCAATCTTTATCAAATCTCTTTGAACCTCATGCCTTTACTTGACGAGTCTTCCCAGCTACCATCACTGTTTCTTTGAGGATTCTCTTTCAAGCTCCAGTGTCTTTCGGCTGAGGCCAGAAGCAAGGCAGAACAGTGGGGGAGACAAACATAGCCTTTGGAGTCAGACCAGGGCTGGATCCCAATTTTGTCACTTGCCCACTCAGGCAATTATTTGCTCTCCCTGAGCCTGGCCTCAATCTCTTCATCTGTGAAATGGGTTGTTGTGAAAACTCCATGAGATATACATGCAAATTACTTGGCACAAAAGAGATACTCAGTATGTGGTGGTGAAAAGTGAACTTGCTGGCTCTGTGGCCTGAAACAAGCATCTACCTTCTTTAAGCCTCAGAATGCTCCTCCGTGAAATGAAATTTATAACAGGTCTTGCGTCATTTGGGCTGTCATAATGTTAAATGAGATAATCTAGGGAAGGTGCTTAGCATGGTGCCTGGCATTAAACACTCCGTAATTATTGTTGTTATTAAAAAGCAAGTCTTCAAATCTGCCACTTAGTCAAAGGTTCTTTCTACTCTACCAAGCTTTCCCCCAACACAAAAGGCGTTTTCTTGCCCAAAGGACATCTGATGACCTTACAGTGTTGTTGTGAATACCACATAAAGAACTAAGGTAACAGTTTTGTACACAGTCCAGGGGAAACCCAGGGAAAGAAAGGCTATGGCCCTGGTCATCAGAGGCCATGAGAAAAGAAGAGGAGGGTGACCACGCATTGTCTGAATGCCTACTATGCCTCAGACACTGTGTTCACTGCTTTACCTGTATTAGTTTATTTAATCTCCTGTAAGGCAAGCAATATTCTCTTACCTTTCAGATGGAAAAACTGGGACTGAGAGAGCTTTAAGCCAGACTCCCACCCAGAACTGCCTAGAACACACAGAGATGACTTTGATGGAGCTCCCATCTCAAGCCCTGCCCAGCCCTTAAAGCCTCCTCTGACAACCCAGTCTCAGAGTTTTCCTTGCTTTAAGCCTCTGTGGGTTCATTATTCTCCTCAGGTGCAATTGACTGGCTTCCCAGCAAGGGTGGTTTAAGACTGAGCAATGCCTCCCAGACTTTGCCCCGCCTACCCTCCAGCCCTTGGAGAAGGTCTGGGCATAAACAGAGGTCCACTCATTTGAGTTAGAACAAGGCAATGAAGAAAGGGCCCAAACTATCCACAGACCTATACGAAAAAAATCTCTGAAAGGACAAGACTCACAGGCAATATTTTTGCGAGTGATGCCAAACCATTCATAAAGCCCTTCACACACACTACTTCATGTATTCCTCATAATTAACCTGTAAGACAAGTATTATCGCCATTGTATGTATTGGAACACTGAGGTTAAGGAATATATATGGCCAGTATAGCACTAGTGAGAACATACCACTGCCCAACTCCAGAGGGCGCCATTAACACAGTAGTCTGTCTGAATGAATCCCCTGGAGTTGGGCAGCCTGGAGGTGGGTGGCAGAGGCAAAACTCATACCCTTAACTCCTGAATCTCAGTCCAATATTCCTGTCACCACACCACATCTGCCCTGTGGGAACCCTAACCACTTGGCCAGCACCCCACTTAGTGTTACTGCTGCATATCACTGTGACCCACAGGTATCTGTGTGCCTATGTTTTGGGGCAATCGAGTTCATGGCAAAGGAGGTCTGAAATTCACCATCGAGCTTCCTCCTGACCATAGGCTCAACTTTCACCAGAGCCCTCTAGGCAACAGAACAGCCCGCAAAGGTCACACATGCCCAGTTTTGAGTTTTACTTCCTTCTCCATCTGTTGTCAGACACTAGGGCCTGGAAACAAGCAAAAAATAGGAAGTAGGTCAGAAAAAGGTGAATTCAGAAAGGATGAGAAGGAGGAAGAGAGGCTTGCACAGCCCATGTTATACCAATTAAGTCTTAAATAATAGACAGATTCTTTATTACTTGAAAAAGGGTGGGGAGTGAGGAAGGAGGAAGTATATGGGAGGAGAAGAGAGAAGAATCAGAGGTTCTTTCCCAAAGCAGAGGACCTGCTGCCCAAGTCCTGCACCCGTCTATTGCTGGCCATTCTCACTGGAGTATCTCGGGCACACCATGGTCCGCAGAGGTGTCTGGCATGGAAGACGCAAGCTAGACGGAGCAGAAGACCTTCACTCAGCAGACTTTCTCCTAGCTTCTGCTTTTGGAAAGCACAAAATATTGAGGCGCTACAGTGGACAATTCTCAAGCAGCTATTGGGTGCAGATTTTGAAATTAACAGCTAATTAAACTAATTAATCACCATTTGAGAAGGAGTTTGCTACTTCCTCTATTGGTAGAGTGCATTAACTGCTTGAAAAACAGAGGGTGCACATGTAATTAAATATTTTAAGGGTTCCATTCTAACGAGCTTCCAATAGCACTGACTTTCATAAAATAAGGGAAGAGGAGGATTTTTTTTTCAAACACCTGCAAAAATATTACGCGGGCTTTAGTGTACATCCCTGCAGGGAAGAACCCTTTCTGTCCAGCACGTGGGAGGAACTTAATACATATTTATACATGTTGGCTCAATGGTTAGATGGCCTTATTTTAAACTGGATCTGCACAACTGAATTATGGAGATGATTTACTTGGGAAGCCATCAACCTGTACACAAATGTTCCTAGCAGCTTCATTCATAATAGCCAAACCTGGAGACAATCTAAACATGCAACTAACAGGGCAATCAATATGTGAACCATGCTGCATCCATATGACGGTATTTTACTTACCAGTAAAGAAGGGACTACTGATAATGCAACAAAGCAGATGCTGTGGGAAAGAAGCCAGACACAAGGGAGTATATATTGTACAATTCCATTTCCATGATGTTCCAGAATAGGTGAAACTAACCTATATTTACCAAAAGCATACCTACTGGAGGTAGAGGGAGAAAGTGAATGCAGAGAGGCACAGAGGACCTGAACGATTTTGTCAATATTACATTTTACAACACTAAAGTATATACTCAAGTAAAAAAAAAAAAAAAGAATCATGGAAGAACTTTTGGGGAAGATAGAAGTTTTCTCTTTGTTGATTGGATGGGAGTTACATGAATGTATATCTTTGTCAACAACATCAAGCCATGCACTTAAAAGAGATGTACTTTTTTGCATGTAAGTTATGGCTCAATGAAGTCGTTTTTAAAAAAGGAGAAAAAGAAGCCATCATCTCACATTAAGGATTGCTCCACAATTTTCCTTTAAATAACAAATCATCTTCCCACCCTCGGGGCATTTAAATTTTCATATTCCATTTTTAAAAATAAAAGGGTTCATTCAGTTTTTCAAAAGCGCATCTGTCATACAACATAATGTACACCTACCTGTGTAGGCACGCATTCACACACCCACCCATGTGTGCAAAACACACTCATAGGCACAGCCACCTTCTTCTGTCTTTTGTGATCAAAACACAATAATAGCAAGAAAAACATCCAAAATGTAGATTTGAGAGCCTGCTGAATTATTTAAATTTATCTTTCTGTGTGTGGGTCTCAATTTCCTCATATGTAAAATATGACAATTAGACCAAATGCTGTAAAATGGCTTTTAAGGACCTTAAGGACCTAAAATATCCATGAATAGGGACTTCTTAAATAAATTATGGTACATTCGGTAGATCAGTATACAAACTCTAAAATAAAAAGAAAAATAGATGTAAATGTAATAACTGCTATGGAACGATCTCTAGGATATATTAAGTGGGAGAAAAAAGCAAGGTGCAATGTGTTTATTATGCTAGGCTACCGTGTGAATAGAATAGGTGTGTACATGAGTGAGCACACACAAACATACATGCACATACACACGCTCATATGCTCTATCACACACTGTTCCACATAGATTATCTCTAGGAGTCTTAGTCAACAGGAAACAGGGGTTGCCTCAGGATTGAGGGACTAGAAATCAGAAAAGGGAGCTTATTCTTTGCTCTATGCTCTTTTGAACCATCTGATTTTTTAAAAATCATGTTCTCGAGTTAGCTTGCTACAAAATTTAAGTCTATGTCATTTTTTGCCAGCTATTTCTAACCTCCAATCCCCCAGAGAGCAGCTTGCTTCAGTTACCAGACACATCTTAAATAAATGTCCCTCAAAACTGGCTGACACAGTGCTTTCCCAAACCCCGAATCCAGGGCACAGGAACTAACCGAGCAACAGCCATCATCTCCATGTGAAAGTCCTGTTGGCTGGACGGCAGGCCTCTGTTACAGATCCTAGCTCTCCACAGGCCACAAATAAAGTAACTCAAGTTAGCACCTGCTTCCTCTTTCCAACAGACTCAGAAATAGACCCAGAGAGCTGGCTCTCTCTGATGACAGAAGTAGCTAAAAACAAATAACTCTATGTGTACACAAATGCTTTCCTGCGCTGGGAAAACATCCAAAAGTGCCCAACCTAATATTGAGAATGTGTAATGGTTTGCAAAGCATCGCCCAGTCACGGTATAGTTTTCCAATCTTCTTTCAGGAAAATGGCAGTGCGTGACTGAGTATCCTACTTAAGAGAAGATGATGAGTACAAAAAACAAACAAAACAAAACGAAAAAATAGGAAATGTAGCCACTTACCCCCAGTGTTCTGAAGGGTAAAATACCTACTACCAAGCTGCACTACGCATTTTGCATTTTGCTTTGCAATGGTCTCTCTCACTGGGTGTATTTGTAACATGTGTTTTATTCTACATTTCCTATTTTTATACAAAGCCAATACATGGCAGCTATTGAGAGTAAAGGATCTGAAGGCCGCCCCTTTTTGAGTTCAAATCCCAGCTCTGCCTATTATTAAGCTGTATGGCCCTTGATTTTATTTCCTCATCTATAAATGGAGAATGTCAATGGCACCTGCCTCATGGTATTGGGAGGATTAAATGAAATGGTTTAATTTAAGTACTTGGAGCTGTGCCTGGCACGTAGCTAGCCCCCTATAAATGTAAACTGTCTTGTCATTATCGTTATTTCCCGCCCAGACTGTGAGCACCCCTAGGGCAGAGCCATGTGCTCCTTTTGGGGATTCTGCAGTTCCTGATCAATGGCTGGGCACAGAGCAGGTAGTCACTAGAGACTCCAAGTGGAACGAAATGGATTCATGTGGAACAGAAGGCAAGTTCAGACGGGAGCTCAGAATTGTACAACCAGGAAAATTATCTTCAAGCCAGGAACTTTCTGTCCATAATATTACAACCCAGTAGAACCTTCTGTTAATGGTCGTTCATAAAGATATTCAGTTCCTGACTCCCTTCGAAGTCTAAGACATTCTAAGTATTATTCATCACTCTGAGCTCCACAAGAAGACAGTTTTATTCTTAATAATAATCACAACTCTAATGAACACCATCTATTAAGCACCTTACATGTGTTCTCTGGGTGAGGGACGCAATATCCTTATTCTTAACCATTTCAGGGATGAGAAAACTGACGCTTAGGGATTTAAGTGACTTGTCCACATTCTCAGAGCTTGAAGAAGAGGAGCCTGGACTAAAGCAGGGCTCTCTGACTCTGGACCCAATCCTATCACCTTGAGGCTTATGTTCAGCAAATGGCATGGGCTCAGGGAGATTATGTGGAAAGAACATGGTGTGAGCTGTTCGAGGAGCTCACATTGTGTACATGATGACAGAGTTGCTTCTTGGACACAAGAACAATGAAAGCAAACCTCCTTCATTGTCCTAGAGCTCACAGTTGAAGGAACACCAAACCCTAGTATAAGATCTGGGAGGCTCGAACAATGAGAGACAAACACAGTGCAGGATGTCCAACTGTGGAGAATAAAGGCCCTCCTAGAAATACTGCTGTATGTGATTTTTATGTATATCAAGTCCTATTTGCCACTGCTTTTCATCATGTTATTGAAATTATGTCCTGTGAGAAAAAGTCTTATAAAAATCATAGAAGCATGAAATTTGAGTCATAACCAACTTAAAAATCACTTAGTTTAACTAGGCAAAGAAATAAAGGGTAAATTTTTTTTCTTTTACTTTGCCTATCAAATTAGCCAAAGTTGCTTTTGGGCTCTGTATTTGTTATTTGCTTATTAAAATGCAAACAAAACTACCATGATGTGTGCAGTTTTTAAAAAATCAAAAACCACATGTGAACTTATGAGAAGCAACAGTCCCCTGCCCCGTTATTCCCCAGAGGGAGCCAATTTTAATCATTTCTATTTGAGTTTTTCTGGTGGTCACTGCCATGTCCCTAAATAAAAAGTTTATACCTCAATTTCCTGATTTCTTATTTTAGACATTCTCTCTTGCATTGCTGATGTGATAGATGAGGATTTAGTTCACTCACCACCTCCCTCCACTTTCCTCCTCCACAAAATAATTATACATCACAATTCTCAGTTCCTCCTGTTCTTCCCTACAACTGAAAAAAAGTAATCCAAAATGTCAATTTCTTATTCCATTAACTAGACAATATCCCTTGACCCCCCACATTCTAACTAGAAGACATTAATGTTTCCAGCCCTCCCTGTCCTCTGCCTGAGTCTCTCCCCACTCCCCGTGTCTTTACTGTTAAGACTATCAATAGTGACAACATATTAGTGTTGTTCTCTAACTGTATCTGAGTTCCATGTTTTATGTTTACATTGGTTTTAAAATCTGAAAACTAATTAATAGTGTTTACTCTTTATGACTTTATAAATGGTATTATATATACCTTATTCCCATGGGCCCAATATGACAACCCAAGCACCACTCAATGGAGAAGATAACTAGTATCAAATTCAAACGGATTCTTTTTTTTTTTTTTTTTTTTTTTCCCGCTCTACCAATTGCCTTTCTCAGATCGTCAAGTTTTTTCAGGGCCCTTTTCTCTCAGGGTTTGCCTTCCTGGAGATCTCCGCTGTTCTCTCCATTCTCTGGACTGACCTCTCTCTGGTCTGCTGCACAGCGGTAGCACTGTCACTTCTGTTCACTGCTCTGCTGGGTGCAGCTGCTGGTACTGGAATCCATCATCTTCCTTGTTCTGGGTTATTTTCTTGTTTTTGCCAGTAAAGTATATTCTGATTGAAATATCGATTAGGAGTGCATAGAAAGCCAGATTTCTTAGACCTTTCATGTCTGTCCTCACACATGATTGATACTTTGGCTGGATACAGAAATCTAGGTTTGAGAAATCATTATCAGAACTTTCATCTAACATAAATATTGCTAGTGGACTCTGATGTCAGCTTGATTTCTGTTGCTTAGTAGACTTTGTTTTTGACTCTCTGGAAGTTTTAGGATCTCTTTAATCTCGGTGTTCTGAAATTTCACAATGAAAGGTCACAGGATATGGTTTTTTGATTCACTGTGCTGAATGAAACTGAACTTGTGGAAAACACTCTTCTATTTGTTCTTTGCTACTGGCCTCTTCTCTGTGAAACTCTTATTATTCAGATATTGGACCGACAGGATTTATTCCTATGTCTCTTACTACTTGTCATATATATTTCTATTTCTTTTATCTTTTGAGTCCATATTCTAGATTCCCATGACTTTACCTTACAATCCATTCACTGAACTTTTATTTCTGACAATAATATGTTGAGTTCCAGAAGAATCTTCTTATTTTCTATGCATTCTTTTACATAGCCCCTTTTTCTTTTTCTGGTTCATGAATGCAACATGTTTCTGTGGACACTGGCCCATCTGCCTTAGGGTTAGAAAGTGGGAGCTGGCCATTAGAGCAGGGGATCCCCACACCAGCCTTGCTAATTCTCCCCAAACCATTAGACCATTTCTTTTTGAAAGAATCTTCCAATTTTTTACACTGGAAGTTAGGGTCTGGCTCCAAGCCCTTTGGCAGTGAGTGTAGTAGGCATACAGTTGCATATTCAGACCTTCAGACAGTCATATATTTTCAGCCGCCTATCTCGTTCCTGATCCCCGAGGTAAATAACTACGATCTCCAAACCTGGAGCCCCCTTAGGGTTCTGTAGAACAGCTGGCTCTAGGCCAGGCTCCAGTAACTCTACACATGTTCTGGGGTCTTCAGTACCTTTATTCTGTTCCATGAGTTGCCATCCTGCCCTCTACTTTCATCCTCAGAAATTCGATGAAATAGCTTTATAATGTCTTCTTTCTGCTTACCTGGTTGTTAGAGAATTTTATCACCTGCTCTTTGTTTCCTTTTCTATTACTTGGATTGGTTCTTAAGTAGGCAAGGAAACAAGTGCATTTGTTCCAAGACCACCCTGAATGGAAAATTCAAAAACATGTTATCTTAAATGATAACATCCAGTGCTAGTAATAGCAAGGAGAAACAGGCCTTCTAAATGGGCCCTGATGATTAACTGTAAGTGGCATAAAATTTGTAGAGAGTGGTTTGGTGGTATATAGCAAAAATCCTTTGACCTAGCGCTTCTCCTTCTGGGAATTTATCCCAAACCACACATGTGCAAAACGATTTAAACACAGGATGATCATTACAGCATTTTTAAAGAGTGTAAAATTAGAAAATAATTATCCAATAATAGCAAACTATTTAAATAAATTGTGACATATTCAAATCATAAGACCCTGTGCCACAGTGAAAAAAAATCATGGAAGGATATTCAAAATATGGCATTAAGCAGAAGAAAATGAGATTATAAAGAACTATGTGTTTTAGGATCCAATTTTATAGAAATAAAATGTATATGAGTAGGTATATACACAAAGCAAAAAAGGTTATCTATGGGGGAGTAGAATAATGTGTTTTTTTAATTTATGCATATTTAGTCTTCTAATCTTTGTACTTCTCTTCTATTTTCTACTATAACTTGTGATTTTAAAAAAATCAAACAATAAATTTGTTGTCACTTGAAGAACATTATATAGCTCAACCCTCTTGTTTACAGGTAAGGAAATTGAAGCACAGAGAGCAGTAAGCAATCTATTCAGGTACCCGAGTAAATGATCCATAGCTGAAGTCCTAGGCCTTTTAAAATAATAAGGCTGGACACTCAACTTAGACATCCATGTGCTGAAGCTCACACCAACATCTAAACTAGGAGGAAAGCATGCAGCAAAGGGGACCTGAAAATTATTCAAGCTCTGAATGTCAGAATAGTTCCTTAATCCATTGCTGTGTATCATAGATAGGAGATTTCCATATGATATTTTGGACGAGTACAAAAAAGAGCTATATCAGATGTATGTTGTGTTATAAACCATATCAAAGGGATTCTATGAACTCACCTCTACTTTGTGAGGGTAGTTTAGGGCCATCTACAATCACTACTTAATTAAGGATGGCAGGGCTTGAAATAAATAGAAGAAATAAACCACTACTCAAGCACAAAGAAAATCTTCAGCCTTTCAAAGACATCAAAGGAAAATAAAGTTTAAAATTTTCAAATATATCCTTGTAAGAGTCCATGCTTTGTTTATTGTCCAGAATAGATATAACCAGAAGCTAGTCTTAGTTCATAGATCCTTTCTAATGTGTTGAGATTTTGTTGGTTTTCATTTAGAGTACTCCAAGCCTTAGTTGCAAAAAGACAGGTTTCACAGTTTGGCTTTGGTGACTGTTTTTTAATTTTTCTATTAATTTATCAAGAAATGCCCTCCTGATACTCATCAGGAACCAGTGCTACAGATTTCTGGGAGGATAATAGGAGCACATCAGGCAGAGGGAAGAGGTAGGAAGGACTTGGCCTTTGCCAGGAGTAGAAGGATGGGTGTGACTGGAGCAGAGTAAAGGGAAGAGCAGTGGGAGATGAGGTCAGAGAAGCAGAGAGCAGTCAGTACGTGGGCTCTGGCTCTGAGCATTTCGAGATGGGGAGCCAGAAGAGAGTTTGAACAGAGCAGTGACATGCTGTGACTTATACTTTGAAGGCTCGCTCTGGCTACTGTGTGGCGAATAAACTTTAGGCACACACGAGGAAGCAGGAAGGCCACTTAGGAGGCTATTCTAATAATCCAGGTGAGAGTCTGAGGCTATAATAATAACCCATGTGAGAAATGATAGTGACTAGGAAGGATTGGGAGTAGTGAAGGTGATGGATTACAGGCCGTGTGTGAGATAAAGGGCACAAGGCTAGTATGGAGATTTTTGGCCTGAGAAAAACATGGAGCTGCCCTTGGCTGAGCAAGAGACTGTGAGTAGAGCAGGGGGGTGTAGGGCACCAGGAGCAGGGTTTGGACAGACTCGGTTGGACACAACTCTGAGACAGCCAAGGACAACTGGATATATAAACTTGAAGTTCAGGGGAAAGGTCCGAGCTTAAGATCTGAATTTTCCAGTCACAAGCAGGTAGATGGTCTATATCCAAAGTCCCTGAACCATTATCCTGACATCCAAAAACTCTAAAAATTGGACTTTTTTTAAAAGTTTGAGTCAAAATCATTTGGCAACAAACCCTGACCCAATCTGACACACAAGGCTGTTTATCGTCTATATTTATTTCTCTTAGTGTGATTATTTACACAGTGGTGTTATAAAATATTCATTTGTTTCATTATGAAGGGCTACCCCAGAATCTGTTGGGGGTGTTATGTAATATGTGGACAATATGCTATATTAATCTTCTAGAATCAAAAAAGTTCTGAATTTCTAAAACCTGGCCCTAAAGACTTTAGATAAGGGATGTGGATCTGTAGTTTGAGCCATGAGACTGGTGGGCTTAGAATTGATCCCAGAGGCCTTCCAACACATAGAGGATGGCTGGGAAGATGAAAGACCTGCCCAGATATCTAAAAAGCCTTGACATAGAGGCCTGACCTCTACAACCTTGGGTGGGGTCTACTTTGACTTCCCTCCTTCCTCACTCTAAACCACTGTCACCAAATATACATACTTGGCACAGACATGTGGGCTTAAAAAAGCCTGGTATTTTTTTTAGCTTTCTATATATCTTCAAAAGAGATGGCCAAAGTACCTATCACACACACAGAATAGTTTTTATTAAGTCTGCTTTAACACTGACTTCGTGAACTGCTGAACTAACTTGATGCACCTGTTGCAAGGCGGAGTTTGTGTGGTGAGAACAAAGAAAGGTAGCAAAACTGAAATAATGCTTGAAGTTAGCATAAGGGCATTTCCTGTTTCTGGGAAGCCTATCTGCCTGCTGCTGTTGCTCTAATCGATTGAGTGTACCTCCCCTGATTAGAAAACACCCCAATTCCAAATTCTGTCGGAAGGCAGTGGCAGGGGTCTGCAGAGGGGCACCCCAACTCCACATCTGTTGCAGGAAAACACTGGAGCGACAGGCTTGCACTTGAGCTCCCTGCCCAAGGTGCCCTTTTAGGCTGCAGAGCCACAAGGGCAACCTCGTATATTCTAAGGCAAGACATAAGAAACGGGTGAGAGGTTTAGACTCAAGGCCAAGTGAAGATGATACTAGCATAGCTGCTGTTATGGAAGCTATTATTCCCATGTTCATTCTTGTACATAAACAAGCTCTTGGGTGGGCAAGCTTGCTGAAGATAAGTAGCTTTGTAAACAGAAATAAAAATAAAAAAGTAACCCCGCTCAGGAATCCATCTAGCCCACCGAAAGGACCCAGGTTCTGCTGCTCCCCCAGGCCCCGCTATCCGATCTCCCCTATTGACTTCTCCTGCTCTTCATGCAGCTGCCTAGGCTCAGAAAACCTCCATATCGGTCTAAACTGTTGGCCCATTGATCTTCCAAGGAAGAAGATAAAGAAGAGAAAAGAAATCTCTATCAGAAATTCTGGAAGCCCCTTTACTCATAAACAGATGAGCAACACACAACAACAACAACGACAACAACAACAACAACAAACATAGTCTGGGGTGGCAATAACTAAGTACCAACTGGTAAACCGGCCACTGGTCATGATAACTATTGAAACCGGGTGGTAGATACATGGGGGTCATTATTCTACTCTGTCTACTTCTGTATAGTTTTGACATTTTTCATAACAAGACATAGAGAAGGGGAAGAGGAGAAAGGAGGAAAACAGGGAACGGGAAAGATGAATTGGACAATTTCAGTATCCCAGATTGACCGTTGTTCCATGGCTAATCCTAGGTTTTCTTAAAGACCTCACCTGGGGAGCAGGGTGCATCATTTAACCCAAATGCTTCCTACTGTCTGCCCCAACCATCTAATCAACACCCTGCTGGAGAAAAAGGGATGAGTAAACCTAAGTCACAGTGTCCATTCTGGCCCTCATCATGCCCCCTCTAAAGAGACTCCCCCAGTTCCTTCCCTGGTCTTCTCTTGCACATACAGTAGGTGGCGGTTGTTTTTAATGTTTTGTTCAGTATTCATAATGGTAAGTACTTTGGAGAAAAAAGGAGCTGATCGCTTCTGCCTTTCTTTTCTTCGTAAAGATGCTTTCCCTGACTTTAAAGGCTGTCTACTTCCCTTAGATGATTAGGGAGGACTAATGGAACTAATTGTGCTAATAATATGATTATACTGCTGAAGCCTGCAAATCATCCCTGATTCCCTTTGATTGCCTCACAATTACCTCACCACTACCAAATCCTGTAAACTTCCATGACCATGTTCAGCCGTGCCCCTATAGAAAGCTAGATGTACAAAGTCAGTACTCTACAGGGACAGAGGCTGTGGCAGCCTCCAGAGTTTGAAATAAGCCTGCCAACTTCCCAGCAGTGCTGAAGAAAAGCCAGTGACCCAATGAGCATACTCAGTGAGTGCAAAGTTCGGTCCAAATGCTCTGATCTCACACACCCTGGGTGCTGTGACCCATGAGCTGGCATCTGCCATGTAAAAGCTAGGAACAGAACCAGCTTCACCAGAGCACACACACCTTAGATGTCTCTATGGCTGCCAGCAGCAGAGTTAGGCGTGTCCCCAGAGGTGGAACTAGGCCCAGGGAACAACCTGGGAAATAAACAAAATGTAGCCAGAGAAAAGTATGAAAAACCCGAAGCCCTCTGTCACAGACAGATGGAAGATGCTATCTGCAGAAGCCTACAGGTGACATTCAAACCAAGCAGCAATGGGGGGATAGATGCCATGGCCCGCTCACTACTTCCTCTGTGCTCCTCCCCTTACTTTATCAGTGTGGGTGATTCTCCCTAGAGTGTGACACATACCCTGGTACCCAATTAGTCCAATATGAGAAAATCTACCACTTGCATCTCACAAGTCAAGTTATGCCCTGATTATTTAATTCATTAATCGATCAATGAATCACAGGTTTTCAAATTTAATGGGATCCAAAACTTGAAATAGCCTGTCTGAGAAAGTGAATTCAAGAGCTCAGCCAGTGGGTGTGAAATATTTTCCAATCAATTCCAATTTCTTTTTATCCAGAAAGAGCAGAGGATCAAAGTTACTGATAATAAACCTGGTAGCTCCAGGTATGCTGTTTAAGGCAATGGGAAGGATGTGGTTATCTGGGGCAACTTCTCAACCTTAAGAACCACAGCCCTGGGAATTCACTCCAGTGCTCAGAGTCCTAGCTGAGCCCACTTCACTCCTTGCCAGTTGCCTGGGGCACAGGGCTTGACAACGAGGAACAAACTCAGGGACAGGTTCCCATTCACCTTTGTCTCCCTAGGCCTAGTATGACACCTGGGCAACTGCGGTGGGGGTGAGGGTAACAGACATTAGTTACGGGGACGTGACTATCCCAATCAGAAGACTAAAGACAGACTTCGCTTATCCAGTATTATGTTTGGGCTGTTACATATCGATCACAGGACCTTTTACAGGGGATAAGGGTAATTATCAGTGTGCGTTTATGTTCTGCATAAGTGAATCACTGCCAACATAAAAAGTTAAGAAGCAACTCTCCTTACAGAGAAAGAGGTTAAAAAGCAAATACCCCCAACTAAGAGAGAGAAGACAGTCTTATGAAAAATATTTAACACTTGATTATTCAACTCATTCAGTGAGTGACACAGAGTCATACCTCTTGACCCACAGCATCCCCGAATGCATTCCTACCACCTCCATAGTTAAGCCATCTGCGTTAATCAGGTTGAAAGTGCAAAGCCCAGTAGCACAAAGCTCTCTATTGCCCGGAGCCCTTACAAGGGGTCCAAACTAGGACAAATGGAGGAAAGTAATCATGCAGAGCTGGGGATTGCTGGCAGTTACTCTTCACCTCCACTTGCGACGACAAACTCATCCACAACCATGCAGACAGGAAGCAGGGAGCTCTAGGGGCTTGTACCCCAGGCCCCAACCTTATCTACTAGGACTGCCCATGGGGACAAATTTTGGCTGCTTTCTAATTATTCCCAAAGCCATGACACTTCTATCTAGGGTTGGCTCAAGTTTCACTCTCTGGAAACCAACAGCTCTTAAAATGCCATGGGCCTTCCCCAAACTATAAAATTACTTTGCTCCCCTCTGGAGAGGGCAGGAACATTAGCTCTCCTGTCCTCGTGTGCCTTTGTACACAAACGTATTTGCTCCACACAATAACTGATATATGCTGACTTTATACAACAACTTCTGAAAAGATATATACAAAAAAACTTGGAGAGAGTGCTGCCCAAGCACCAGAACCTCGTGCAGACAGTTCTCCCAGGCCCTTCATCGGAGCCATCTCCACCTCCTCCCACACTGCCCCTCATATCTAGTCAATCACTCAGCCCTTCGAGTCCCTCGTCATAAGCTGCTGTGCCTACCCTTCGGTTTCATTCCCAGCTGTCGTAGAATCTGGCCTCATAGCTCCTATATCTTCCTTGATTCTCTTTGGCACTAATCCACCTACACATGGTAACCAACCGGTGTACGATACAATCATCGTGATGCCTCTTTCTTCACAACTTCTTTCTGTCCACAGGGTGACACACAGTTCCTCAATATGGCAACTACTTCCTCTGCACTGTCCCCTATGTCCTCTCATACTTTATTTGCCACTGCAAGTGCCCAGTGCGCCAGCTAGACACACCTAACCACCATCCTGCCCAACGACTCCCACATATGTCAGTCTCCAAATCAGCCTTTCACCGGACTCCAAATGCATTCCTTCCTGGGGTCCAGCCCGATTCCTTGTGCCTCCCCAGTGTTCTCCATCTAAGCCACTTCTTTGGCATTGAGCATCACTTAGGTTATCAGGAACACTCTTCGCATCTTCATTACTGATCCCCAGGTAGTGCTTCAGGGGCATTACCTACCTTATATTCCCCCTTCTCCCCTGTCCCCCAGTCCCTATGACCTAGCAAAAGGTCCTGCACATAGGAGCTGCTCGATACACATTTGTTGCTTGCTCCCACTCCAGGTAGTGATGCTTTATCGCTTTCTTTAGCATCTATAACTTGGGAGTAATAATTACTTCAACTTCTAAGTGTTCAATGTCAAAGAAAGTGACTCTAGATATAAACGATATTTTTTAAATGCTGCACTTTCTTTCCCTCAACCAAGCAGTTTCTAAGTATTACAAAGAGGTAGTGTGCCCAGAGCCTATGAGATTACCATAGGGGGCTTGAAACAGGTGAATTATACCAGACGAGCTTTGGAAGTTCTGAACACAGAATCCTCTCCCCACCACTTTCCTACCCTGAGCTTGGCTCCCCCATGCCTTGAAGCTCAGAGACGCTGCCTCTACGTAGTCTTGTGTAAGATGGTCTGTCGCTAGACCTGAACAAGCTCTCCGAAGGTGAGGGAACTAGAGCGAGGAGGACCTCATAGGATTTCAGCTTACTGCCGAGGGGAGAAGAGAGGGAGGCCAGGTCTCACTTTCTCTCTGCCCATGTGACCCAGGACAATTTCCTGGAGCCTCAGTGGCCTCAACCGTCAATTCCCAGAGGGGCAGGTTAGAGATATGCAACAATTATGCATAAAACAGAGTGTCTAGGATAGTCAAGAACTCAACAAAGAAGGAGAAAGAAACTTTCAGTTGGCATTTGGGTCCTGAATCGAGACTTAAGGACAAAAGTCCCTCTAGGCACCTCACTTCTAAATAACAAAGTTAAAATCTTCGGTTTTGTCATTCCGACTGCACAAGTCGCAACTTCTCTTGCTGGCATTTAACATTCTTTAAAACTCGGGCCCCAACTGGAATTTTCTCCCACCCCCTTATGCTCCAGCCATATTGCCCTCCTACGACACCAGGACTTTCTCATTCCACCCTCCCTTCCTCAGCACAGTTTGTCCTTCCAGTCCCCTCCCGCCAAGTCCAAATAAAATTTACCTAAACATTCAGGCCTCTCTCCACCTGGAATCTGTTCCCCCTCTCCATAATGGGGCCCCTCAAAGGCAAATCTGGCTCATCCCTAGAGACTCCCCTCACCCCAGCAGGAGTACATGGAACAATTCTGGGCACTTGACAAGTGCTCAATAACTCTTGTTTGTTAAATGATGTAATACCAAGAAAAACTGAAGCTCCATGATGTTTCCATTACATTCAGCTGGAAAATGCCCTGGACAAGTCACTCTTTCAATCCAATCCCCCTAAAACATCCTCCTTTATTTTGTTGCTGAGCTCATTTCAATTCCGTAAAAGAACTGCACCCAAGTTCCATCTGTATTCTCCAGACCAGCGATCACTTCCAACCCCCATTAAACTCCCTATTACTTTTCAAAGAAACAGCCACCCCAGACCCATACATGATGAAGGCGGTGGGCTGTGCAATGACACAGCCCAAACCCATCTTGACGCAATTATTTCCTTGTGTTGTTGCTTCTCTGCAGTCTTACCATTGTTCTTCATTTACCCAGAGAGCTATGTCTGAAACTTTAGAGGAAAAATGAATTATGACTTGAGTTACATTCCACACTTCCCAGTGCACCACCATGGGTTTCGAAGCTTTAGTCAGTGCCTTGCAAAGCTCCCAGGTGAACAATTTTATGAACCAGCTTGCCATACAGTGTCACCCAGATTTGGCCTTCATCCTCCAACCTTCCGCATCCCATCTGTGCTATGTGTGTAATGGCTTTCCATCACCTGGACACTCATCCGGAGCACGGGCACATAAAAAACCACATGCTAACAAGCAGCCAGCCTGGCAGACAGTGAGTTGGAAGGAGAGAATCAGCCCTGAAACCACAGGCTTGGAGGAACGGAATGGCCTCTCCGCTCCATGGCTGTAACAATTGAGGACAATGTGTCCTCTTGGATTCACTCTATGGACCTGGACTTATAAGAGCGGTGTTCTCCCTGAATGCCCCAGAGAAAAGGCAGTGTTCTGAGCCAGATGAATTATTAAGACAAAGAAAAGCCATACCACAGATTGCAAAAAAATGGACTCGGAAGCCAGCCCCCTGGGGTCCAGCTCCACCTAATAGCAGTGTGGCCCTGGGCAGGTCTGTGACTCCCTTTGTGCCTCAATCTCAATCTGCAGAGTGGCCATCAAACAGTTCCTACTTCATAGGATTGTTATTGATTTATATAAAATGCATAGAAACTATTCCTGACAGAGTCTGTATCTACGATCATCATCATTATGGTTATTATTATTACTTCCTTTGCTTCGTTTAGGCAGGAGAGCAGATGTCTCACCCTCAACACAGATCTTCCTGTCACAGGAGACTACACCCCAAAACCTTTTTCCTCTAGAACTCTTTTTTTGCCTCCAGCATTTCAAACATGAACTATCCTCTCAAGCATTCAAGCCATCACACTGACCTATTCTCACTTGTTTTCGCTCCTCAGCAGACACCCCCAGATTCCTGCAAGCTACTAGATACACTTGGTGGCAAATTCAAGAACGTTTATTCAGGTTTGTTTCATTAGACATGTTTTGGAAACATGCGAGGTGAGTGCTGAAGCACGGCAAAGAAGAAAGCAAGGCATTAAAAAAAATCAAAAACAGGTCTCCTCCTCCTTGTATTAAAACTGCAGTGGTCATTCACTCTCCATGAAAGTCAGAGGCTCGTCTGAGGTTTCTGTTCTTCTAAATTCAAATTGTCAGCAAAAAGAGATGCCCGGGGAAGAAGATAAGGCAGATGGGAAAAACTGAGGATGAAAAGTTGAATCCCAAAGTATCACATGAACTCTTTAGATGTTCTTGTTTAATAACATGGTTTCTGAGACTTGCCCACCAGAGTCCTGTCGTTTCTAAGCAAACATCTGTTACGATGACTGAGACCCAAGCTAGTTTACTCTTTCTTGGCTAAAACTTCCGGTGGGGTATTGATCTCATAAATGTTATCCTTATGGCTCAGATGAAAGTCAACTTTCGAATCCAGAAGCGGGTGTAGGGCAGCCAGTCTATCTATCTTCTGAAGCCAAAAAGATAAAAATCTACAAGTCATAGGATTGATTTTTGTTTACACCTTCATTCCCAAATATTTGGAATGAACACTTCGATGTAACAAAAACATGTCCTATGAATGCCAAAAACCATAAACCAAACTTAAATTTCTATATGGCAGATAATCAATTTACCTTGTGGACCAATTGGTAATGTAAAAAAAAGACTGTGAAATTCCCACTGCACTGAAAGGGAGAAAGTCTTCGAATCTTAAATGCGTCACATTCTTTTCTCCTATCAGACTGAAGACTGATTTAAAGTCTGCAGGACTCCAGAGTTAAATAGGAGATATTCCAGGGAGACTCGTCTGATTCCTACATGGCTGGATGAAAACCTGCCTCTTCTTGCCCAATACCCTGAGGGCAGGCGGTGAGATGCCCCCACCCCTCCAGGCTCTCTGCAGGCAAGTAGAGAGAGCACTACCCTGACCTTAAAACACAGGACTCCATTTCTGTCTTCTCCTTTATTAACGGGGTGGTGGCAGTCAGGCCACTAAACCTAGTTGAACCTCAATGTCAGCAGAGTTTGAGGGTTACTTGAGGATTTAAAAAGATATTTGAAAATTCATATTTGGCAAACTGTAAAGCTTTGTTACATGTAGATTGCAACACCCAATAAGAAATTAGTGCTTTTAGTGAAAGGGAAAAGGTTGCAGCTGTTGGTTAGAGGAATGCCTGACCCAAACACATACACACATAGACAGACTTTCTGTCATTTGAGTCATTTTCTTAAAGAACAATCTTTTCCCCCTCTACTTTATATGCCCTTATGAATTTTTTAGCAATACTGTTATTATACAAGTTCATTGTAGTTACTGCATAAAAGAAACAAAATTTTTTTAAAAATCACCATAATCTTGCTACCCAAAGATAATTTGCAATATATTTCTTCTAGTTCTTTGTGTCTTTTTGTGCATGTAGGTATATATGTATAATTTTTTTTTAACAATAGTAGTAGCTAACATGTATTGAATCCTTATTATGCACCAGGTACTAGTCTAAGCACTTTCCAAGTTTTCAATCATTCGATCTTCTCAACAACCCCTGAGTAGGTACTGTTCAACCATTATTTCACAGATGAAGAATCTATGTCTTAGAGCAGTTAAAAAACATGTCCAAGGCTACACAGCTTGTAAGTGGCAGAGCCTGAATTCAAACCCAAGCAGAGTCCACTCGACCATTACAACATCAAACTAACATAATAATATGACCTGCAAATTTTGTCACTTAATACATTTTGAAAACCTTGGCATTTTATTCACTATATTTTCTATTATCACGACTGCATAGTGTTCCATCATATTGACGAGCCAAGTTTTAATCAATTCTTTAATGTGACTGTTTTTGAATACCTACAATATATCCTCATTTAAGATATTTATTTTCTAGTTTTTCCATATTTTTAAACAACACTAAAAAGAACACCCTTTATACATACCTATGATCATCCTTACCTAGAAGTGGAATTGCTGGGTCAAGAGAAGTGTGTATATTTAAAGCTCTTGATATCTTTTTGCCATATTGCCAAAGATTTTATCAATTACACTCCCACTTGAAGCATATGAAGAAATTCTTACGTCTTCATCAACACTAGGTAGTACTATTATTTAGTTCTTAAAAGCATTCTTTTTAAAAGTGCAAGACCTCTGAAAGGAATTAAACCTACCCCCTCATTCATACCTTGGGCCAGGTCGCTCCTTAACAATCAGGGGAAGAGAAATGGAGCCTTGACAGGAAGATCAAGCTGGTAAAAAGGGGAATCAGGAGGCAGGGAAGGAGCAGTGTGATGTGTGGGGGTGGATGTGGGGAGGGGCCAGGGCATAGGAGCAGGATGATGGAAGACAGGGGAGATGGGAAAGCGAGAAAATTCCAAAAACAAGGGCCTGTCACTTGCAAAAATAATTATAATAACAAAATGGTAGAAATCTAAGGATAAGGGGGAAAAAAAGATTAATTCAAAACAAAACAAACAAAAGCCAGGGGTTTCACAAGAAGCTCGGAGTCTGGCCAGCACTGGATTGCTTCTGTCTTGTTGACGTAGAAAGCCAAGTACATCTCTAGGTCTCAAGGATAACGAGATGCCCAGTTATCCACCTACGTGCTACATCCTGGAGAAAGTCCACCTGGTCTCATCCCAAAGAAAAATCACTAATTGATTTCCTAGTTCCAGAGGGCCAGGACACCCCCAAAACTTTTAACCTCACTATAGTCCCAGGGATAGTGAACAAATACCATTTGGCCTGGTCATTTAGGACAAAATACCTGTTCACACTGGGTCTGGGACTCGGGGAAGAGGAAAACAGAGCCTTTAAGCACATCCTGGGATCATATACTCTTTGGAGAAAGCCACACACCAAACCTCCGTGATCCACAGTGCCAGGCAGCAACAGTAGCAGGAATTTTAGTATTGTGATAATAAGTGAACAGATGAATAAATACAGTATATAAATACAAAATATAAGTGAAAATACGTCTTTCAAGTACTCCTCACAGACCAAGAGAAAAATGGTTACACGAGAGCCCCATCGATGCTGAGCAGTGTCTTGCTTTAATTGATAGATTCATAAATGCACCATTTAACACTCTTATCTCACTCGTGCTCGTTGGCATTCACGGCCATCATCTCAGTGCTGGCACTGAACTGGTGGGGCCGATACTATCGCCCCTATTTGTGAGATGAAAAAAATGGAGACCTGAGGATACTTGAGCTACCCAAGATCATCTCACTGGAAAGTAGCAGAGACCGAACTAGAACCTACTAGTTCAAATAGTAACTAGCAGCAATGGTTGTCTACTCTAGCTCCATGTCATTCCTCATCGACACCGCCTAGTTCCTTCTTATGAGCAAGATCAAGTAGTATGGAATATCCTATCAATAACACACTCTCCCTGCATAGAGGGTGGAGACTGGCTGAAAACATATGGTTATTGACAATCACCTCAGGGATGTTCGCTTCGTCTGTCTCCCTCTGAAGTGACTGATCAGAAAGTGTTTCTTAGGCACTAATCAAGGGTAGGACCTCTACTGAGGTCTAATGAAGGGAACCCAGGAAGAAAAAGACAAAGTACCCAGAGTTGGAAAGCTGGAAGGAGCCAATGAAACGCAAAGTAAGAACAAAAGCCTGTAAGAGAAGGTCAAGGAAAACAATGGACCTGCAGGGGCAGTCTCAGAAGGCACCACCTGAGTTTTGGGGAACTGAGGATTCAAAACCCCCCAAATCATGGCCAGCCTGCTGTGGTCACAGCTCAAAGAACACACTGCTTTCTTTTGGGTCCAGAACCAACACTTTACCAAATGTACTTCTTGCCTAACATTGTAAAAAAAAAAAAAAAAAAAAATCATATTCTTAACCCTGAACCACCAAAGAGAGAGTAAAGAAAGAGGGGAGAAACTGCTATATCAAATTTCCTACATAATCTTCTTATGAGATTAGTGCCTTCTTAAATGGTAATGAGGTTCTGGTTTGGGAACTAAATTATACCACAGGAGTAATTCTCCTATGGGGGGTGGGGGGAGATGTTTGATTACATGACATAGAGTGGGAACATGGACCTCTGCTCCTCTGCCCTAAAGGACTGTAGCTGGAGCCATTTCAAACCAGGAGCTAGGAGCATGGGGCTTTAGATCCGAAAGGAATTTAGCACACAATCCAATGCCTTTGTTGGCTTATTCTGGGGGAGGTCACGGTGCTACAGCCTCCAAGCCTGGGACATGGGATGGCATCCTCAAACCCCTTCTTGGGTCTCTTTTTCCCCTAAGGGCCCACCTGGACAACTACAGCCTGTGGCTGAGGTGCTACAAAAGACCCCCTCCCTCTAGAGAGCATAAGATGCCTATAAGACGTTGTCCAGGGCTAGGACATTTCAGCAACTCTGATGCATCAAATATTCTTGGCGCCTAAGTGCTACCTCCTGAATGTGCCTGAGGCCTGAAAGAATCAAGATGCCTGGCTTGCACCCTTGCAGTTAAGAGCCCAGGAGAATTGAGGCTGCTCATTTCCTTTCGAACTGGCAGTGATGCAAGATTATCCATCCCTCCTTCTCCACATACATCTACATATTTGCTCCATGAGTTTTATTTGCCTTCCTGGTTTTCAGCATGAAAGATTCCTAAAATCCCACTGGAGGAGGACTGAGCTCGGACCTCAGCAGTGGGCCAGAAATGAAACCGGAGACCTGGACAGAGGCAGAGCTCTGACCTCCATCTGCAGCCTGGAAACACTGCCTTCCCCACAGGGAGCACTTCTGTGGAGTCACCTGACAGCCTCGGCTGCAGGGCAAGGGGACAGGGGCCACCCGGTTACCCAGGTCTGTGGTTCTGTGGAAAAATGGTTTCCCTTCATTTCTGGCTTCCTGAATTTGATCAAACCCATCAAGTTTGCCCTTTCCAGTCTCCAGCTCTGGCTTCGTGATTCTCCCCAACCTGGCACCAAAGTCATACTTGGGTCCCCAGGCACCACCAGCCCCATCAGCATGGCTTGAGGACAGTTATCCTCTTCACCTCTCCTACTTGAAATCTACCTACCCATATCTCGTTTTTTTTCTTAAAATCAATTTCCTGGGGAGAAGGCATAGGGAGGAGCCTTTCCTAATGATCCTGCCTACCCTGGGGCTGTGCTCCCTGATAAAGGCCAATGTGTATGACACACGCTGGACACAAACCGACTAGACTCACTTTTCAGTTTACTGTACAGGCTCTTGGAGGGTTAGGTTTCACAGATATCCAGCCAAGTTCAGCTGTAATGCAGACATTCTGGAACACATGCTCCACCGGCCATGCGAGGCACCTTATACTATCTCAGTAATTTCTGACACACATTCTATAAGGTTGTTTCCATTTTACAGAGGAAAACTCATGACAGACCACGATTTGGACCCAGCTCTGCCGGCTTTTTCCCCTCACTGTCCTGTGTGGCCTCCCAGACCGGGACTCTGATGACCTGAGTGCTGGGTCTGGCCTGGCCCACCTCTCCGTCTCCACCTCTGGGTGATCTCCTTGCAGCAACCTGGGATGTGAAAGGGAAGGCATGGCTCCTAAGGTCAGTTCTAGCCCCACGGAGTGTTAAGCAAGGGGGCTGGGAACACATTTGGAAGGAAATGGAAAGACAAAGCTGACCCCTCCCTCTCCTCTCTGCTTAGGGACAGCCCTGTCATTAGCATCTGCATCTGCTTCACACCAAAGAGTCCTCTGTAAAAGCCATCTGCACCCAGCCATTAACCCCGTGAGCCCCTTCCTCCCAAT
>NW_006434709.1:20145848-20149082 GCF_000325575.1 Pteropus alecto
ACCCGCGGCTGGCCAGCAAAGCCTGGGTGGCGAGGTGCCTGCGGGCCCATCCCAGGACCTCAGAAGCAGCTGTGCTTCTGAATCGCCTTAGATAAGTGCCTCAGGAAGGTGTAATGGCTTCCTGGCTGGTGATTAGCACACTGGATGAGATAATGACAAATTCCCTGAAGTTTTGCAGCCTGGAACTAGATGCCAAAAGCTTATTAACTCCATACCAAACAAGGTTCATTTCTAGGCTGCTAGTGGGGCCAGGAAACCCCAGAAATGAAATTTTTCTAAGCCATTTTCTTCTAATTGTTCTTCACGTTGCTCGCAACCAAGCTAAAAATTCTCCTTAAGGTACTCGTTAACCTGTCGAAGCTTAATAACTCTAACATGCCTACTCGATATCTAAATATTCACCTGGTATGCTATTATTTTACTAGTGTGTGTCGCTTCACATGAGTCTTTCTATCACTAGATTGTAAGTTACACAAGAGCAGAGAATGACGTTATTCATACTTGTACTTCTACTCCCACCACCCCTCTGGCCCTGAGGCCACCTCACTGGGCTCCGGGCCCTGTGCTGGGTGCTTTACAATCAATAGCACATTTAATTATCATCATCTACTGTGGTAGGTACTATTATTATTATTTCACAAAATTTACCATGTGCTAGGCATTGTTTTTATGTTTTACACCTATTAACTCACTCATTAATCCTCACACGAGCCTATGACATGAGGTGGGTACTAATATTATCCCTATGTACAGATGAGGACACTGAGGTACAGAGAGGCTAAGTCATCAGCCTGAGGTCACCCAGCAGGTAGGAAGGGGCATCAGCACTCATGGAGTTTGTGCTCTTCACCATCACACTCTACTGTTTCCACTGCCGTTCTCGGCACAGGGCTCGACACACACCATGCTCCATAAATACTGATTTACCGGCTGCTACTTCCACAGTTCACTCTTTAGGCTTCATGTTTCAAACAGCCTTTCTGCTGCCTAAGATAGAATTTCCTGTATGAGATCTGAGCTCTGTGGCCTCTTCTCTCTCAGTGGGTAATAATAATCCTTTGCATTTGAATTATGTTTTACATTTTTCACAAGTGCTGACAGATCACCTCCTCGCAAACACAAATCCTGAGACTGTTCCTGTAAGGTAAGTGGAACAAGTGTACGTGAGCCTGTTTTACCGAGGTGAGATCTACCCAGAGAGGCGGAGTGACTCACCCACAGTCACATAGCTCATCAGGGTGGAGGCTGAGGCTAAAACCCAGGCTCCTTAACTCTTAGTTCACTCTTCTTCCCACCTTGAGAAGACATGGCTACAAAAAGAGCCCGAAGATTTCCCCGTAGTCGAATTCCCTGGGCAGGAATATAGAGATATAGATATGGCTACAGATATAGATATGTAGATACACAGGACAGGGTGTGCAGAGGTGTGAACATATCTGGAATAGCAACCATAATTTTATATTTTCATTGAATATTTAAAAACAGCATTAAATTTTTTAAATAATATTAAATCCAAGTGATCCAAAATTCAAGAATCAAAAAAAAAAAAAATGCAGTTAAAGGACTCTCTATCATGTGTTTTTATTCTAGGGTTCCATTTTGCTTCTTCTCCAAGCCTCTCATTTCTTCTGATACTTGGACAACTTGTTGTAATAGTCTAGAAAACTAACCCCTCCCCAGCCTCAGACCAACTCCAATTTCCTTTCAAGCCATACATAATAGTGACTTTTATTAACAATAGATTATATGTGAACATGGTATAGATTCAGAAAGTATAAAAAACAATTATAAAGTCAGTCTCTCTTTTTTTCTCTGGCCTCCAGTCACCCAGAAACTGTTACTTCTTTCTCTTGTTCCTTTCAGGGAGAATCTATGCATTCACAAGCATATTCATGTGTGTTTTCCAACTCAAACAGTCGTCTGTTATACACACTCTTCTGCATGTATTTCTCACTGAACAATCTATCTTGGAGATCTTTACATCAGTACTTATGCAGCTGCCTCCTTCTGTTAATAGCTACATCATAATCTATCATATGGATGTGCCACGACTTATCTAATGGACGTTTAGTTGCCTCTAAGTGTTTACTGTCAAGAACGATGTGGCAATAACCACAGACGATGGCTAAGGCAGAGGTTGCTGGTTCCCCCTGCTACCTGTGTTCCCCTTCTCCAATTCAAGAGAATATTATAAAGACCACATTCCCACCCCGCCCCTACTCCTTGCAACTAGGTGCAGCCACGTGACTCAGTTCTGGCTATCAGATGTAAGCAAATGTATGTGTATGTGGCCATTTTTGGAACTTTCCTTAGGAGAAAGCAGATGTACTCCCTTGACTTGCTTTATTTTTATCTTGTCGGGAAAAATTGTGAAGTGGACAAAAAATTACAGGTGTCCTGTCTGGAGTACACCTCTGTTATATCAGACTGGGGTTTGTCTTTGAGCCATTTCCCAATTTTGGGAGTGGTAGGTAGAGTACTGTTAATAATGCCAATGAGCACCCCCTGGAAAAAATGCAAATTATATCCAATGGAGAGGAAGTTGATATTGCAGTGAATACTGATCAGTTTTGCATCGAATTGTAGATTCACTTCAGTATTCTTAGTGGCCTGTGTGTGTGTGTGTGTGTGTGCGAGCGTGTGCGTGTGCGTGCGTGCGTGTGCGTGTGCGTGTGCGTGTGCGTGTGTGTGTGTTTAGCTCTCCTTCGATCCAGCTATAATATCTTACTGGTTCCTTAAATAAAATCTTTACAATGTGTTTATTTTATGTTTGTATGACAGTCGTGATTTTACCTTTCAAAAACATATCCTTTAATAATCCTTTCTCCACCCTGCTGCCTGGAACACAGAGGTACTGTCCTGGACAATAAGACTGAGCTCACCCTAGACAGAAGGAGCCCAGGTCTCTGAGACATTTGAGCACTACGCCCACCTTAGACTTCACTCAGACTTTTATGTGCAAGAAAAACACATCTATCTTGTTTAAGTCACTATTATTCAAGGTTTTCTGTTACAGTCAAAACTAACAATGAAACAATTTCCAAGAGAAATTTTTACCAATAGAATATGTAGTGATTTTATCTTTGCACAACTGTGAATTCTCCTTTAGACTGTTCTTGACAGAAATCATTCATCAATCATGGTGCCCATCCTACCCTACCCCCCGCCAGTCCCTACTCAAAATGCTTCTCAAGGTCACATTCTAAGTGGTCATTAGTATCAGAAAGAGTTATT
>NW_006434709.1:20149128-20169649 GCF_000325575.1 Pteropus alecto
AAGGCCAAATCAGCAAGAGGTTTTCAATTGTCCAGGTTCTAACACAAACTTATCAATTTAAATCCCATTTTGCTCTTGAGAAGATTTAGATCAACAAACTGTAGGGACCTATGTGAAGGCCTGTAGAGTTGCAGGATGAGGGTGGGTCTCAGCCTCTTCCACCAGTCCAGGATGCTCCCAGCCAAGTTCCTTCTCTTTACGGAGTCCACTCACAGTGTCATACCCACAGAAATCACAGAGGGAAGAAGTCTCGAGTAGGTGAGTACTACCAGGTGCCTGCTTGATTCTCGGCAGACTGGAGTAGGGTATAGTAGTGATTTAGCAAGACTGGTCTGGCAGTGGGTAGGGGCCAGGATATGTGAAAAGACCCCCAAATTATAGTTCTTCGTGTACCAAGCCCAGGTACAGTGGGAGAATAAGCACTAAACTAGGGGTCAGGGAAGCCAGCATCTCCTTCAGGTCCGCTCCTAATCAGCTGTGTGGCCGAGGCAGTCACCTTCCCTCACTGGATCTCAGATTCCCTGAGACTGGACTAGATGAGTTCCAGCCTTAAAATCTTATACTTCTTTCTGCCTAAAATACACAGTCTCTGCAGCCTGGAGAGCAACTTCAGCTCAGCAGGGCCAGGTGCAGAGACAACTCTCCCACCCACCCTACCACCTGGCGGCGGGGCGGGGGGCGGGGGGCGCTCCAATCCTGGCAGCTAACTCAGTGGCAGAGGGAAAGGCTGGCAGGACTGGTGACTTTGGCATTCTCCAGACTGTACACAAACAGGAAGCCAGGAAGGGGTGATAATTGTTTAATCAGCTCTCCAGCAACACCTGTTGAGTTTCCCCTAATGATGTGAAAAGGAGGCATACAGGGAATAACAGTTTCTTGGGGAGGTTAGTGTTGATTGTGATGTACCATAAAAGACGACAAGAACGATATTCCCCTGACAATTTCCTACAGTTCATTTTCTCTAACTTCCAAGCCTGGTGATAAAACTAGCAGTGATAAAACTAGCAGTGAATAGGTCAGAACCTAAGGGTTACAGATGATCAGAGAGGGAGTGACACCCTATGGGCTGCCTGGCATGTCCAGGAGCAATCTAGGTGAGCTGAATTCTGAAGCAGCCCCGGATAAGATCTCAATGAGGTGAGGAATGGAACATTCCAGGTGCAGGGAATGGCACAGCAAGAAAGTGAGGGTAAAAATGGCCCTTGTATTTTCAAGAAGGAAACTACTCTGGCTGGAGCAGCATTTGTGTCAAGCAGCAGGGAGACAGAAAGCAGAACTGAGGGGTGGGGGAGCACTAGAGCAGTGATTCTCAAACTTGAGTGTGCGTCAGAGGCTTGCTAAAGCACAGGCTGCTGGGCTCCACCCATCTCTGATTCAGTGAGTCTGGAGTGGGGGCCTCAAAATCTGCATTTCTAACAAGTTCCCAGGTGAACTTGTTGATGCTGCTGGTTCAGGGATCACACTTTGAAAACCACTGGGCTAGTGGATGCCGAACAGCTGGGAGTTCCAGGAGGTCCTCCCAATGAGGGATAGAATGGGAGTAGTACTGTTGAATTTGCACCCTGTGCTTTTCCATGTCTACAAATGGCTTTTCTGCCCCCTTTGCTATTTTCTATTTTTGTATAGACAGGATTAGTAGATATCAGGTCCACTCCTAATCAGCTGTGTGGACGAATCAACCCCTATCTACCACCTTTACTCATATTCTCATGCTCATTCCTGTGTGAAACACGTTACTTTTAAGAGAAATTGGCAGCCATGACTCTGGACCATCAGCAGAATTGAGAAAACACCGTGTGGACATTTCATCTTCGAAAATGCCGAGTGTGGGAGCTCATCTTTGATGGTTCTATTGTCACTATTTGTGAATGCCTACTCTGTGCAAGCCACAGGGCCTCACATTTTATGTACATTACATTTTTAGAATGACATTGCAAAGTAAGGATTGTCATCCCCATTCTACAGATGAAAAAGCAGAGACCACTTAAGTGGCTTCCTCAAGAGCATATCTAGTACAAAAACAGAGCCAGCATTCAAAACCCAGGCCTACCTATTTCACAGTCCATGCCAGGCCTACAGCCTGCAGCCTGTCCTTCTCTATCTACCCAGACCTGCAAGAAGCCCTTGGATGCTGCTTCAGCACAGTCTGTCAGCCTCAGCGAGGACTGTCTGCAGTGGTCTCTAGAACATACATCCATAGGGACCCAATTCTGAACAAGCCTCACAGAAGTTCTAAGTGACAAGCCCCAACCTTCCTTAACAGGCCCTTGGGGTCACAGAGCTTTCTCAGCCCTCCTCTCCTTAGGCCCTGACATACACACGGACACTCCTGGCACACACACTTCCTCACCCACCCTCAGGTCCTCCCTCGTCTGCATGCAATCTGAAAATAATTGAGGGGAAAGACTCAAGTGATCTAAGTAGAAAAAGCCGGTCAAAAATGACAGATACTGTATGATTCCACTTACATGAGGTACCTAGAGTATTCAAATTCATAGAGATAGAAAATAGAATGGCAGTTGCCAGGGGTTAGAGAGAGTGGGGATGGGGAGTTGCTTAATGGGTACTGAATTTCAGTTGGGGATGATGGGAAGAGTTCTGGAGATAGATGGTGGTGATGCTTGTATAATAAGGTAAATGTCCTTAATGTTATGTATGTGTGTCTTACCATAATTTAATAAATGAATGAATGAAGTAAGAGGAGAGAACTGGATCTCTTGAGACCTATTCTAGCCAGCCTGTGTTTTCTGCATCTACTGCTCACACAGGAAAGCAGGGAGTGAAAATGAACATGAGCTGAGGGAGAGATGGACATGACTGGGTAGGGGTAACAACAGTGCTGCCGCCACACAAATCACAGAAAAATCGTGCTGTACATTCGTATGGTGCACGTGAGTTCACAAGCTTTCTCATACACATAGGCTCATCTGACTGACGTACTGGCCAGGATCCTCTGAGCAAAATCCTTCTGCAATCTACCTTCTCAATGATGTACATGTGGATTAAGGACTTCGCCCTTGAAGTTTGGGATGAGGGCCCCAGTCTCACCTGCTCCCATCTCCTGGCTGCTAAAAGCTTACATCACAACCCCTAGTCCTTGAGCTCAGTTCGGCAAACATTGACTGAGTTGGACATGAGGATTCAAGGGCATGGACACAGACATGCTGGATGGCCATGTGAAGTTAGGCAAGTTCCTTGATCTCTCTAAAGGTCATTTCTCTCTGTGTAAAACAAGAGAGCTGTGATAGGATAAATGAGATAATGCATGTAACTGCTTAGCATAAGCTCTCAATAGATGAAAGTTCTTTAAGGATGTTTAATTGCCAGGGTCTGGGCTTGTAAGACCTACTTCTCTCTTCCAGAAGTCATGGCCCAGAGAGGCAGACAAAGAAAGAACAGATGCAAGTAAACAACACCATGGTGTACTGTGAGAGTGGACATAAGTGCTGAGAGGGGACATCGAGCCCAGCCAAGAAGGAAGAAGTCATCTCTAATTGTGGAACTGTCTCTCACCAGTCTCTAAACTCCTTAAGAGGCCCTATGTGTAGTGGTCAAGAAGATACAGCAGTGTAGCCAGACTGGGCTAGAATCCAGCTATGTGATCTTGGGCAAGTCACTTACCCTCTCTGTGCCTCTATTTTCTCATCTATAAAACAGGGATCATAAAAAGTGTCTAATTCATTGGGTTCCTGTAAAGATCGGACAAATTCATGCTCAGAACAGTATGTGAACAAAAGGAGATACTTCTGGCTTAGTTACTCTAATTATTGAGTCTTTGACTTGTCTTTTCTACTTTCTTCTCCTTTGCTTCCACATAGCTAATCTCATTCTATAAAAGATTTAGGCAGCAGAGCTGGGAACATACAGTAAGTACTTAAATAATAGTTGCTGAATTTAACTGAACAGTGTATTTTAAAGGGTTAAACAAAATCCTGTCCCAAAGAAACAAACAGAGAAGCGTCCTGAAACAATCAAATTTGATTCTTGGTTGATCTTCCTCTGCTAAATTGCCCTCATCTCCGATTTCCAACATCCAGATATCAACACAGTGGAGCCTCCTGCCAGAGACTAAAGTCCCTTGGTGTCCATAATCACTGGGTGGTGGGGGAAATAGAAGAGCCATCTCCGCTCTCTCAATTAGAGAGCAGAATTACTTTCTGAGTAGAAACATTGTCCTTCCCCACAATGGTGGCCTCCACGAGGAGCTGGCCAACTCCAAGTGCTTTCTGGAACAGCCTGCAGAGGTTTCCCAGGGCTTGGTCCTTCCCCTACCCACATCCTCTAGCAACTCCAATAACTCCTCCAGTGTAGGAGGAGTTATTCTTTACTCCAGGAGAAAGTCTTTCTTGGTTTGTCTTGCTCCAGTTGGGCCAGGAGCTCTCCACCCTGGAACACCATTAGCCTAACCTGCAGCTGCCTCACCACGGCATGGCTTGTCCTTTCCTTGGGACTCCTGTCAGGGGGCCTGGGGTGAAACCTGGGCATTTGTATTTTTTAAATCTGCTCCAGATTATGCTGATTATCAGTCAGGGTTGAGACCCACTCCACAGTTTTTTTAACTGCCTTAAGTTCAACGTCTACTTGCTATAGCGTCTTCATAAAATTCCCACTAGGGTCATGCATTGGGCACTCATCGCAGGCAAAACACTGAACTTAATGCTGTGGGACTGGTGACAAACATAAATCAGCCACAGGCAGCCCAGGAAGCCCCGTCCAGTAAGGGAGAACTATGTTCCTGCAAGATAATGAACCTGAGGCTTAGCTCAAATGTGTGGGTCAAAGGTCTCTCCCTGGGATGGGCTGAGGATAAAAATCTGGAATCCTGGTTTCTAGCTTGGCCCATTTAAACCTTCTCTCTGCAGAATCTACAAGTTTACACAGACTATTTTATGGAATTATCCCTCACAAAGAAGCATAATACATTGTTTAAAATTAACTAAATTTACGATGTATACAATAGTTTGGGGTGAAAGCACTGTTACTAAAACATTTCAGAAACAATTTACTAAACATTATTCCATTGGCCTAAAGCACAGAGCCCACAGTGGCCGAGCCCGCACTCATTACAGCTGAGGACAGTAACAAGCTCAGGACCATCCAAATCCAAGCCATCGACAAATACTAAAGGCCGGCTTTACTAAAGGCCGGCTTACAGCTGGAATAGAAAGGTATTAAAGTTAAAACCTTCCTATAACCACTCTCTTTAGTCAATTGTGACAAGCAGGGCCAAAGAGATTCAAGCAAACCCTTCTCGCTATCTCTGATGAGACCAGAGAGAAAAGCGGTCACAAGGCCCCCTTTCAATGGCAACTAAGCCCAAAGGCCGCCAACACTGTCCATGTGGCAAAATCCCAGGGAGACCTTGACTATTGACACTGGACACCTGACTATTCAGGGTTAGTACCAGCTCCTGTAATCCCACCCAGACCCCAAAGCAATGTTCAACCTTCTTGTCCCGGGATTTAATTCCAAATGTCTTATTTTGTGGTGCAACATGGTCACAGCTAAATGAGCACATCATCTGGTACAATTCAAACAGCTGGGCACAGACCAAATCTTGTTCTCCTGCATCTAAACATTCTCCTTTTTCTCCAGGGCTTGCGGTGGTAATATGATTCCTCTAAAATTCACCACTGTTTGAGACATTTTAAATTTTAAGTTTTTCTTTAAAATTGCCTTGGCATATTGTTTAGAAATAAAGTTCCACCTTTCAATCCATATTTTACTTTTAACTTAGAAATATGCATCAACGTCCACATAGCTGCATTTTGTAAATACCCTTCATAAAACAAGTCAACTGGTTCCACTCTAGTTTGGTTGGAGTTCACCTAACGCTTGAGCCTTCCTCTGTAAACAGGTGAGAACAATGACACTGAATCGTATGTGTTTTGAAAAGTTAAAATAGTCAAAATTATCCTAGAAAGCCCTAAATCCCCCATACCACACATAGACAGAGCATATGTTATATATGTTTATGCTCCTATACCCGACGTCTTAATTTACACTGAAGTTTGAGAACCACTTAATTGAATTCCCGTGGAAAGAACAAAAGAAAAGCCCCCATGCATTCTAACCTTTCTGCTTTCAGAGATTTATCGGGTCTGCTGCGGGAATGGGGACTGGGTGGAGCCTTGTGAAGTGTTCCGGCTTCCTGGAAGGTTTATTCCATTTGTTTAGAACTGTGCCTTAATGCATTTTAATTTGTTTGTCATTGTATTAAGCCAGAAGACAGCCTCATCTTCAGGGGGTGATAGGCTGTCAAAGACCTTATAATTATCTAACTCCGTTGAGATTTCAAAACACACTCAGATTAATTGCAGCGGTCCATCTAATCTAAGACACCACTACTTTTAAGATGAAACGTTATTTTATCTATCATTAAGGAAAAAATGCTTCCAATTAAAGTATAATGGGCTACCTTTGTCAGATGTATTTGGAATTCATAGACATTAACAGGTAAAAGACTCAGTAAAATACAGTATTGCTTTTAAATCTCCACCTAGACAGTAGGTATTATTATCCATATGCTGCAGGAAAGGAAGGAAGGAGAAGCCCAGATTGGCCCCAGTCACAGGACTAGTACAAGCAGCAGAGCTGGAACTCCGTCTAACTCAGTTTCCTACCAGTTCCGCTCACCACCCTCAGACCCACGGCAACTGCCAGGAGACACCAGGGTAGGGCATTCTCTCTGGGACCGCATCTCTTTTCCCACAGAACCTCTACTCTCACTGTGCCCCACAGGCCTTCCACAGACCCCTCTCCACCAGCTCCCAAACTGTCCCCGTCATCTTCCCTCCCAGCACCTCGCTTCAAATTCCCACCATCCTGTATTTCACCTGAGCCGGAAACCTGGGAAGCATTCTGGACTCCTCTCTGTCTCTCTCAGCGGCAACAATCATCAGTCACTAAGTCCTGTGGACTCTGCTCCTCCGAAGTACTCGTCCATTCCTCTCCTTTCATTCCAAGCAATGCAGCCCTGGTTCCTGTTCTCGTCACCTTTTACTTGGATTCTAAAACAGCCATCTACAGGAACTGGTTTCCCTCCTCTGGTCTTCTCTACAAATGCACCCTTAAAAAATTCATTTTAAAATCCAATCTCTAATGATGTGTTAAAAGTGGCCACTACTTAGCTTCTATCATGGCTGATGAGATCAACGGGAGAACACCTGAGCCTAGCTAACCAGGCCCCTGGGTGTGGCTGACCCTTCTCCATCCTCACCTCTCACCACCCTCCATCAAACCTCATATATTCTACTCTAGGGGTCCCCGACCCCCAGGCTGCAGACTGGTACCAGTCAGTGGCCTGTTAGGAATCAGGCAGCACAGCAGGAGGTGAGCAGCAGGCCAGCAAGCAAAGTTTCATCTGTATCGGCAGCCACTCCCAAGCACTAGCGTCCGGCCTCAGCTCCACCTTAGATCATCAGGCATTGGATTCTCATAGGAACACTGGTCCCTGGTGCCAAAAAAGTTGAGGACTGCTGCTCTATTACCTAGAGATCCCAGAACATTCTAAAGTTGTCACTCACCTCTCTGCCTTTGCTTGCGCTACTTCCCCAGCCTGGAATGCCCTTACCCATCTTCTGTCACTTGCTAGGGAATCTTTCTTGATTCGGGTCAGTGATGCATTTTTTTTTTTAATGGCTGCTCTGCCCTCAGTGTATTGTAATGATCTCTTCTGGCTACCTTGTATGGTAGATTTGTATCACCCGGTAGGAGCAGATCTGGGACAATCGCTCATTCATACCTGTGTGTGTGCCTATCACAATGCGTGGTACATAGGAGACAATTCTTAAATATGTGTAGAAGGGAAAAAGCAAAGAAGGAAGGGAGCCAGGTTTACTGCTAGTTGTGCTCCAACTTCTTTCCCCAATTTTAATGATGGGAGTTTTATTTTGTTCTTCTGCCTCCAACTCCATAGGTTGAAACTCCCCAAGAGGCTTAAGGCATGGACTTGATCCCTTGCCCAGCAGCCCAGTTCAGCCAAGACTGTGGCTGTCCCTTGTCTGGCTGTCCCTTGTCCTTCTCTCCAGTTCTTAGTCCTTCTGAGAAATGGAGGCTGCCCTTGAACCCGAGTCCAAGACTGAGTTCTCACTGTCTGTTTCTAAAGTCTGTAGCCAACTGCCCATTAAAACCTTCTACAGAGCCTGCCAGGTGCTGTGGGTGTGCTGGAGCTCTGGCCACTCCAGGCCTGGGACCATGACCAGTGACACAGGTGATCTGAATGCTCTCTGGAGTGGCCAGCCTGGTGTGAGCCTTTAGGGCAGTGCTCCTGCCTGGGCAATGTGATTCAGGCTGGCGAATCCCCAGGTTATCAAAGTTTATATCCTATACTGCTCACCCTTGCCTGTTCTAGTCCTTCCTGCTTCTTAAAAGTACTCGACTCCCATCTTACCTAGCAGCCTTTGGCTGGACTATATGGAGTTAACAGCACCGCTTCATGCCTTCATTGTAATACATCATCCAGTCTCAGACAGCTTGGCTCTCTTGCACTACCCCTCCCCATCCTGCCCCCTACAACTATATTTTCACTTACTTAGTGTTATACAAACCATAGAACCAGAGGGGATAACCCTCCCCACCTGGCCAGCCTGAAGGGGACTACCCACATCGCTGTCCTCATACTCCCTAGGGCACACCATGGGAACAGGTCCCAGCCTAAGCCCTCTTGCTTTGTGGATGAGAAGCCAGGTCATCCAGATGTTAAAGGCTTACCTCACTAAGCTGCAGCCTGGTGATACAATTCTAACTCTTGATCTTGCCTGTGCTGGGCAGTCCTGGCCCTGCCTGGGCCCCAATTTTGATAAATACCTCCTTTACCACCTTAGCAAGAAGACACTGAGTCTGTCCCCTGGACAAACCAAATGTGTGAACAATACCATCTGTAGATCTTGGCATGAGGAGGCCTGCCCTGGGCCCAATGCTTTAGAGAGCCCTGAGTATCACAACACACACACAAAAGTTTCATTTATTTTAAAAAAAATGCATGGTATTTCTGTTGCTAAGGAGCCAGTACCCAGTACAAACCTAGCAAGACCCATTACCCTAAACATCTGCTCTCCTGTTAATGTAGTTCAGGCCCCAGGTTGTCCTAGGTTCTCAAAGCCAAAGCCAATTGCATCCAAATGCCAGGAAGATATGTGTGTTGTGCTGCTTCGGGCAGTGGAGACAGACCCTGCTTTGAGGTGTGGGAAGATCTGAGTGATCTCAATGCTTAGGTAAAAGAAATAAGTCAATTAACTTGAACAATTCTTTCTTTAAAGATCGTATCAATGAATGCAATTGAGTCTTGCATAACCAAGAGTCTTGTATATTTCTCAGTGGAGCCAAGCGACCACTTTCTTCCTTCTCTTTGCATTCAAATTCATAGTTCCAGAAATACTCATGAATTTGTGTTGCATTACTGGTTGCCCACGGCAGCTGGGGACATTTTGTAATATCGATTCATATTACTCGTAAGTGTGTACAGACTCAGGGCTAGATATAGCAAAAGAAAAATGGTACTGATTCTGTATATTAGCAAATAGACAGATGAGAATCCTAAAACTGGATAGTTTTACATTTATAAAAACATTTAATAAGATTTAATTTTTTAAAAGTCAAATTAAAATTTTAGCTTTACTTACATAATTTTTATTTAAGATTTTAATACTTCAATTATACTGACATTTTGCCTTTTAATGTAATATTTTAGAAGAAAAACAAATTTCTTAGAAGAAAACATTAATTTAATTTTTAATCTTTATATTTACTCTGATTTACATGTTTGATAAAAATATATCAATCATTGTATACTTTGAATATTATATTGTATTGTGTTATTTTTTAGATAACTGAGAAGCAGTATAAGTTGAAACCATGATAGAAACAGAAAAGAAAGTGGAGCTAAGAAAAGAAAAAATGGAAAAGAAAAAAGAAATGGAAAATCAGTAATGAAGGAAAATGCATCCATTTCTAAAAACTGAAAACAGTGAAAAGATTTCTGTTGAACATGACCTTACATACAAATTGAAACAGAATATTACAAATTCTTGATTTAATAAAGATTCAAGATTTAATTACTGATCAAAACTAAAATTTAGCAAGAAAAATATTCCCATGAAATGTGCAACCTGAACTTTAAATTTTGCTGACTTTCCATCATAAAACTCTGGCTTTACACATTTTTTAATTTTTTCATTCTGAAGGTTTATTTGTCAAACTAGGAGGCTAGAATATATTTTATTTAACAGTTTGTTTGACTTATAACGTTCCAATATTTAGACATACAGTATGCAGATCTCCGAATCTCTACACCTGGTCCCATAAATGTTGGGGGGCAGGCATGTGTGTGAGCCTAAGCAGGAAGCTGTGTTTCAGTGGTGAGAGCCTGGACCTTCAAGTTCAAATCACAGCTCTGATACTTACTAACTGGATGACTTAACTTTGGGGAGCCTCAATTTCCATATCTGTAAAGTAGATATAGTAAAACCTAGCTCATATTATATGCTCCAGAATGTAAATGCCTCTTTTTTTAAATCCATAACTCTTTATTTTTTCCCATTTCCTTTGATAATCTCAATTTAGCCTAATCCAAGGGAACAGTGGTTTCAGCTGTGCACTTTATTTGCACCAATGACTTCGCTGTGCTCCTTCAGATCAAGCTGGGAGACAGTACAAGCGTGCCTCATTTTATTGCGCTTCCCTTTATCATGCTTCACAGATGTTGCAAAACCCTCCACCAGCAAAAAGATTACAACATGCTTTATTGCAGTGGTCTGGATCGGAACCCACCATATCTCCGAGGTATGCCTGTACACTACAAAGGCGGTTGTGGAAAACTTATTGAACTTGGCCTTACCCAGGACACCAAGAAGCCAGCCCCTGGGTTTATCATATTATGCATTCCCGAGAATTCTTCACAGTAATATAAAATGAGGAAATGGAAACAAGCCTACATTCCTGGTTTCTGGCAAAGCAAGGGGCTCAGTCAGCCGCCCAGCGCGTGGTTTTGCTGTATTGGCAATTTGCATTCTCCTTTCAGCTAAAACCCAGCTGAATGCCAGAGGCCTGGACCCTCTTAACCTCTACCAAGGTAGAGCATAGCAGCTTTTACACTAATAGCATAACACCAAAGGTGCCAAGGTAGTCCCGATTCAAAAAGATGGGGCTTGCAAAAAACAAAATGAAGTGTAATGTGGTCCTTTCTGAGTGTGTGGAGTTCCAGCCACCCATTTCAAAACACCGCTGCCCCAGCATGTGAGACTCTCTGAAGAGTCAGGATGCAGAGCCTGTGGAAATGCTCACTGTCTTTCTGAGGGGCTCTGCCTCCTCCCACAGCCACAGTAGGCTTAACTGGTTTGCACAGCAAATAAATTGAAGGACACAATGACCTCAGCCCCAGGCCAGAAGAAGCCTGCTGGAAGGTTACAAACTAAGGCAGAAGGTGTAGCCCCCAGGCTCTAGAAAGGGCACTGTGAGAGCGAACAGGTGTGCTATGCATTGTTTCACTGGGTCCACAGGTGTAAACTGGGACCATCCTGGGCAAACCAGGATGTGTAGTCACTTCAATGGAGAGCTGAGTCACTTGGGGTTTCGTGGCTCCCTCTCCCCATCCACCATGCAGTTGTCTTTGGCTCAGTGAAAACAGTAATGTGGCAGATGGAATAAGGTGACCTGGACTCTGAACTCTGCAAGTGACCCACTGTGTGAATTCGGCTAAAATGGGTTTAGGCACAGCTTCTCTACATGGACAATAAGGCTAATAATGCCCTCCGGCCCGATACATAGAGGTGGTAACAGGCGGTCTGTGAAAATATCACACAATCCACAGAAAGCATTATTCTGTCCCTCCTCTCAAGTCTATGATGGACCCTCCTGGGCACATACTCTCTTATACTGTTATATCTCAAATAAACCGTAAATAGAGCTGTGTAATGCTGAATGATTGATTAACTTCTTTGCTATCTTTATGTGTAAAGTTAAAAAAGCCTTGTGACCCCTGAAGTTCTTTCCAGTTCTACAATTCTTGACTTGAGCCCTGGGAGAAATGCACATTAGCTAATAAAGACAGCTTGACCTTATTGACCACAACACGCCAGACATGGTTCTCAGCACTTTACCTCTTGACTTATTTAATCTCCCCAGATACTGGATGACATAGACATTGTAGTAACCCCAATTAGCAAATGAAGAAGCTGAGGCCAGAAAGGTTAAGGTGACTTGCCCAGAATTAGACTGCCCAAGTCAAGCTAAGACGGTGCCTCTTCTCAAGAAGTTCAAGTTTAGTGATAATTTCAGTTTGGTAAATATTAAATGCTATCAAAAGAGATCAACAGTAGCTGAACTTTACATATGTGAAACTTAGTATGCACCAGGCATTGTTCTCAGTGTATAATGTATATTTGTTCATAATGCTCATTATATCACTAAAAAGTAGAAATTATTGTTATTGCCTGTTTATACATGAGGAAATTGAGGCCTACAGAGTGAAATAACTGCCTAAGGTCTCAGCTAGTAAGAGCTAGGATTTGATTCCTAGCCCCAGAGTCTGTGTTATCAACATGACACTATACTCGGACATTTTATGAACATAGAAGAGGGACAACTAATCTAAGGTCCGCACTGGGGTGAGGACTCTGGAGAAGATGTCAAAAAATTAGCTACAGTTGAGCAAGCAGAGCAGGGAAGGGCATTCTATACTGAAGGAACAGCATGGGCAAAGGCACAGAGGTGTAAATAATAACTACTCAAAGAAACGCAAACAAGGCTGGAGTGAAAGGAGGTGAATTGTTTAGACAAAATGAGCTGTGTTTTCTACCCTTTTCAACTTTTCTGAACACTTGGAATTTTTGTCAAAAGGCAATTTTAAGAAGTACTGTCATGACTCAGTGGGAGCCATGCTAAAAAAGCGGCATAGGTCTACGGTAGACAAATGCACAGAGGCGAATGCCTTGGCCAGCTTTGCTCTGCTCCTAGCCACCTGGGTGGGGATGGCAGACATTGAAATGAGCTGGGCAAGGAACGGAATGGCTGACCCCTAGGATGCCCCTGTGAGGGAACTAGAGCCCGGGGAGCCAGTACGTGTGGTTTTGAAGTAGCTGACTGTGATCATTGGGGTAGACAGGGAACCCAGTGCGGCCAAACAGCAGACAGCAGACTGAGCAAACTGAAAATGTTCAAGCATGAAGGTTTGTGGGAAAGCAGAGCATGGACCTGGGGGAGGGGAAGAGGTCCAAGGCAGGAGGTAAGAGCCTGAGCTCAGCAGAGCGTGTGCCAAGATGTCTCAGGGGTTGAGGCCCCAGGCAAAAGCTTTGGTCCCTGCGGTAGGCACACCCACACGAGGGAGCACCAGAAACTATGAGGCCAGGGGGCCCGGCTGGCTCCTAAGCATGGGTGCTATAGTCTCTGGAAACCTGAGCGGGGGACACCTGGAGAAGAGGAGGAGGTGCCGGCCTCACCTCCACAGGAAGGTGGAAATGGGCCCCTCAACCTGGCAGCAGTGATCTCCAGACAGGGAAGGATGGGGGCATAGAGATTAAAGAGAAGAGTTTATAAGATGACAACAAACCATCAGCAAAAACTGGGCCTGAATCACTCTGTTCTCATTGCCTCTGTGATCCGGAAATTTTACTTCTTTGAGGTTCAGTTTCTTCTTTTAAAAAAGAAATAAGGGCAGACACAGTGCCTCCCCATAGGGTTCCATGAGAACTGAATGAGACACTGTACAATCCAGCAGTGACCAAGCACACAGCAGGTGAGCAATACTGACGGCTACAGTTATGATTACTATTTCAAATAATTAAAAACAGACAAGTATAGTAGTTCAACCATGCAAAATTGGCAGTGCATGAGGAAGACAGGAAGTCAGAGACTGTAAGAAGGAAACCACTCATATGTCTCCCTCTAAGGATGGCGCTGTTGGGCCATATTCAGGTTCTTTCTGAGATTTCTAGCAACAGCGATGCCCAGTTTCTTCTACAGGCACTCTGAAACACAGAAAAGGTCTGCATCCAGGTCTGTGCTAGAATAAGGCATGATGAGTGGGAAAGAAAAAGCTTCTTCCTTCATTCAGGCTGGTTAAGCCCTACCTAAAATATAAGAAACCCAACCCTGAGTGTAATTCCTTCCTGTCCGTCCTGCCAATGCATTTGCCATTTTCAAAAACAAAAACCTCTCCTTGAATAATTCATTATTGAAAGGAAGCATCAGCCCAGAGTGCGCCACTCCATTTATTCTGGCATAAGAGCTAATCTCAGGCCATGTGCATGTGTTTCTGAAAAAGATCCACATGAGAAATCGCTTTTTAAAACGTCAATATCTGAGGAGGCAAGCAGAGAGTTTAAAAGGGCCATAATTCATAAATCAATGATGCCACACTCCTGAGGAAGCGTTCTGCATTGACTGCTCAACAATTCCATTTGCAGCAAGCTGAAACATCTGTGTCTCCCTGAGTCGCCAGCCGGGGTCCCAGGGCTGCGGCCCACCATAATGAGGCAATGTTTCAGGGACGATCAGAATCTTATGTTCTCTGGGATTCGGGGATGGGGATGTGGGATTGCTGTGGATTTTATCGAAATCTATTCGTTTCTATTAATTTACCAATAACCAGGACCAATCTGAAGCAAGTAAAAATAGCACCGATTTGCACAGTGCCTCAGTGTCCTTTTGGCCTGGCTGTTTAGCAAGACTGTTCACGAATTGGTATGAGACCCCGTCCTCGTCCTTCATAGGCACCTGCGCAGGGTTTGGCTGAGTCCAGATCCTGGTTCCAAACAAATCTGTGGGGAACTTTAAACAATCGTTGCTGTTGTTGATGGTTTCTGATGGCCTCATTCAAAGAACGGTGGTTGGTGTGGATCAGGGCTGTGGAAACAGAACCCTGCACCTGGAGTTGGCTAATTGCCCACATAAGCTTATACCGAAATAAAACAAGAGCACTGGAGAGAAAAGCAGTAAGCCGAGGCTGATGTTTAGAGTTGCTTTTTGACCCAAACCTCATCACTGCTAAAGGAAAACAACCTGAAGCCCGGACTGATCAGGAATTCTCATTGCAGAGAAACAACAGACAGAACACCTGTGAGCTCTCAGGGTTTGCAAAGAGCAGGGCTAGGGGAAGTCTAGTTAGAATTTCTTCTTCCTTCTTCCTCTCTCAGCTTGCCTCCCCCCCACCCCACCGAACTGTCTAACCAAACACAGAACACACGATAGCAGAAGAAAGAGAACAAGCGAGAGAGAACAGAAACCCAGGAAACAGACCAAGAACCAGTGGGATGCAGAGCTCTACATTTTCATCATTTGCTCAGATTCAGTGAACAGGCAGGATCCTTCACTGCTCTCTCACGGTCATCAAAGAGCTTTCCAGTATATTTTGTGTAGTGACTACCTCCCTGTGCCCTGTTTAAATCTATTCTGGAACAAGAAAGGGTAAATTAATTATACCACCTAACATTTATCAGTGCTTACGATGGGATGGGTATATTTATAAGCATTATTTCATTCGATCCTAAAAACAATTCTTGGAGGAAGAAACTATTCTTAACCCCATTTTCAAATGAGGAACCTAGGCACTGAGAAGTTAAGTACATTGCCCAAGGTCACACGTTAGTGAGCTGCATGTGTGGGACACGATCTTGGGAGGTCTGGCACTGGAAGCCACGCTCGGCCACCATGTTTTTCGGTGTCTTACAGCCTGAACGAGCTGAAGAGAAGTGAAAGGGTGGGAGAGATGGTTTGCTTAGCTTCGTGTTTAGGATAGTGATGGGAAGTGGCTAGCAACAATAACACTTAACATTTACTGAGCGCTTACTAAGTGCTTAGTTGTAAGCACCTATAAGCATATGGTCATTCACAACACCCTATGATGGAATAGGCCCCATCATCCCCATTTCATGGATAAGAAAGCCAAGACCCAGAAAGGTCCTGTGGTGCATATGTACAGAAGCCAGGGTCAGCATCTGTGCTCCACTGCTGGCAGTGAGCACCTGAGCTTCGGTACTGCTTTAATATCTGCAAGGGTAGACATGAGCTCAGTAGCCAACATCAAGAAAAGGCTATCTTTAAGGAAAGTGCAACTACTTTGCAAAGCTACCCATAGAGATTCTGAGGTCAAATAAACTATTGGGCTTTAATTCAGCAGATATTAGTAGGGCTTCTATTTGGTTACTGGAGATCGATCAACCAACTACATTCCTCCAAAAAGATATAAAAGAAAAGATAGAGAAAGAAAATAAAGATTTATAGAGATACAATGTAACGTGGATCCTATTGGCCCAAAGGGGTGTCTGAAAGAAGGAAGCGAGACCTCATGGGCACAGGACCAGGCTGAGGAGCTGCAAATGGGCTCCATGGGGGAAAGGGCTCTGGACTGGGACCTCCACCCACCCAGCTGTGGCCTTTTCCCATCCAAAGCCAGAGCTGCACTTACAACTCCGTCTCTTGCAAACTGTTATTCTAAGCAGTAGATTCTGGTCTTTAAGACTAGGTCATCTTTCTCAGAATGCTTAATAGCTAAGATGGATATAGGGAACATGATAAGTCAGAGGCACCTCTACAAGCCAATTTAGAAACCTCCCCTTTGTCATCACAGTGAGCTGGCTGTAGTCTACAAAAAGCGTGTGCGTGTGTGCGTGTGTGTGCATGCGTGTGTGTGTGTGTGTGTGAGAGAGAGCCTGCATGCACCGGGGATGAGGATACACATGCAAAATGAGGCCAAGATGCCTTAGTCTTAATGCAAGTACAGGCCTCGGGTGTCCCAGAGGTACCCCCTCCCAGCCCCTCTCCACCACTGCCACCACCACCATCCTGAACACAAAGTTACACTGTCAGCTGCTTAGCTAGGGAATCAACAACCTTGAAAACTTCTAAGGAAGACACAGAAAGAGATACAAAGTGTGTTCACAAATCAAGTTCTACAATGCCCAGAGCTTAAAACATCCCTCAAGTGTGATAGCCTTCAAAGTCTGCAGAAGATTAAAAAGAAGCAGAAAAAAGTGGAGGGTTACCCAAGGTTGCAAGCACAATGGCCAGAATGTGTGTAAATACTGGAGTGGCCCGGTGCTGCTTTGGATCCCCTGATATAATGGCCATTTCCTGGAGTCCCATTTCCTCTCATTGTATTTCAGTGGAACAAAAATGTTATAGTGAGCAGCTACTCAGTCACATAGGTTATTTTAATAGATACATCCTACAAGCCTTGAAAACCTGCTCTACACACTGATAACAAGTCTAAATATATCACAGGCTCTAATAATGACTTTGAGAATTTAAAACAGTGAGACTGGGACACGCATGTGTGTTTTTCTCAGTGCACTCTGCAAGTTTTCTCCCACTCTGCCCCCGACACATTCACACAATCCTCGCCCCTGAATCTCAGTCTAAATCATCGCTTTCATGCAACACTGGAGGATTCTGCTGCATTGATTTAGCTCTTTGATGTCCCTCACTCGGCTGCACATTTAATCAGAAGACGGAAGGATGATGGTCTCCCTTATGTATATCTGCATTTTTGCAAATATAATCATGCATGGTAGTCAGTTACGTAAGCTCTCTCTCTCAAACCATTTCCACCATTCCAACCATTCATGCGCCCCTGCCAGATCTGTAACTCAGGGCTGCTCTCAGGATTTCCACTCTCATGATCAGAGACAAATGTGTGGCGTCCCAGGTATTTGATTAAAGTTCTCCTTTCGTTCATATCACGCCAGCATGGACGACTGCTACCATTTGGGCATAAACTTGGAAAGCTGATCTAAAAACAAAGGTTGTCATCATCTCCAGAAAAAACATCACTACATGAAAAAAAAAAATTCTAAGTCTCTCAGAAAATACAGATTTACAGATTTATAAACAGCAATATTGCAGGCAAAATATCTTACAGCAGCAGTTCTCCGCCCTGACTGCTTGTTAGAAACTCTTGGCAGGGGTATTTTTAAACCCTTCCTAGCTCCTCCAGGTGGTTTTCCCGGACAGCCAGAGTTGAGAAACCCTGTCTTAAAGGAATATAGTTTTATAAGGGTCTAAATCAGTGGTCCTCAACCTTGATTGCATATTAGAATCTCAAGGAGACTTAAAAATATCAATGCCTGGGCCTCACGCACAAACCTAGGCTGGGGCTTACTTGACCTAGGCTGGGGCTGAGTCTTAGTATTTGAATATTATTTGAAAATTCAGACAAGGTTGAGGACCACTGGTCTAAATCGCTGCAGTTCTCTGACTGGCCTCTCCTTAAACATGTGAAGATGGAGAACCCAAGAAGTTTATCTCCATCTATTTCTTCAGATCTGAAAGTCTAAGGGACAGCACTACTTTGTCTACCTTAAATAGGAAGCAAGGAATAAAGGCATCTGAATGAACAATTAAGTTTGATGTTGTGATGTCTACGTACATCCCTTTCAGGCCGAGCTTCCCTTGGGTTCTCATGAGGAGCTTGTTTCATTTAATTTCATACACTGTTCAAACAAAATCATTTCTAAACCAACAGCAGATCAGAATCAAGCAAGTTAGAAGTGATAAGAAGGGGCAGGTAGGTAAGAGGAGAGAGACTATTAAAAGCAAGTCCTCTGCAATGAGAAGTGACTGCTAATAAGAGACAGAAAAACTGAAATAAGTAGACACTGTACAAAAAAAAAAGTATTAGGGTTATTTAATGAAGGGACTCTGTGGATATCAAGGTGCCACATCACCAAGAATCCTAAGAACAGCCCAGAGTCAGAACAAGTTAAATTCTGTTCACTATTACCTGATTATGAAAACTGAAATAAATGTGATGACTTCCATCAAAAATAGTAATCATAAAAAAGCAAGCGAGATTAAAGGGATGAATCTTTAGCCATTTGGAAAGCGCAGCTGCCCAGGATGACTCATTTCCTGAGGGTCCCAGGTAGCCAGATTTCTATAGAAGACATTTTAGCAGGAAAAGCCTCAGCTTGATCAGCAAGAGATCACACTCCCTGTCAGTCGAAGGTAGTGAGGCTCGAGGAATGGTAATGGATGATCCTGACCCTCAGGGTTTCTAGCCACCAGGGCACAGGCAGGCAGAGTACTCTGAGCTCTCACTGAAAACCTAAGATCAGGCACAGCTCAGTCTGAGAGGAACCTTGCCTGGCTAGTATAATCTGATTGCTCTGGGTGGGTCTCCTGAATTCTATCTCCACTCCACAAGGTCTCTAAGCCTGCAGTTCCTTGCTGAGACTATCATCCCTCCAGGCCACACATTCCACCATCCAGGCACTTCTTTTAAGTGCAAAACCCTGGGATGGGTGATACCTGAATCATGAACATTTAGCCAATTTGTCAGGTTTCCTTCATTTATATCATAAGGTTGTAGCTTCCAAATTGTTCCCCTCTCCAGATGAAATCTTACATGGAATCAAAATATATTACAAAGATAAATTGGAACCTCTCTGGTTGAAGGGCTCTTGGTAGCTAGAGTTCTATTGTCCCTCCCTCCCATCAAAGTCCCATGAAACATCCAGTTAGAGAACCATTTGGAAAGAACCTACTCAGCTCTGCTGCCCACAGTTAAACTTCCCCTTCCCATAGTCACCTGCAGGCTCTGTGGCCAACATCATCCAGTGCTGACAACTAGCAAGGTGCTCCCAGCTGCTATTCTGGTACAAGGGAGTGCCTCCCCTATCCCTATTACATTTTATTCTCATAGGCTTTATAGTAGTTCCCCAAATCCACCCCAAACATTATTGAGGTCTGCTCGGTGAGCTCTTGTACCTCATTTTGATCCAGTTCCTAGGTCTAGGCTCTGTACCAGCTAACACAAACTGTTGTCAGGACTGTTGTCAGGAAGCTGGCTGCCAGCAGTGCTCCCAGCAAAGCCTACACCCACAGCCAGGGCTCCTCCCAGCTTGGGGAGATAGCACCTATCTTCCAAATGGCCTGACACAGAATTTCCTAAACCCTCCAGCAGGTGGCATTCACGTAGGGTCTCTATTTGGGATGTGCAGATTCACAAACCCATGGGATCCTAGACCAGGGCTGAACCACCTGCGGACTCTGCACCGTGAACCAAAGCCTCAGTGGTTTCCATCATCCGGTAAGTTTGAGAAACTGGCTTTACAATGACCTGTGAGGCTCTGGAAACAGACTGCCTGGGTTTGACCCCTGGCTCGACTATTATCTTGCGATTTTGTGCAAGTGGCTTAAGTTGTCTGAGCCTTTGATTTCCACATCTATAAAGCAGGGGTAATGATAGTGGCTGCCTTGTGCAGTTGAAGCATTAGGTGACCTAGACAGCATACAAAGCACTTAGAGTCCACATGTCATTTGGTAAACTCCCAGGAAAATTTGCTGCTATTTGATAATGAACTTTGACAACTTGCCACCTCACCCCCACCTCTGACTTCTCACACAAAATACTCTGCCTTCCCCCATTGAACCTCCAGTGCCCAAGAAGACCCTGTTTGTGCCCTGACGGCCTGTCCTGTCCCTGGGAGAGGGGTCTGGCCCCTTCGGGTCTACCTTGTCTTACTGCAGTGAATTAGGTCACGTGCAGATGGAACCTAAAGACAAATGGCTGAAAGGAGAAACAAGG
>NW_006434709.1:20169737-20177812 GCF_000325575.1 Pteropus alecto
ACAAACTTTGCTGATGTCACAGTTTTCTAGGAACTCCATGGTTGCGGTGGTTAAACAGCAACTGTCACTTAAACTGTCTCTTCACTGTAACTCCTGGAGACTGGGGATGAATTCTACTGTATGGCCAGACCAGGAATACATGGAGACACTGGACAGGTGACCCTGGAGAGCCCAGGCTCCCTGGAAACCAGAGGATAAGGAACAGCACAGGACACAAATAAGTCACTAGAGGATTTCAATCGATGTTCTCTGTACATTATTCATTTCAAAGATTCCCAAGCATGTACCTATGAAAGGCCACGAGTCCCTGGAGAGAAGAGGTACCTATCTATGCAGCCCCACGATGACCCAGCAGGGCTGTGAGACTCTCAGCCCTTGGACAGCACCAAGGCAGCTTGGCTGTAACTTGTTCCCACAGCAGGGCCTAGAAAGTACTGGGTTGCTGCAACAGATGAGTAAGGGAGAGGGTTCAAGACAACTTCATGACCCTGTTTCTGTCTTTCTCCAACAGACAGCATGGCCAGGCCTCCCAGTCACCCTGTGCTGCACATGAGGTGGAGGTCAGAGTTCTGCTACCAGCTGAACCACTCACATCTGCTCTATCTGCTAGGCCCGCCTTATTTCCTCCGGCCACCACACATGCCTAACCCCGACAGCCATCTCTCAGTGCAGCTAGTGCTGAAGGGAATTGCCACTGTGAGTTCGGAAAACAAAACTGAACTCAACAAGTAATGTGTGAGTGACACCAAACAAGAACAGATTGTTTTTCAACAAGACCCTTCTCATCTGTCCCTCAGGGGCACCCTAAAGTAACTCCTCATTCCACTAGTGTCCCTCAAATGTCTGCCACTCACATACCACCTTACAGTTTTCACTCACCACTTACATCTCTTCTTCTTAAGTGATTTTATTTTTTGAAGAAAAAAAAAAAACATTATATATACTACTCCTACATATGTACTATATACTACTTAGGAAAACTAGTATCCATGGCTATAAATAATTATTTTCAATGCAATGAAAACAAAATAAGCCTTATGCTTTTGGGAGATAAGTATTAGAGGGACGGTATTAACACTGGGCCCGACCTGAGAGTTTCTCCTTGATATGATCACAAGAACTGGAAGAAAATGAGGGGAAAAGAAAGGAGAATAACTTTATTTTTTGAGGTAGAATTATATGCCCGAACATTAAGTGTACAGTTTACTGAGTTTGACAAAGGTTTACGCCTGTGTCATCAATACCCCAATAAAGAAAGAACAGTATCATCATCACAGAAACTTCTCTCTTGCCACTTCCCAGTCACCTCTCCCCTGACCAGAGGCAACAATCATTTTGATTCCTAACCCCATAGATTCATTTTTTACTGTTCTTGAACTTCATAATATTGGCTCTGGGAATAACTTTTCCATTATTAAATAAAAGTCATGATAATGTTATACTTTTGCATACATTTGAAATTTTCATAATAAATAGTAATTTTTTAGAGTTACGGATTGCCCTGTCTATACCTAGTCTTCTTCAGACCCTCCAGTAGAATGAGACCTATGATTTTGGGCACTCGGAACTAATGAAATGGAATGATGTCAAATTAGGAAATGGTATTCTGACTTCGCAAATCCTAACATGATCCTGATTATAGCATTGATTTGCCAAAGCCTCTCCCCTAAATCCTAAATAATCTGATTATCTCTTAAGCTCCCCAAAAGGAAGCCTTCTCCGACTCAACATTCCTTCACGACCAGCCTAATTCCTCCTTCTCCTCAGGTGGGTTTGACACCCCTCCTCACGTGCCCCTCAGCCTTACTGTGGGTGGCTCTTTACAATGCTTCCTCTGAGGGACTGCTTTCCTGCCTGCCTCCCAGCCCACACCACCTTTCCTCAGGACCCCACACAAGGCCAACATCTCTTCCTTTCAGATTGAGTTTAAACTATACATTTCACTTAGCCTTCTATTGTCACTTATCTTCAACTACGAGCACATCTTATCTCTTCAACAAGACCCTGAGTTCCTGAAGGGTGATCACAGAATTACCTTGGCACTGATGAAAAGATATTAGAAATGGAAGGTATGTGTGGATGAACATGCGTGACTCAAATGAAAGGAAAATTGCCTGCAGGTTGGATCCTCACAAGGTTCAAAGTCATAGCCTTGAAGACAGAGAGAGAGGGAGGGAGAGAGAGGGAGAGAGAGAGAGGTAGCAGCAGTATCTTCCGTGATGGCTCTTTATCTACAGACCAACAGTCTTCCTGAGACTTTCCTATCACAGATTCCTGGGCGCCACCGCTAGAGATTTAGACTTATGTCTGGAGTAAGGCTCAAGAGTTTGCAGACTCCCCAGATCCTAGAAGATTCTAATGCTGGTAGGTCATGGACCACACCAAGAGAAACACCACCTGTGAACAGAGAACAGGGCTGATACTGAACATCCCCACATCTAGAAGACAATGGAAAACCATGTGTCTGGCTGGCATATGGAGCCTAACTTGTGTTCTGTTTAGTTATATCTCTGTCACTGGAGGTGGGATCAAACAGTAAGAAAACCACTTTGATAAAACCAAAGGTGATTATGAAGTAAAAAAAAAAAAATTAAATGCAGATAGAATTCCCGGTGAAGGAAAAGCTGAACCCTAATAAAAGAAACCAGAGTTTCTGATCCGGGACCTTGTTCTATTTCCCTTATAACATTACATGGCGGTGTCTTTCTGTTCCTGGAAAGAACACGAACAGTAAGTAAAGTTCAGGGTGCAGCTTTGAGTAGATGGGGGTGTATGTATGCACAAACGCACTTAGTAATTCAGAAAATTTTTAAAGTAAAAAGGCTAACCACAGGGCAGCAACCAGCAGGATGATGCCGAGAGAGCGAGCATTCTCTTACCACAACTAATGAAAACCCCAAGTATTTGTCCTCTGCAACCCAAGAACAAAGGGGGTTTTGAGATGGCTGTGTGTAAAGGAGGTGGAAGTCATTCCAGCACTTAGAACTTCGATTGGAAATAAACACACAGCCGGAGCCTGCCCAAGGACCCAGGCTGCCAAGCGCCAGCCTAGGAGCACACGCTGGCCGCTGGGGCCAGTACACAGTTATTTATACGTGTAATCCAATTTGGATGGAGAAGGCGCATGGAAATAAATTGATTATCTTGAAACTGTAAGAGCAAAATTTGCCACGACAAAAAGTAATAAAATAACAAAGAGGAAGTACCTGAGTAGGTCGACTCAGGGGATGTTTCTCATGAACGGTTTCCGACCCAGTTTGCTATCTGGATTCAAACATGAGAAACCATAACTGACGACTTGACAGAAAGCATATGCCAATCTGCGGGTACAGGTTTGGTGAGAATTTCTCCCTCGTCGTGTGAGCGTGTGTGCACACACAAGCACGCACACGCACGTGGGCATAAATATGTGTACATAATCAATCGACCAAAAAACACTCAAGAGATTATATAACAGAGAGCTGATTATCTCAACTTAGTTTATGGCTTGGGAAGAAGAAAATGGGTAGTTCATAAAAAACAACCATCTTTCCCAAATCTAAGGGTCAAACAAAAGAATACATTATCCAGAAAACACTGGCCTTCTATCTCTCTCATGCCCCCTTCCCTGGAGGCTGGCTTCAACTCTGCCTTTCCACAGCAACAATGGCGACCATTTATTAGCACGTGGTGTATGCCAAGGGCTAGAGATATACAGTCTGGAATGGCCATGCCAGTCCTGAGATAGGGACTGCCAGTCCATTTGACGGATAAAGAATCTGAGGATATAATCTAAGTGACTTGTTCAAACACCACATTGTTCCAAGTAGAGACTCAGGATTTGAACCTAAGTCTGTCTGGGGTTGATTTTATTATAGCACGCTGCCTTGCTGGAAGGAGTAAATGCAGTCTCCAGGATCAACACAGATTTCCAGGAAGATTTCCAGGGCACCTGAACCTGTGAGCACTTACTGGGTCAGAGTCAGAAGGACAGGAAGAGGCCTGGCAATTCACTGGCAGCTTAGTCAAAAAGTGTTCCTCTTTTAGTCAGCTCAAAAGAGTTTATACGGTAGGTTGAGGAAGAATAATCCCTAATTCACAGACTGCATGTATGAAGGATGCCTCTTATTATGGACAGCCTCTGTGTGTAAATCCTAAGAAATAACAAGGATTTCGATAAAGCTCTAACAGATATAACCAAAGACCAGGCCCATACCTCACCTCCATTTATTACCTACTGAACCTGAGAAACAATGTAACTCATCTAGGATTCGGATAATAACTTTTTTTTTTAAGTGAAGGGACTGGGGAGGGGATGAATCAGGCAGAACCCTGAACCAGGTTATGTTCTGTGGCTTCCCCCAGCGAGGGGGTTGATGAACATAGTAACTAAGAAAAGTAAGCCCACCATGTTTTACGTCATCGCTTTCTAGACTCCTAGGAGGTCGGGAAAAAGATGATGAGAAACTATTTTTAACGTTTCAGAAGGCCTAAAGAAAAGCGTACATTTCACTGAGCTAAGACTACACAGCAAATTAAGTGATCAAGTTTCGTTGCTTGAATGTCAAGTCACTGTGGAAGCCACTATATTAGCTGCTGGTGATGAGCAGTTCTGGTCCTGAGTCTTTGATTCATAGACAATAGGCACCAAATTGACTTTAAGAAAAACAATTTATTCTCTTGATGGGAGGAGGAGAGGCTAATCAAAGATATTGAAAAACCAGGAATGATCATTTAAGAAAAATGTAGCCGAAGATGGGCTTCCAGTAATGTGATGAGAAGTAGAATTCAGAGCTAGTGGTTTAATGTCTCAATTAAGTGATTCTTCCTCGGGAGTTCGTGATACGATGTTTAAAGCATTCCAAGAGCACTGTGCAGATTTTTCCCAGCTCCGAGCTGAGACAGTTCAGCAGTGTCAACTGGATAAACTGGCTGAGAAGAAGAAAGAAAAGAATTTTTACGGTGTGTTTTTGTTTGTTTGTTTTGTTTTTGTTTTAGTTTTTTATGGAGATATGTGACTTAGGGGAAGAAGGGAAGAAAGCTACTGCAAAACCATGAGACGAGAGAGCTACAGGCTTCCGCTTGCCATGACAGCCAGTTGCTGGTCAGCTCCAACTGACTAGCAGGTGGGATCATCTGGTCCTAGAGACCCCTCACGAAGGTGAGATGAGTGAGATGAGATGAGATGAGACGAGATGAGACGAGATGAGACGAGACAAGATGAGACGAGACCCCCACCAGCAACCGAGCAGCCCTGAAGCCAACCCTATGGAGGTTTGGGGTGCCCTATCTCTTTGTCTCCCACCTGCAAACCCAAGGGATGCCAGCAAAGTGTCTTCTTTCCTAAAGCTACTATAACTCTTGCTCTTGGTCACTTCATTCCTCTGCCTAAGAAGCTCTAGGCTTTTTGCCAAGAAATCAAATTTGATTCTGCTCAAGCCCCTGGAACTAACCACCTGTGTACAAGAAATAAAGGGACAGAGGAACAGATTCAAAAACACCAAGGGGACGCAATCGGCAGAATCCAGAATGTGGGAAACTTTACAGGACAAATGACTAGTTTCTTCAACAGATGAATGGCAAAAACAAAAAAGAAAAAAGAAAAGAAAAGGAGAGAGTAGAAATCTATGAATGAAAAAAAAACTTTAAAAGCATCAACTGAATGCAATATGTGGATCTTATTTGAATCATGAATCAAACACATCAGTGGTTAAAAAAAATTGTAAGACAATTGGAAGAATGTGAATATTGACTAGATATTTGATGATGTATAGGAATTCATGCTTTTTAAATGTGATAATGGCATTGTGGTTATATTATTTTCAAGTGTCCTTATCTTTTGAGATACAGGCATATTTACAGATGAAATGGATATCTTGAAATTTCTTTAAAATAATCCAGTTGGGAGAAACCCATGAGAGGGGTAGAGTTAAAACAAGATTGGCCAGGTATTGAAAAATGTTGAAGCTGGGAGAGTGGATTTATTATACTATTCTATTTTTATATATATTGAAATTTTTCAACAGTAAAAGATTTTTAAAAAGCTAAAAGATGACTTTAACATATTTTTGAGTTTTTTTAGGACAAAGAAATTATAAAATTATAGTTTAAAAATAATCCTATTTAAGATAACTCATATTATATACATATGTATTAATTTATGTATATATGAATGGACATATTTATCTATTTAATTTTACAGGCATAGGAAGTCTTCTAGAAGCATATACACCAAACTTTTAACTATTAATCCTGTTTTCTGGTAGAGGATGGAACTGAACGGAGATACCTTTTTACCTTATGTACTTCTGCATTATTTCCATTTCTTCCATCAAGCATATCTTACTTCTAAATTTACAAATGTCTCATGGTAATAGCCATGGGAACCCCCTGAAGCCCCAATCTAGCGCTCAAGTGCTCTGCATCCTGGCCCTCCACCCATGACACCAGGCTTAGCTCTGGACCAGTGGTCTTTCCTTGCCCACAGACAACCCTACTCCTGTGCCACCTCTGTGTCTTCACCTGCAAAATGTTCTTCTCCCATGCAACTTCCAAATTCCTGCTCCAGACTCATCTTTTCTATCCAGGCAGTTCAGCCGGACCACCTTAGGGCACAAAGGTCTCCCTCCTCTGCAAGATGGCCAGGACAATGTTGTGCCATTATGTCTGGATAATACTCTTTCAGAGGAGAACAGGCTATAATCTACATATTATCTAAGAGGCCTGCCACATGGTTTGGGTACATGCTAAATGATCAAAAAAGGAGCAAGTTACTTGATCTGTAAATGGGGATACAGGCACCTGTCTCATCGGACTAGCACTTGTTTCAAAGGTTCTGTCTCATGTATACAAAACAGCTCCATTGGGACTTGCAAGTTTTAAGACAGTGGAAAAGGGACCTGAAAATCCAGTTGGAGCCATACACCGGGAAGCACACTCAGAACTGCTCATTAGTTTAAATATTAATCACAGACAGTGTATTGGGGTCAGGAGGAGGAGCTCTGATGGTCACACTCTGGACTCCCACTAGGTGGCAGTATAGTTTTCTCACCATTATGCTAATCGAGGGGAGGGCCATCAGAAAGGAAAAACAAACGTTTTTCTGAGACTGCTACAAAGAACATTTCTATATGAATTGCCCCATAATACTAAAATAGAGGTTAGCTTGCAATAATGCACCGACTTAGAAGAACGCCCAGTAATACCAATGATGACGTCCCACCCAGGATCTCTCTGCAGCGGATGGGCAGGAACGTTGGGGATAAATTGAGGGGAGAGGGGAATGGTGAGTGGAAGTGGAGGTACTATCTCAAAGAGGGGACTCCAGTCCGGAGTGAGAACTCGCTAGAAGTCCAAACTATGGCTCGACCTTCCTCATTTGAAAAGGAACATGAATGTGACCAATCGCAATGAGTTCCTCTGTCAGGGACTCCTAGAACACAGATTCCGTGGGCATAAGCAGCCAGGCATGTCCTCTTGAGAGGTCAGTCTCCAGAGAAATGTAGTTGGAAGATAAAAGCCTCTCAGGTTCCACCTTCATAAAGCAATATTTCCTTCTTCATGTTGCGGTGCCCAAAACCTCACACTGGCTCCCCACTGCCTCAGGACAAAGCCTAAACTCCTCCACCCTGTGACAGAGTCACCAGCAGCTAGTCTGAACTCCACCTATCAGCCAGTGGACTCCAGAGAATATTCTATAACCCGCCCTCACCTTTCCTCAATGTTTCCAGTAAAAAAAAAAAAAATGAAGCCCAAGAGATGAACTGACTTATTCCCAATGCCGACCCTCTGCTCAGCTGGGTTTTCTCATCTGTGTTGTATCGTGTTGTATTATCACTATCTTTTCCTTACTATCTTTTCCCTCCAGGAAGACTACAGCTCCATGACAGCAGGGAAATGTCATGCATCGTTCAGCAGAAATACTGCAAACCAAGTTTGTGACAGAGGGAAATGCAGGGTAGTAAAAGGGATGTGGGAGCTCTGCCGTCAGATTGGGTTCAAATGTGAGCTTGAGCGGGGTTATTTAATCTCTCTGGGCATCAATTTCCTCATCTGTAAATGAGGAATGATAATAGTACTTACTGCATAGAGTTGTT
>NW_006434709.1:20177883-20190075 GCF_000325575.1 Pteropus alecto
GTCCTGGCACTACTGCTCGTTAGCGGAGAGGCCTGAGTAAGTCACATTATCTCTTGGGCTTCATTTTCTTCATCGGCAAAATCTAGGACAAGTAAGGGTAGGAGAGGATGGTTATATTATGTGTTGCAAATTCCTCTGCAGCTCTGAAATTCCATGCTTCTCTGAAACACTTCTCTCGTGGTCCCCACAGGACCTCGTATAGAACTCTGAGGGGACACGAATCTAAGTACTAACTTTGCCTACTTAAAACTAGCCTTCTATCAACATGCAGCTCAAACATCATCTCCTCAAGGTTTTCCCTGACAACCGCACTCTCACCCCACCCCTCTGCAACTAGGCTCAGTCCTATTGCTTTATGTTCCCATTACATCCTGTACTTTACATTGTAATGCATACCCCAAATGTCAACTGAATTAATTATGGATTGCAATCCTCACTTTGCAGATGAGCGAATAGAGGTCTGGGAGCTTATGTCATTCATCCAAGACCCACGCAGCCAGTGAGTGGCGGGGCAGGATTCAAACCCTGGTCTATTTGACCAAAGAATCTGCAGGATCTTTTTCCTATACCCTCATGTAGCTTATTTAATATTTGACACATATAAAAAGGTATTTATAATATACATGTGAGCTATGTGAGCTATGAAACATAACAAGAAGAACTTTAATGAACCTAATATCCAACCTAAAAAGTGGAATGGAACCTGGAAGCTGCAGTGTACGTCTCTCCAGTGCCATCCTCCCACCTTCCCCCACCCCCAACAAGGGACTGCCTTGAATTTACATTTATTATTCTCTCGCTTATTTTCTCTTCTTCTTAACCTTGGATGGAAGCAGAACATATTTACAGAAAAGTGCAGAGAGTGACGGCATGTGTGTAACCAGTGCCCAGATTAAGAAACGGAGTTAAGTACGCAGCACTTAGAAGCCCTGGTACCCCTTCCGGTCATGAGACCCTACAATCTTCTTACTGGGCCATGCTGGTCCTAAGGTCTCCTGAGTTATGTCTAATGAATGAAAATGTTCATATAAGGCTGGGTCTTCCTTATAGATGAGATTCTCAGTGAGAAGAGCTGGCTCTTGGGAAGATTTTGAAGAGTTCTGGTCCAGAAAAGAACCACAGTCATCTATGAAAAAAGGCCAGTGGAGATGTCCAACTGCACGAGGCTGACTTCCTCCAGCAGTTTTCTCCAAGGCCCTGGAACCATAGCTGGGCTTCTTTAAACAGAATCAGAGTGCAATGGGGGAGACCAGTGGGCAGAGTAGCATCATTAAAGCCTCATGTGTGATTTTGATGAAATTGTCTGAATTAATAGTTCTCACAGGCAGGTCTTGAGTAAAAGCAAATAAGTTTGCAAATGCACCATCTACTGGAAAATACTGAGCTTGGTGCTGGAGTTAAGATTCAGGTCCCCTGAGGAAAAGCCGGTAAGATCATGTTAATAAAATCCTGGACTTGATAAGTTTATTAGGATGTCCTGAGAAAACTTATCCCTCATACATTTACCTACAAGTTCCTGGTAAGTGATTCTCTTCATTGGGCAGTAGCAGTTTTCATTCTTCTCACATCAACTGGTGTTTATTGAGCATATGCAAGGGTAAGGGCCAAAGCTTGTATGGGATTCAAATGATGACATCTGAGTCCCTGACATCAAGGAATAGGCCAAAGGAATGGCTCAGAAAATAAGGAGAGTTCGAGTACGGTGGGCCTGGGGGTCAAGAAAGAATGTCTTCTAGGATAGAAGTTGGGTGAGGAGGTTGGACTTGGGCCTTGAGGAGCAGTGGGGTCTCCATCAGATTGTCTCTTCTCAGAAGCTTTACTTTTCAGTTCCATATTAGGTGCTGAATTCATTGTCTCATTAATACATTGGAAGGAAGAATTACAACTCTGTAACACTCCAGGGGTAAACGAAATCCAAGAGCTGCAAGAGGAACCAGTTCAGCCCTCCTGAGCGCTGTTAAAAAAAACCCTGTTACGTCCCTACAGCCCATGAGGACCTGAGGTTGAGGGAAGTGAAGCGGCTTGGGTCCCGTGGTATCTGCGAGCAGGCAGAGATGAGAAATGCCCTTAAATCGCCACACAAAGCCTAAGTGAAGCCTTCCAGTCTCCATGGAAACTTCCCAAACACTCACTTCATTGGAACCCAATGTTCCAAAAGGTATACTCTATGCTCCTAAATGTTCCCCTTTTAGTAGCCTACGGGGTAACCAACTGAGGAAGCATCCATGGCACACAGCTCATGGATTATATTTACGTTCCTGCTTTGCGGATTTGTAATATTAGGAATCGTATTAGACAATGTGTCTAATCTCCATGAGAACAGAAATTCTCTGAGTGAAAAGAATGAATTCACCTTCCACTGATCTTCCCTGACCCACCCCCCATGTAATCTGGACAGTGAGTCGTCCCAAAATGTATGGTGTATGCTCATCCAGGGAGGCTTTGAAACCACTTTCATATTGGTTTCAACAGCTCGGAACACCAGCAGGGGGGATGTGTGGAGAGGAGCTTGCGGAAGGATGAGAGGGCAAGCTGGTCTTGATCATGGTCTTGATCATGCTCCCTTGCTAGCTCCTTTCGCGGAACCAACAACTAAGCTTTACAGGAGAGGAAAGGGCCACAGCGGTGTCCGTTAGTGAACAGCCAAACCCTGCAGTTGCTTTTTTGCAACCTCCTGGCTTACTTTGGCTGGAACAATGAGCAAGCACCAGAACTTGACTAATGAGTACCCAGATGAATGTGGTCATGGACACCCAATACCTCACAAGAAAGGAGGGAGAGGCAGGGAGCTGGCCCACACGATACTGGGGTAGGGGAACGGGACCCGGACAAGGTGAGCTCAGCCTCAAGTCTGGTCCTCCACGCAGCTGGCAGGAACGTGAGGGGCAAGGAGCTAGGTTATCGGTTCTGTTTCCTCCAAGGAGGTACAGGAAATCGGCTTTGAGGCCACACAGACCTGAAGTTAAACCCAGCTCAGTCTCTCAGTAGCTGGGGCCATAAGTGCATCACGTATTTTCTTTGAGTCTCATTTTCCTCCTGGGAAAGATGCAGACAGCGTGAGATAATACAGGCACAGTACCTGGCGCTTACTTCATGCACAGTACATGTGGAGCTCTTCTGCTTTCTATGCTCATGCTACATTTTGTCTCCAAAAAAATTGTTTTCTTCTAACATAACACATTTGGGGGGGATCCTTATCTTGGGAGTAAAAGACAAGGTTCTGTCATGAGTCCCTCACTGACCCGATACGTGATTTCATTCATTCACCAAATATTTATTTAAGTGCCTACTATGTGCCAGGCACTGTTCTAGATACTTGAGATGTATCGGTGAACAGAAGAGGAAAAAAATGAGTGTCCTTGTAAAGTCTACATGCTAGCCATAAATAAAGTAAATTATATATTTTAGGATATGATGAGTACTCTGGACAAAAGAATACATCGAGCAAGGTAAGGAAGGTCAGGGTTGGGGGAGGCGTGCCTTCTTGTGGGGTCATTGGAGCAAAGACTTAAAGGGAAAGGTTCAGATAGCAGAATTGACGCAGGCATAGAGAATGGCCACTGAAAAGCCAGGAACACGCCTGGTCTCTTCTAGGAACAGCAAGAAAGCCGATGCAACAAGCTGGGAGAGAAAAATCCAAAGCGAAATCAGAGAGGTGAGGGTTGGGGTGCAGACCATGCAGGGCCTTGATGGTCGCTGCAAAGATTTGGGTTTTCACCCATGATGAGGACCCGTTGTGGGCCTCCAAATATAGGAACAACATCATAGGAAGACCACGTCGGGGGTCAGTAAGGAGAGGGCAAGGATGGAAGCAGAAGACCAATCAAGAGGCCACTGCGATTATCCTGGCAGGAGAAGGCAAAGGCTCAGACCGGGATGGTGGAAATGCAGAGAAGGGATCAGATTCTGGATTTACTTCCTTCTTTGACCTTCAATTTCCTAATCTGTAATAGTTTCAGCACCCCCTTTCCATAGTCTAGGTAGGTAGGAAAATAAGTGGAAAACAACCACTACATGGAAATATTTGGGGCCACTTTGATTTAAAATGCCTGCGGAAACTCACAGTATAAATAAACTTGCCAGTGGGGGAACTTCAGGAATCTCAAATTCCATGAGCAATGTATGAAGGATGAGGGTGGATGGTCCGTATGGAGGCTGTCTTTCCACGTGTCTGCCCTCACGTATGCACGTGCATGTGTACACACACGCACACGCCAACAAAAACACAGAGTAGGAAGACAGCAATCCCTGAAATGAGATAGACTTGTCAGGGGCGTGGCTAGAACACTTTTTAACCACGGAGCAACTTAACTTATCTAAAGTCCATGAAGCTTAGTTTCTTAGGAGCAAACAGGATAAACACAAGGACGAATGAGGTCAGGGAACAATAACATCAACAAATGTGGATAAAATGCCTGTTATGATGCCTGCCGCATCGTACAGTCTCAAACTTTAGTTCCTTCCTTACTGTTAACCCCCCTTGGTAACGAAGCCCACATGGAGATGAGAAAGCTATGGATTATCCAGAATGCAGATGAATCCACTTGTAAATAACTGAGATGGGTCTACACTGTCACTACTGTTTGACTACTCTGTTTACCATTAATAAAAACAACTTCCGGCACCACACCCTGCTGGGCCCCGCCACTGTGCCCGCTGTGTCAGCGTGGTACCCTGGTCTTGGAAACAGCCTCAGGAAGGGGAGGAGCAGGGCCAGCGCTCAGAGGCACAGGGAAAGGGAGTGCTGGCTCTAGGCGGGCCCCTCCGAAAGGGAGTCGGAGTCGGGGTGACCGGCTTCTTGGCTTGACTCGTCTGTCAGGAGGCAGGGATGGAAGGCAGATGGTCCCAGAGGCCAAGGCCTGTCCATCTCCCCGGGCCTGTGGCTTCAGGACACCCCTTTGGTGGAATGCCACTCCTCGTCTTACCCTGATCTGTAGGGTCACACGAAAATCCACGCCTAGCTCCTAACATTCAGCTCTCCCAAGGCAGACAGCCACGAGCAGGGAGAGGGGGCACAGAGTGCTTTGGTACAATGGAACGAAGACAGGAGAGACGGGGCAGGGAGGGATCCGGCGAAGAGGGAAAAAAGTGGCACTCGACGCCTGAAGCTGTGCTAAGGCTGCCTTTACAGGTCCTGCCACAATTCGGCCCTGTCCGGTGTTTGCAACTCAGTTCCACATGCACTTAGGGAGCCCCTCCCCAGGGGAAGGCTGGAAGGTGCTGATGGCACGGTGAGACACTCTGCCAGGCCAGCATTACGTCACCTTTCCAGAGCCCATGAAGCAGCTGCGGAGAGGATACCTCGAAGACGAGAGCCAGTTGCAGGCCCTGACCACAGGGGTGGTTACCTCAGTGTGCCCCAGCCAAGGCCAGCCCTGGAATTCCCAGGCTGACATATCCTGGGCTTCCTCTAGTCCCCTTTCCCTCCAAGAGAGGCCCCACCAACTAAGGCAGCACAGATGGGTCCCCCAGATGAGTGGCAGCAGAGCAGAGAGAAGGGCTATAGGGCCCAGCAGACAATTTCTATTTCTAACCCAATGTGGCAATGAGCAGCAGCTGCGAGGTGACAGTAACAGACAGCTCTGACTAGTGAGCAGCATTCAGTGGGGAGGGTAGTAAGGACCCAGCCCATTAGAGGAGGAGCCTCAGGCATTCTGTCCCAATGCACCTTCTCCAGGGACTGGCGGCTCTGGGTACAAAAGCCCCAGGGCTCACCCAGGGTGCTCCCCACAAGGCGGGCATGCTCCAGGTGACCAGGAGAGAAAGGAGCTGAGAAACCAACAAGCCCTATGTTGCTACAGAACGAGCAGGGGCTCGGCTACCTGGGTATACTCCTCCCCATCATTTCTGAAGTGCCATCATTCCTAAGGCCAATGCCTTTGCCCCTCAGGGACATCCCTTCTGCAAATGTTAGAATGACCATGCTGAGAGGAACCTGAGCAGTCAGTCCATTCAAGTCCTAATCTTACAAGGGAGAAAAAAGAGGCTTGACTGTAATAACTGGGGGCAATGGGACCTAATAATTAGCACAAGATCTGAATCCCATCTCTGCCCCCCAGTGCCCATGAGTTCCGGGAGCTCTTGTTTTCTCATCTGCATGAAGGGGTAATGACATACCTCCTTTGTACAGCTGCTGTGAAGATCAGTCAAGCTGGTGTCTGTAACATGCTTAGCACAAAGCCAGGCACAGCACGTGGTGACTATTGCTACCTTTTTCATCATCGTCACCTAAGTTGCACAGCTGGCCAGGAGCAAGCCTGGATCCAGGTCTCCTTGGCCCTCCGCTCTGTCACTGCCCACCCTCCTGCAGCCTCACATCTTTCTGCAGGGGGCACCACTGTAGCAGCGACAAGCCTCTCTGGCTGGCTCATCTATGAGAGGGCAGAGTTGGAGGGCTGCGGATTGTAGGAGGCAAGGCAGACCTTGCACCCATGACCTTGTAAGACCCACACTGGGGGTGAAGTGTGGATTCCTGCTCAGAAAACCCCTCACAGGGGCTACACAGCTAGTGCCCAGGGAAACTCGAAGGAGAAGGGATAGAGGAACCAGGTGAAGACTATGGGCCAGAGCTCTTGCCTTTCTAGGAACAACAATGCTCCCTGCTTTCAGAAAGGCTTTCCAGGTTATGTTCAGGCCAGGTACCTCACCTGGCCACCTACCAGCACCACGCCATTCAGGCAAGCTTGATTCTGAACAGTAGCAGACAGGGCACTCAATAGGGTGTCACAGGTGCAGAAGACAGTCTCAGGCCGTGGTGGCAGGGCTGCTCAGTTTATACTTCTCAGCACCTTTCCACACTAAGGATGGAGGAGCCATCTTCTTCAGAGACTCCTCTTCCCTGAAACGCCTTCCCCACTCAGAGTCTGTTCCTCAGCATCCACGACTTGATCCCAAATGGTGATCAGTACATGGCAGATGCTCAACTCACGTTTCTTCAATCAACAACCTTTTGCTACATACTTAACCCTTCCAAACATGGTGAGTTTGCTGAGGGAAGCACCTGTCTCTTCTTAGTCTCAAGGATCCCCAAAGAGCCCAGGGCCAGGCAGGGTGCCCAGAGGACAATCGACCAGCTTTTTGTCTTTAAGTGACTAGTGAAAGTGATTGAGAAATAACTGGGCAAGTTAACAAAACCTGCATTTATTGGTAGATGTATCTATTGCACTTCCCTCTCACTGTGATCCTTACAGGCATCTCCTTACATGAGAACATCCCTCACCAGCTCCTAAAACGCTTCAGGTTCCACCACTTCCCTTTTCTTTTTCCCATAACTCTGTTTCCTTTTCCCCTTCAATTACTCCCCTTGCTTTTCCTTTGCTTTCCTGCTTTATGAAGAAGCACTAAATTAGGCACCAGCACGTCTGGGTGCTTATTCTGACTCTACTACTCAAACTACCTGCTTAACCTGGTTGAACAAGCCACTTAATCTCTCCAGACCTCAGTTTCTCCTTCTGTCAAATGGGGACAATGACATTTCCAAGAGCCACTGGGAGAAGGAAATGATATGAGGAGAGCTTGCCCTTCCTTTCCCGTCCCTTCCACTCGTCTACGGTGCTTTCGGAGGGTAGGGGGCTGTGGCTTTGGCCTCATAGTGAGATCCCAACAGGAAGCTGGAGTTACATACGAGGTTCTAGCTCCCCACTCCTCCTCTCTGCCTCCAGTGGCCTGTGCAAGACTGGAATCTGGGGAAAAGTTTCGAGGGGGGAGGCAGAAATGGCTGGGAGCATCCGGAAAGGAAGAGGCACAGCCTGCTAGTGGTCCTGGGCAGCTCCCCACCACATGCAGAATCACCCCAATAGAGCCCCTCTACTTCCCTTGTGTCTTAGGCAAGTGCGAAACCGGAACGGAAGTTCTGAGAAAAGACAAAAGAGGAGGAAAGGGAAGATGGCCAGGATTTAGTGCATGTCACGAAGGGCAGCTCTCAGAAGGGGAAAAAAACTGGGCTGCAGAGCACATGCTGCACTGTGCCTGTGCCTCGGAGGAGACAGCCGCTGTGGGAGAGGTCAACCTGGGGCCACCAGGTTTCCCATCTCTCTGGGGAGGGAGGTGGCAGCACCAGAGAGAAGGAACCACTCATTAGCTGTCTGAGAAGCTCTTCCCCAGCCCACTGCTAGCAGCATCTGCCAGGAAAAGGATCTGCTTAATGCAAGCCCTATATAAACAGATTCTGCTTGTTTCTTTTCATGTTACCTTCTTCCTGAGTCCTTCCCCGTGTTTTCCTTTCAGTTTCCAACTCCTCTAGGTCGACTCCATCTTTGCCAACACAAGAGACAAAGAGTGTCAGCTTGGGAAAGTCTAAAATGACCAAGCTCTCCTACCCCCATACTCCCCATTCATCAACAGGCCTCCCTAAATGCAGTGGCTCCTTGTCATCACTGAATTTGGGGGTCACCTGATCCAGACCCAGAGCAATCCAAAGCTAAGAGGACATGTGGAGAAAACAGTACAGTGCTTTCTAAGAGTCAGTCCCCAACGCAGTCAAACTGGCCAGCCTAAACAATGACCAAACTTAAATATTTTCCACCCACATGAATCAGCGCAATAATTCCTTAATAATTTCCTAAGAAAAGTGTAAAAAATAAAGTCCTCGTTTGTTTTATTTGGTTGGTCTTTTTCACCCTAGGTTAAGGATTTCATTGTCTCCACATGGCGAGAGGCAGGCTGGATTTTTAGGAAGGAAGAAATAATCTTCTGCGGATGGGCTGGTCTTAGTGACCTACAGGTCAAGAGAGAGAATGTGGTTGGAGAGCTGGCATCTTGGCCCCTGGACTTCTCACTGTCTCAATTTCATCATCCACCTATGCAGTAAAGATAACCATAACTACGGCCTGCCTAAATCACAGGGTGTTTTTGTGGGTTTGGGGGCGGGACCATGGCTGTGCCAGCTTGGTCCTCCTGTGAAGGTATGAAGCTAAAGCAATCCTCAGCTGGCTGGGAAAATAACAACTCGTCTTTCGGCCAGGGCCAGCAGCATTGCAGAAAGGACGCCATACATCTGACATCTCAGAACACATCTCAGATGCCACAATCTATGTGAATGTGACGGTAACTCAAACATTACAATCTACGTGAATGTGTGAAACTTGAGCAATACTCATACTTTGGAAACAGAAAAGCGACATCATGTCCTTAAAATAAAAAAGCCACAACCAGTGTTGTGTTTTCCAGACAGAGGAAGCAGGATTTCCACCTTCTTGATGCATCTGTATAGTAATTCCAGCTAGTGCCTGACCGCTCAGCACTTGACCCCAGGGAGGAGAAGCAATTCCACAGAGGGGGAGGGCAGCAGAACACCACACACGGGGACAGCGGTCCTAGAGATGGAGTTGGAGCTCACCCCCAAGCCAGTGCCTGGCCGTTCCCTATACAAGAACCACCTAGGAGAGGGAATAGGAGAGCTGCAGGTACAAGAGAAGGAGAATGTTTCATAGCCCTATCTCTTGCAGAATTGCAAATCCCTTCTGGTGGTCATGCATAAATGTTCACCTGGGCATCCCGAGATGTGGATGAGTAGCTGAGCACGGAGTATGCATGTGCCTGCTGCCCTCTGGCAAGACCAAAGAACCATGGAGATTGGCACTATATATGCTCTATCTGCTCCTCCCCTGCCCTCCCACTATTTTATCCAGGGTGCTGGAATTTGAGGATTTCGAGACAAGTATGCAAAGACAAGTATGCAAAGACTAACCATCCACAGGTTAATCTATATCAGCTTGATCCCAGGCCCTATATAGCTCCACATAGCAAAGCACCAAAATACATGAGCACAGAATAGTACACATTTCATGCTAAAGGCATGCTGGCTAAAGCACATAGAAGAGAAGACAAAAAATTCAAGAAACAGAATCCCACTACAATTCCGTATCACAGGCTAAAGAAACTCAATGGCACTGAAAAATAAGCTACAATATCTATAAAGAAAAAAAAAAGTGTTTTTTTTCCTCTCTGTTGGGGACCCAGATCCTACTTAGCTGCCATGTCACTCGCTCAGGGCCTACTCACCAGCAATTGTGCATAACTGTGTGCATGCACAACACTCAGATACACACAAGGACACCCACCACACGTGTGTGTATGCACACATAATTTTGCGTAACTCATACACAAATGCAGGTGTATACATACGTGCACACACTCCTCCTGGTCCTGCCAAAGCGGAGGCAGCCTGGCTATGAAGCCATAAAACCTAACAAGAGGGATAGAAGAGAAAATGGCAACTCAAAAGTACCCGTGAGGAGGAAGGAGGAAAAAAAGCTCTTTCAAACGCAGCTTGACTCACAGTTTTTAAGGCGCGAGGTGGGCGAAGATGAAAAGACCTTCGTCAAGAATGTACAAAGGAAGTCAGGGCAACAGTTGGGCCTCGCTGGCTCCCACACAGAACAAACCCAGCCAGACTCTAGATGATTAAAAATGAGCTAATCTGATTAGAGATTTTAAAATCTGGATTGATTTCTCAGTTCACCAATAAATGGGAACAAATCACTTAAATCTTGCCCCCTAGCTCTGTGCCAAAATTGCCCAGAATCTGCCAAACACTTAAACCTGGGTTGAATGAGATGAATGTGCCAGCAGCAGAACAATCAATTGATCGATACATATCTCTGGCTAAATTCTGTACTGACAAAGTGGACATAGAAAGATGCCCGACCAGCTCTGGGACACTGGGAATCTACTGCAAAGTGGATTTGGATATAAGAAACAGCAGTCAATAAAACAACATTTGGATATAAGAAACAGCAGTCAATAAAGAGAGGTAAAATCTGTGTTATACTGCATGGTAAAGACCATAACTGCTATAAATATTCAGAGAAGGGACAGATTACTAGAGGTGGAAGTGAGTCTTCCTTCATCTGGCATATGAAAGACATAGAGGATTTGGATAAACAGACGGAAGACAGCATAATTGCTCAATGCCCATTTCTTTGGTCCATTTTTCCAGTGGGGCTCCAGGGAAGAAGGCAAGGAAGTATCTAGAGTTATCTCCCAGCCCTGACTGTCCCTTTCCAACTCTACCCTATCCTCCTACCCATCTAGCCAACTATCTGTTACTTCAGCTTTTGTGGAAGGAAAGGAGGGAAGGAAACACCAAAACATCTTTCATTTCTCAGCCTAATTGGATAGAAGGGACCCAACTAATAAAATGTGATATGGCTCTAAACTGTTCCCTAAAACCCATCCACATGGGACTCATACATAGACCATGTCATTTGGAGTTAATCAGATGTCTCTGTAGATAATTAGAGCCAGGCCAGGATAGCACCAGGGAAAACAGCATTCTCACAATGTGCACTGAGCAATGGAACTGGGTTTTTTGGGGTTTTTTTTGTTTTTTTTTTTTTTTAGTTTCTTTCATTATTTTGACTTTTTTCCACTAACAAAATTGTCCGATTTCCTCAGAGGTCATGTCTACCAACCAGAAAACATCTGGGTGAAAAAGGTGTGAAAAGCTCAGCCATCTCAGAGTGTTTCTCCACCGTCTCGCACATCTGGGTTTCGGTAACCATCCACAGGCCTGGGAAGTGTTCTTCCCTCTCACCAGGGCACTGGCACCAATACCAAGAAACGGCACCTCTCCAGGAAGCTTCTCGAGACTCAACTCTCAGAGTTTTAACTCCTTTGCTTGGTATCAGGCCAAATTTTGCTCTCTGGGGTTTTTTTGCATGGATGCACTATTCTCACAAGTGTTTTCTATCCCTTTGTGTTTCCAGTTCACCATGCTGTGGGAGGCAAACATCTGTGACACCTTGAAAGGAGGGACAAGAGATATCCCTAACTCCTAAAATAAAGCCCTAAGTCTTCCTCCAGTAAAACCATTCATTAAGGAATCAAACTCATGGGTCCTTCCCAGTGCACAACCATGCCAGGTAGACAGCAAGTCAACAGAAGTTCTGCTGAGAGTGAAGGCATCTTCTTTGTAAGGCTGTTTCCTTGATCCATCCTGAATAGACCTGAGGGCAATGATGAGGGGAAAAGTGTGCTGGATTATAAAATTCTTCTGTGTGTATAGCCTTCAGTAGTACAAAAACTCTACCAGAGTCATCCTATAGAAACTCTCTCTACAATATGAACTTCGTTAATTACGTACTTTCTGCATAAATGTCTTCAGAATGAAAAGAGGCAGAAAGATCAAGACTTTCAGATAAGGAGAACACGGTTGCTGAGACTATATGTATTTCTGACATCAACGCTCTT
>NW_006434709.1:20190102-20248192 GCF_000325575.1 Pteropus alecto
ATGTCCATTAAGGTTGATTAAAAGGGACACAGTGTAGACTTTTTACTTTTTGTTCCTTTTTTAAAAAAAAAAGAATCACAAAGAGCATCAATGTTTTGAGTTAAAAGATTGGGCTAATTTCTCCCTACCTTCCTTCCAGAGAGTATTTGAGAAAACTGGTGTCTCCATCTTGTTTTTGTGATAATTATTTGTGTAGAGTACTTAGAAGTAAACAGTACAGCTCCATGACAGGCAAACATAAAACCAAAGTGGGTCTGGCCATGCCATTTCCCCAAATTTACTCACAGGGAAGTCAGACTTTTCTTTTTTCCCACCATTAGAAACTTGAATGTAAGTGGAAGAGACACCTAGGAAGTATGATCCAAGAGGCTTAGGAAATGCTATTAGCCCTAACCAAAAAATACCCCCTGTCCGGTAGCCTACCTAGGGGCTGAAATTCCACCACTGAAGTTTATTATTGGGGGTCAAGCAGTTACCCCTCAGGCTCTTTTTTTTTTTTTTTGCCTTATTATGATTTGTTTATCAAACTTCTCTCACTACCTCTTCTTTGTCTCTTTCTGTATCTTCATTAATTCTCTAGGAACTTTTCTGATCACACTCAAAGTAATTAGCAGGTCTGCGGACTGAAGAAAAAAAAAGAGAGTGAAACCAACCTATAAGTGGCCGAAAGTCTTTCTCTCTTACTGAGGTAAGAAGGTGCTAGATTGGCCTCTCATTGAAGAATTCCTTCAGAATCAACAGAGATCTACACAGTACCCTGAACCAAAAAGGACATAGAACACTGGTGAAGTCTTTCGTATTAGTAGCCAACCTCTTCTTTTCCTTCCCCCAGTTGATTATCTTGGCCTGAAGTTTTTGGATGAGCAGGAAACTTAATTAACTATGAGGTCCACAGACCTACACATGTCCATCCACTGCAGCTCAACGCTGTAAATCCCCATAAACACAGATAAACTTGGGTACTTACCAGCAACGAAAGGGAACTGCTATGCTTGCCAGAGTCCTGAAAGAATCTCCTATTTCCACTACCTAAGTCTCCTAGTTGCTGCCTGGAGGTAGGGGTGGGGGGTCAGGCTGGAGCCAGTTTTTGGATTTGCAATAACACCCTTAGTTTTTTATGCTACCCATGTGTACCCAATGTAATTCAGTTTTCCTAAACTTGGTCAAGACTAGCTCTTCTGGCTGGAAGTGAGAGGAAGGAAAGTGGCAGGAAAAAGGGGAAATCCTCTTCCGTGCAGTAATACTCTGTATTCTAAAAGGCAAATATTGCCAAGAGCCAGTTCTGGGAAGCAGCTCTGGGGGACAGCCCGGCATCCTGATGGGTGGTCTCATCTTTGGGCCTAGGGTGTGGGGTTAATGGTTCATAGTTCTATTTCCAGCTCCATCAAAACTTCAGCCAAGATACTTGACCTCTTTTCATAAGACATTTACCCCAAAAGGAATAAGAAAAAAAGTAGAAGGGATGACCACATTGTGCAGAGAAATACTGGGTGTTGAATGAAGACTCTCGGAAGCAAACCACAGAAGGTACTGTTACACAGCACAGTGGCTCTGTAGGGAAGAAGTAGAGTTTGAGAATGAAGCTACTTTGAACCTGGTCACCCTGTGGCTTCGATGCCCCAAGAGTTCTAATGAAGCATTTCCTCAGAATTCCATCCACAGATTACACCTGAGAACACAACCTGGCTATTCACAAGGCCTTGGCCATTATTAGTTGCACCTTTCAATAAACATTGTTTTAGTTGTCAATAAAACCTCTTCAGAAAGCTTAATTTCCAGGCTTACTCATCATCTGACTTCTTCTTAAAAAAAGAAAAAAGAAAAAAAAAAACACTGAAGAATTAAGTAAAAATTAATTAGAAGCACATGGCTAAATTTCTCTTAAAGTTATACATAGCTTAAGAACATCTTAAGGGTAAAGTATTTCTTCCATCTGGGCTTGAAGATTTGCAAACAAGGTCTGTGTCAATAGTGTCAATAGGTGGGTGTTGAGGGTCTGGTACCTAGAACTAGCGCAGGCTAAGGCCATAGGAAGGACGCTTGCAGCTCGAGTAGCGTCCAGGTTTCCTCAGTACGTTTGCACCTGATGGCAAAGAGAGAGCCATGAGATGCCAAAGGCCGCTGTGTCTCTAAGGCATTCAAATCAAACCATTTTGCAAGATATAAGAGCAAGATTACAAAGAATAAAGGGAGGCATTATAAATATTTTATATATAATTTTAATGTTTATCTTTTAATGTAGTCTAATTCATCTTCAACAGAACAGATGCCAATTTCTTTCCACTCCAAAGATAATAGTAACCCCTTACCTTTAGCCTCAGGCATGGAAGTAATAATTTGAATTTACTTCTAGGTGGGCTTACTAAATGATTGGCTGAATTTTTCTCAACTTTTATAGTAAACAGGAAATAAATAAGAAATCTGGAGAGTTGAAACCTGCTATCACCCATCTCTTTCACTGAGCCTCTCACCCAAATTTCCCTGCAGACATTAACTTTCATGCACATGTATACATATGGTCATACCTAAAGACTGAATGCTGACTGCAACAGAAACCAGTTAGTAGATTAATTATTTAATTATTCCTTAAATAGATCCTATTTGGACTTCTATTATCATAATCACTTCTTTCCTTGAACTAAAATCTTCTGCCTTCATGTATGGCCTCTTAGTAAAACATATCTTAATGAAACATGTGTTCGAATTTCCTCCAATTAGAATTTCACCCATCTTGTATTGCACAATCATAACGTAAGTGGGTCAATAGTTTCACCTATCGATATTCATACAAATGGGATTTGCCTTGAGAAATTCAAAATAAGAAAATCACTATTTAAAAAAAAACAGATAAACTAAAGGTGACTATTCTTGGTATGGAAGAACTCTTGGTTCCTCCAAAGATTCACCAGTGACAAAGACCTCCTGGGATATTGTAATTGAAGCACTAATCTCAGCCTAAGAGTGGGTGCCTATAAGTCTTTCTTGAGAATGATAAGAATGATTTAAAAGATAATCTAAAGCATTTGCTCTGAAAGGATCGCACTTCATGACCTCAGAGTTGCCTCTTAGTTCTGAGATTCTATGATTTGACACTAAAAATCAGAACCAGCCTAAAACATAAGCAAGATGGGGGTGTAGGGGGAGAATGGAGCTAATTAAGTAAAAGGATTTCAGATCTACATAGAGAAGTCCCAGGCGTGCAGGAGAGCACCCACCAAAACAAACAATATACAAAGCTCCCAATCTGTTCACTGTAGTATGGGATTCTTTTGACAAGGTTGTATAACTTTTCACTCCACCATGAAGGTGACCTTATTGCTGGCCTTTCTCCTCACCAATGAAATGAGTAGATCGAACTACATGATCTCTGAAGTTTTTCCTGACTCTAGGGCTCACCGAGTCTGGGCAGGAGGGCAGCAAAAGAGATGAAGAGGCCCTGACACCTGAAGCAGTATGAGGGGATGCTGCCGAGGGAGACTCAAGCCCTAGATTAAATATTACAGAATCCAAATGCTGAGACTTTCAGAGAAGTGGGGAAATCAATGAGGACTGAGGTCGTCTAGAGAGGACAGCGGGAAAGAGAAATGGGACATGGCTGAAACCTTGACATTTTCTATACTTGGCTGTGTAGCACTAGCTCTAGGTTCAAAAGATGGGGAGGAGGCATGTTATGAAATCATTTCAGCCCCTGCCCTTTGGCATAAGCTTGGGCTCATTCTTCCACCAGACAGGTCTTTGCTATTTTGTGCTGCAAGCTTTCCTTATCTGAGGAGGAAATACCTCTCCCATCCACAGGCCCAAGCCAAAGCACATTAAGATCTACAGGGGCCAAAGAGGGACCACCTCCAAGGGGCAGGGCTTTCTCCCAGCACAGGAAGCATGCTCACTCTGGCCCTGACAAGGCCTACCGCAGCACAGGGGGTTCCTATCCTGGTCCTGCCACCTCCTCATCTGTAAAATGGGATAATAGGTATCTGTTAAGTTGCTGTGTAGTTTAAATAAGTCATACACTTAAAGTACTCAGTGAGTATACATAGATGGTAGCTATTATGTTGATGGAAGAAGTGAAGCCATTAGCACAATTTCAGGCCCAGAGGAGACCTCACAATACATCTTTTAGACACCTACTTCCTTTGCCTTCCCAGGTCAGTCCTTCTAGAGAGAGCCAAACAGAAGAGGCCAAGTTGATCTCACTGAAAATACTGTCCTTCAAAAGTTTCTAAGAATACCAAAGAGCCCTGGTGTTCTGAAAGGGGCTTCCCTCTGAGCCTCTGAAAATGTGCATCTGAGGTCACCCAGCTCATCTCATTCTGTTCCCAGGGACAAAGGTCAGATGAGAGCAGAAGAGAGACTGAGCAGGGACAAAGGCAGGAATTTCAGCACCAACCCAAGTTATTCAGCAGGTCACCAAATTTTCCAGCACAGTGGGACCAATTTGGCAATATCCCCAGATATACAATCAAATGGGGTCCAAAGGTAGCAAGCATCCCAAATCTTTCAGAAGAGAGCTTGACAAAATGCTCTCCTCTTCCTCCACTGATGAAAGTGAAAACCTTAATGAATTTTAAAATATTTTTGATATGATAAAATGGCAATGGCAATATGGCAGCCATTCCCCTGGAGAGTGGCTGAGTAGAGCACCAACCAGGGGACCCAGGCGAGAGAGTGGAATGGAAACATGAGCTTCACCTTCCGTTGACAATCCCTGATTGCAGAACCCCCAATGGGTAGTAGGAATTGCTGGGAGGTCCTGAAGGAAACGAGGGCTTTAAAAATGAGACTTGGACTCTGCTTTTATGATTCTTGGAAGGGACTGATGGGATGCAGACAGCACTGGCTCAAGCAGAAAGGGTGAGAAAGGGTGTGACTCTGGGGACAGAAAATGGCAGCACGAGGCCCAGAAGAGCCTTTGAGATCAGATGGGGAAGTGATCTCATACAAAAGGCCAGGGACTTGCAGGACGCACAGAACAAGGTTGGAACAGAAGGCCCCAGACAGAGAGAAGGGGCACCAGAGGGGAGAGGGAGAGACCATCGCCACGCTTTGGGTGGGGAACCAAGACTCGCTCCACCAGACTCAGAGCGAGGCCAGCTGGAATCGTCCTCAGACTGTAGGTTAAGAGTGATTCTAAATCTACACAAGCACATCTCTCTGACAAAATGGAGATAATAACAGCATACAGTTCCAGAAGTTGTGGGGATGATGTAAATATAATGTAGGTAAAGTGCTTGGGACAAGAATAAATATTCAACAAATGGCAGCTATAGATAGTATGAATAGTTGCAAAGCCACCTACGAGCATATAATCTTTTCTGATCTTGATTTTTTTTTTTTTTTTTTAAGAAAAATTACCCTTTCTAGATTTCAAACTGCTTAAAATTTTTGAAAATTTGTCAGGGACAAGAGCGGGTGCTTTAAGGACTCAATTAACATACACCAAGAAGGAGTGTCCCAAGGGGTATTGGTGACAGATAGAGACAAGGCCAGCTCTGGATTCTGGAATCAGACACGTGTTTCCTTTTAAGCCCCTGGCCACCAGGACACTCGGGACCAATCTGATACCCAGACAGGGTAATTCTGTATCAGAGAGTGGGAGCACAGAGTGGGAGCAGAGTGGGAGCATGCACATCCTTTCCCTGAGTGCAATCTCACCAGGACGAAGATGGTTTCCCCTCTGAATTTCCACCAGAAGTGCTCCATCGGGGTTTTCTCTTCCACCGACTCTTCTAGCAAATAATTCTAAGTTCATTTTGCATCAAGTCAGAGTCCCCAAAAGCCACATAACGGGATCTTGCCAGCTTAGCCACTGGCCCAATTACTTTCATCGTGTCACACCTTGGCGTTCAATCTTCCACATGTATAAAGGCTTTTCTTGCTGACAGACTAATGTCCATTATGCCCCTGTGTCCTTTGTGTAAACTCCTACATGAGAAAATGATTTTAGAAAAATGTGCCAGGAAGAATTTTGCCTCCTCTCAAAAGCTGGTAGATTTTCCCCTTTCTGATCAAGAAAGCTATAATTAACCTGGTTTTCATTATGTCCTGGCTGCCAGGAAGCTCAAAAGCAAATGCAGTGCTCAATCACAGCCACTAAATTAGCCAATTTCTTTCCATTTGTGGCCTTAATTTTCTATTTACATTTGTTAACTTTCTTGTAGAAGGTGCTTCTATCCTCAGGAGACAAAGGCAGGTTGAGAAAATCAAGTAAAAGCAAAACATTCTATCCCTAATAATGTCACCATTTCAACAGGCTGCCTCCTCCAGGAAACCTTCCCTGACCACTCTCGTCCACAGTGACCCCTCCTTTCCCCAGTTCTAACAGCGCTCGCAGCCCCTTCCACGTCACACTTTCAAATGCGTCTTCTCACCTGTGCACAGCTGTTGTTCCTCCTAACTGGCCCCTAAGTTAAGCCTCAAGGGTTGCGTCCTGTGCTTTTCAGTACCTCCCATAAAGTCTAACCTCAGTCACACATTCGGGACTAAAAGAATATCAGGTGTGGAGTGGATCACCCAGTACAGAAACGGTGAGGAATTTAACCCAGCATTTCCCCCAAGACCTTCCGCCTCCCCTCCCCACAACTCTAACTGCCGGACTCCTGAGTGTCCGCTCAAACTTTAAACAGAACATCATGCCATGCAAGGATCATCCCTGTGAGTGCTTTTAGAAGATTACTCACCCACACTGACTAGCTATTTCTGTCTTACTCCTGAGAGCATAAGCGAGGCGCTTCTATACTTAAATCAAACAAGTGTAATAACTGACATTTCAGATTAGAGCTAAGAGGAGGTCTGCCCTTAAAGAGACGGCACTAATTGCTGAACCTGAGAAACAACAGGCGTCTCCCAGTCGCTGCCGCCTCTGCCTCCCCAAGGGGCTCAGGTGTGAGGGCAGTGGCCCAGCCTCCCAGGGACTGAGCAGTATGAAAGTCTCGTGGCAGTGCCCGGCTGGTCCGGGCTCCTTCCGGGCCCTGCACTGACACGGATAAATCAGAGACATCTGGCTGGCTCCTCTTCTGACACATGTGTCAGCTCCTTTCCCAGCCTCCACGCCCCCTCAGCCTAACGCACTCCTTATGCACAGAACCTGGAGTCGGCTTCCTTTCAAAACTGAACAGCTCATGACATATTAAAACGATGACCCCATATACCACTCATTTGGCATTTACCGACACTGCCTTGTTCTGGCATATTCATTTTCTGCATGTGTCCAGAGCAGGGATTCTCAAATGCAGGGCATGGGCAGGAGATAGCACGGTGCCTAATAAAGAGAGGAGGGAGTTTGGAATGTCATATTCAAAATTACCTTTAAATGACAGAATTCGCTTTGTAATTTCTAAGAGCATGTGGGGGGCAGGACAGGCTTAAGTCTCAAATAGTATTAGCTTTAAAAAAGGAGGGGAACAAAACTTGTATATAAATGTTCATGGCAGCATTATTCAAAATAGCCCAAAGGTGGAAATCACTCAAGTGTCCATCAACTGGTGAACTGATAAACAGAATGTATTATACCCAATACAGTAGAATATTATTCAACCATAAAAAAGGAACAAAGTTCTCTTACAAGAGAAATACTAACACGCACAAGAGGACATCGCAAGGACAACTATTCACAACGTGAATGATCCTCAAAAACATACCAAGTGAAAGAAGCTGGATGCAAAGGGCCATCTATTGTATGATTCCATTTATATGAAAAGTCCAAAATAGACAAATTCGAAGAAACAGGAGATTGGTGGTCAACCAGGGGATGGAAAAGAGGAAAATGGGGCATGGTTGCTAATAGGTTTGGGGTTTCCTTCGGTGGTGATGAAAATGTTCTAAAAGTTGATTGAGGTGACGGTTGCATAGCTCTGCGAATCCACTAAGAACCACTGAACTGCACATTGTAGATGAATGAGTCGTAAGGTAGGTGAATTGTACCTTTAAAAAGCTGACTACAAAGAGCAGAGAGATGGTTGAGCAACATTGACCTAAAGCAGAAGTCCTCTTAGAATCCATAAGACTGAGCACAGGCCCCAGTACAAATAGGTGTTCAAATCCTTGTCCAACAGGGCACTAACTCACAAGCCAAAAGAAATGCTTTATGTTTTCTACATGTCGGTGTGGCCCTGTTGGTCACGGCCACCGTGCTCCCTTCCTCTCCTTTCCCTGAAAGCTCTCTTGCTCTACCCCTCTTCACCTTGTGAGCTCTAACGCTCTCCCCACAATCCCTTCAATGCACCACACCGGCCTCCCCACAGAACCACATCACTGTCAAGCTGAAGGTCTTCTTCGATGTGTAAATTCCACAATTTACAGGTTAGGAGACTGAGGCCTGAAGTCCCTAAGTGATTCATCCCAGGACACAGCTTGATAAGTCTTTCAGTCAACAACTATTTATTGAAGTGCTCAGACTCAGAGGATATAGCTGTAGACAAAACGCAGTCCCTCTGGAATTTACATTCTAGTAGGAGGGAGGAAAATTAAGCAAATAAACAGATCAATATCTCAGGTGATGGGGGAGTGAGGGCACTGCTATTTTCAATATGGTGGTTAGCAAAGGCCTCTCTGATGGGGTGACATTTGAGCAGAGACCTGATAAATGTGAGGGCTGTGAGGGACATCAGGAGCTACCAAGCACCTGATATTCTTTTAGTCCCTAATGTGTAACTGTGGTTAGATTTTATGAGAAGTACTAAAACGCACAAGAAGACATCGCCAGGAAGAGTGTTCCAGGCAGAGCTATCCCAACGAGTGGAAAGGCCCTGAGTAGGGATGAGCCAGGAATAGTTCTTGCTGAGGGGATTTCACCGCTGTGCCCAGGGCTTGTTTCTTGATGATCCTGGCATTTAAGGTCCTACCCAATAGTAGATAAATAATAATAATGAGAGTGATAACAGTGGCAGCAGCAATAACGTTTATTGAGCACTTACTATATGCCAGGCATTGTTCTAAATATTTTCATACATTAACTCATTTAATGTTCACTATAACCCTATGAGGTATGGACTATTATTATTCCCATATTACAGATGAGTAAACTGAGGCACAGAGAAGTTAGGTAACTTGTCCAAAGGTTGCCCAGTTTATAAGTGGTGCAGCCAGGATACACGGTCAGGCAATCTGAATCCATCCTCCATGCTCTTGACCATGAGCCCATCCAGCTTTAGTTCTTGATATCAACGCTGCTCAGACTGCACCCTCGGCCTTCCCTGGACCTGCCTCCCCATTTTTATTGAACACAGTTTGCTGAGTCTATCTTTTAGGCCTTGCTCATTTGGCGCCTCCTTGCTTTTAACATTCTCTCCACTCGGTGAAGTCCATCTCCCATGTGACACCCACCTGGAGCTTTTTCCTGACTAGTCCTCCATGGTAGTTCTTTTCATCAAGGTGTACCTTAATTGTGTTCAATTTTAATAGTGGCCCTTCCCTGCCATCCTAGCTCCTTGAGGTTGTTCATTTTTTCTCCTCTCATTTCCATTGAAGGGTATTAATTCTCATTCAGGGATGGGAATGTAAGAAGTCTGCAATAATGGCTTGTTTAACTGAACTGCACTGAATCGCTCAATCATCACTTTTATTTGTTTTAACAGCCTTATTGAGGTATAATTAACAGATAATAAACTGAAAACATTTAAAGAGTAAACTTTGATAAGTTTTGACATACATACACACCTGTAAAACCATCACTATAATCAACATATTTAACATATCCTTCCTTCATCTCCCAAAATCTCTTCAAACATCTTTGTTTTCTCCTCTTTCCTGCCCCTTCCCCACAACCTCTATCCTACAGTAACCACTGTTTTATTTTCTGTCACTCCAGACTAGTTTGCATTTTTGAGAATTTTATATGAATAAAATTATATAGTATGAATTTTTTAATCTGCCTTTTTTCACTCGGCATAATTATTTTGAGATTCACCTATTCATTCTTTATCGCTAAGTAGTATTCCATTATATGGACATACCACAATCGTTTATCCATTCATCTTTTGATGGACATTTGCATTCTTTCCAGTTTCTGGCTATTACAAATAAAGCTGCTATGAACATGTATAATACTTTGTATGGACATATGCATTCATTTGTCTTGAGTAAATACCTAGGAATGCAATGGCTGGATCACATGCTAGGTTTACGTTTAATTTAGGAAGCTGCCAAACTATTTTCCAAAGCAACTTACAATCACTATTTTTCTAAGTCTGAAACTTTGCACATTTCCATCTTTTCCAACCCATCCCTGTGTTTCTTTTCTAGCTAACCCACCAGAGCCTGCAGGCAAGAGCCACTTAATCCTCTTCTTCCTCCCTCCTCCATTATCTGCTGTTTGTGGACATGTTCTTTTGAAGTCCAAGAACTTAGAAAATAGGGCGGATTTCCGTCTGATAAGCAAATGTTTATCTCTGTCTTAAGCAGACTCATCCCCATCAGCCTCACTAGGAACTGGAGTAAGCATCATGTTTTAAGAATTTTGAAGCCACCCTTCCCTGTGGTCAGTCTATATAGCTCTTGGCAGTTCAGTGTGTGTCTAGTAAACACCCAGAAGCCAGTGGTTCCAAACTAATTAGCCATGCCTTTTTTATACACCCATCAGCATCCAGGGTGCTCTCTCTCCTCTGAACTCAAAAAGAACCACTGTCTGAGCCATTTCTTCATCACTCATATAACACGGCAGCCTTTTATTTCATTGGGCAACTAGATTTGAGTCCCTGCTGGTATTTGTAACCTAGTGCCAGGGCTAAAGGCAAAGGAACGAGAAACCAAGGGTAAATGCTGCCCTCATACATCATGAAGTCTAGAGCAAGAACGAGATGTGGTTACAACTGAAATATTTCTCAATGGCCTTGTAATTTAGAAATCTGGGCTAAATATATTTGGGGTTTGCCAGGCAGCAAAGGGTGAGGAACAAGATGTTGAGAAGAGTTTCTCAGCAAAAGAGGAGCCATTGGTAGTCACTTTAGAATGAAGCCCCATTTCCTGGGCAGGTTAGGTGGCCTATGACATTCAGGACCAACTCAGATTTGTTTCTGTTTTCTGTACTTTGTGCTTAACCTAATTCACACAAGAGACACATCCCTTCCCTCCATTGTCCTGGTCTGCAATAATATATTTGCTGCATATTTATTAAGTGTCACTGTGTGCCAAACAGCAAGATGGTCAATGATCCCTGCGGATCTTCCAGTCCAGAGAAGGATAAGGACAAGGTGATAGCCTGTTATAATCTACTGTGGTCGGTGCCCCTGACGGAGCATGCTGGAAACTACATAGATGCACAAAGCGGGCTGTCAAGGGGTCAGGGAGGCAGCACAGGGGACTGCGCTAGGCTGAAATCAGGCAATTAGCTAAGCACACTGCCCTTTCCTCCAGGCCCTCTTTGCCAGATCACTCAAGTCATCTCCGTGGGTTAGCACTGCTGCTCCCCAACCTTGAACTATTAGTCAAAACCCCCTCCCCACCCCGCCCCCCCGGAAGTCCCTGACAATCAGGTCCCTGTCCAGAAAAGTCCTCCCCTCCTGGCAGCCTTGTGATTGCATCCTCAGCCCAGCTCGAAGTTGGCAGCCCCGCTTAGCACCGTGTCGTGGGCCATATGGCAGTACAGCTGATGCTGCGTGACGCAGGACGGCTTTGCTTTCCAATCCACGTCAGCCCCAGCTACGGGTACACTGTGGCATTTAAATTGCAGCAAGGGACCTCTGATTGGGATGGGGAAGCTAAATTAGAAGCCTGTAACATGTTTGCAACACCTACGTGAAGGATGAGCACGGCGGCAGGGCTGTGAGGGGGCCGGGCACAGCACATCAATATTTATTTATCATACTTAAGGCAGGAAACTGGGCCACCCAAGGGGACTAGGTGTGTGTGTGAGCTCTCAAAGCCTGGAGCTCGAAGGAATATTTTCCCTCTGCAAAGCCTGGATGGAGGCTGGATTACTAACAGAGGGAGACAGGAAAGCCTGTGGACAAAAAAAAACACACGTCTCAGACACTCTGGAACACCCACAGCCAAAAGTCCTCGGGGCCAAGAACTCCTTTTTCCAACCCTGGGCAACTTAGCTGCTTTATAAACATATTCTAGCAGATACATACTCCCACATGAAAGCAACTCACTGATCTAGAAGTCACACGCCTGGTCTCCTTGCCTCAGCAGATCAAAGAAAAGAGAAAAAAGTAAAAGCATCTGTACAGGCAACAGAGAGTCTCTAAGCCCTTGCATCAGAATCACACTCTTCTCACAGACCCTAACTCAAAACCTGCTTTCCCTGCTTTAGATGCACTTTATCGGCTTTGCATACCTAGCAGCAACTGTCCATCCTCAACACACTGCAGATCCCCTGACTCCCAAGGTAGCAAATTCAAAGGTGAGGAAGGCATGGATCATTTCTGTATCCTAGTTCAACTAGGAAGATTCTTTTGAACAACTGGGGGAATCTGAACATGGTTTAAGTCTCAGATGAGACTGAAGAATTACTGCTGGATTTCTCAGTTGTGGGAATGGTCTTGTGGTTATGCAAGAAATGTCTTTATTTTTTAGAGATGCAGTCGGAAATATTTGGGAGGGGAATGTTATGATGTCTGGGATTGGCTTTAGAATACTTCTGCGAAATGAAGCAAAAATGTTAAAAATCTAGATGATGAGTGTCTGGGAGTACATTGTTCTACTCACATGACTTTCATAGGTGTGAACGTTTTAATAAGAAAGTTGTTTTAAAAACTTCGGGCAGGGTAATATGCTACAGGCATACCAGCCAGCATGAGGCTGACAGCCTGACCTCAAGGGAAGAATCAGAAAATGTAAAACGCAAACCGACAACTCAAACAGCTTGGGCCAACCTAAGGTGATCTCGGAGATCCCAAATTACAAACAACCACAATAATGAATAGTCATAAGAATGACTATCAGTACCAAGAAGATACTCTCTTCTTTTTTTGAGTATACTGATATACAAGTGAGTAATTTTTATCTGAAAATACGGCCAGAAATGTTTTAGTTTTGTTTCAATTTGTACTTAAAGGGAAGTAAATTTTCAATTCTTTGGTGCAGTTGATTCTCAAAGTGTGGTTTCTGGACCACCAGCTTCAGCATCGCCTGGGAACTTGGTAGTAACGCAAATTGTCAGGCACCACCCCACACCTATTTCAATCAGAAACTCCAAGGTGGGGCCCAGCCACCTGTGCTTTCATAAGCCTTCCCCTGAAGGTGCTAGGTGAACCAGACATCAGCCTGAGCCTGCTGTACGCACAGCAGAGGAGTAAACACGCACACATCGTGCTCATACAAACTCTGTCCTACAGCCACTGCCCTGACCACAAAGCTGTAGGGTGAAGAAACAAAATGACACAGCCCCCACTAAATGTGTGGGCCCTGGGAAGTCCTATAAATCCTGAGGACTCTCCCTCTAAGTCCATGCTCCAGAGAGCCCCATAAACAGCAGGCACCCCATCTGTAGTTCAAAGGATGCACACTCTATTAAAAACGGATCGTAAATGGATTACATAACCCACTAAATCCCAACCACCCAGCAAATCCCACTGACAGCAGCAAGCTGGCTGGCTGCTTCTCTAGGCACACGGAGGTGGGGGGAGGCACCGGGGTCAGGGTGGCCTGATTGTCTGCCCGCAGAGATAGAAGATAATATGCCTGCAGGTGCGGAAATGGGGATGAGAGTGGGGAAGGACACGACAGGAAAACAAGTCCCTGCTTCAGTGTTTACTTAATAAAATCACAGAATGTTTTAGCTGAATAACAGAGATCACTGAGACCAACTCTCAGATTTATAGGTGAGGACACTTAGGCTCAGAGGTGAAGGGATTATCCTAATGTCTCACGACCAGTGAGGACATAGGGAAAAGGAAATCCAGCTTTCCTGAGTCCCAGTGCTGACTTGTTTCATTAAACATGGGGGAGGGAAGGAGGAGGCAATCTCAGTGGGTGTGGGGAGGAAGGAAGGCCGTTCAGCACTGAGTGTAGGACAGACAGGGGTATGAGGAGCGTACACGAGACAGCCAGGAGGCCCATGAAGGGGCAGGCAATCTCCAGCGACAGCATCTGAAAGCAGTTCGGGGTAGGAATCATGAAGGAATTTGCAAAGGGTCACACGATTCGTTTGCAGCACTGTTGGCCCCTCTTCAGCAAGTTGGCATCAATCAGTGTCAGACTAATTAGCCATTTTACCTACCACAGACCTGGACAAATGATGGGACAGAGAATGGGTAAGTTTTGAAGTGTGGGAGGAAGGAGAGAAAAGTCTAAAGCAGGAAGAGGAGGCCTGGCTAGGGCAGCCCTGTGAGAGGGTCACCAGGAGCTGGGTTGGCTAGATAGGGATGCTGGGCTCCAAGATGGTGTTTTGGGGCCCTGAAAGGTCAAGGCAAACAAACGTCCTGCTTCACCAACTGGCTCTGACTTCATTAACCACTGACTTCCCCGCCTAAGGGAAACAGAGGATGGAAATAACCAAGGAGATCCCTCATTTTAATTTAATTTAATGAATAATTATGGAAACTCTGTATGCAGGGTCCAACCTAGGCACAAGTAGGATATAAACATTATAAGATATGGCCGGGGAATTTGCAGTCTAGTTGGAAAAGCAGGTGTGTACAAATAGTCTTAATAGAATGATATAATGATATGATAGGAAGGTAACTACTACATCCTAAATAATTACGAGATGTCTCCCACACGTGCATGCTTTCATCTTCATTAATATTATTACCTACTAGGCATCATCTCAGTCATGCACTATGTCAGATAATCCTCGAAACAACTCTGTGATGTATATACTATTACGATGGATGAAAAAACTGAAGGAAAGAAATGAGCAGAGCTTTGTCAGATGACGATGAATAGGTCACCCCAACAGAGGGAAGAGCAGGAGCAAAGGCACACTAGCTGGAGAGCCCAGCAGGCGTTGTGAACTGACAGTGGCCCCAGTGGTAGCAGGGATGGGCTCACGGGTAATCAGATGGGAAGAGAAACTGCAAAGGGAAAAAGTGAGACACCTTAAACAAAGTTAAAGAATCTGAACGCTCTACTCTCAGTAGTAGAGTCACAAAAGTTTCCTAAGATGAGTGAGTGATCAGCGCTGCTCTGGTGGCAAAATTTAGGCTGGCTCTGAGGGCAGGCGGGCCACTGAGGGGCCTCCAATATTATCCCAGTGTATGATGTAGGGCTACTCTAACTCATGCCACCAAACCAAGTATGAGATACTAATATGTACTGAACAACCCTATATGCAAGCACCGTTCTATGTACTTCCATGTATGACCTCATTTAATCCTCAGACCAGCCCTGTGCTGTAGGGACTGCTATATCCCCATTTTATAAGGAAAGAAAACCGAGGTAAAGAAGTATTAAATAACTTGCCCAAGGTTAAGAAGCTTTACATCATTTCACTTAATCCTCTAACAACCTTGACTGGCTCAGAAAAATCACATGACTTACCCAGCTCTGTCTCTCTGATCCCAAAGCTGTACCCCACTTAAGACACAGCTCCCCACTAGGGCAGTGAGGCTACAAATGTTGGTGTGGAAATGAGGAACCATGAGTGGTAAAAATTAATAGGATACACACAAAGCCTCATAGTATATGTTTCCATATTTATATATACCTGATTTTACAAAATAGGCAAATCTGTAAAATCAGAAAGCAGATTAATGTTTGCCAGGAGCTGGAGGATGGAGGGATGAGGAGTGACTGCTTAATGGCTATAGGGCTTCCTCTGGGGTGATGAAATATTCTGGAACTACATAGTGGTAATGGTCGCACACAACTGTGAATGTGCTAAAGGTCACTAATGTATATTTTATGTTTTATGTACTTTATCACAATTAAAAAAAAAAAAGAAAAAACCCTAACGGGACAGAACAACCCTTTGGATGTGCAAACAAGAAAACTGTTGAAGTTGACATGTTATTCGCTACTTGGACTTAAGAGCCTAGAAAAATCAGCCATGCTGAAAGAACTCAGGCCACAGACAAGTAAGGTTTCCTTTATTACAGAATAGATGTTTTCTTCAAAAAATCCTCACCCTTTTACATGGTTCTTGGCCTCCACAAATATCTCTGGAAAAATGCTAAGTGTGGCCAAAGGTAAGAGGGATTTATATTAACTTCCTTTTTTCAAGTGATGTTCTAACTTCCGGTAGGACACGTGATAGAGAGGAGATTTAGTACAGTGTTTGAGAGCAAAGACTTTAGAAACTAAACAGAATCATGTTCAAGTCTAGGTTCCATCATCTACCAGTTGTGAGACTATGGAAAAGTCACTTTGCCTCACTAATATAGTACCTAAACTTCATAGGATTTTTACAAAAATTAAATGAAATTGTGTTCATAAAACACCAATTTGTTAAATGCTCATTATGTGGGTTATAATTATATAAGTGCTAAGATATGCAATTCACACCATATGAATGTCATTCCATCTCTAGAACTGTGGAATCCCACTTTGAGGCTGATGAGGCCCTCTCTTAATGACTTCCCTTAGTTTGTGCAGGGCACGGTTGGTCTGTGACCTTTAGCAGAACTGCATCCATGAGGTGTAAGCCACATGTCAACGACACTCAGTGATAGAAATTTAATTCCAACTAAACCGAGTCCCAGTGAGCTAGAAAAATGCATAATCCAAAGATGGCATCTCTTAGCTTTGGATCACACTGTACAATTTGTTTGCAGCATATTTCCTTCCTGAATATGTTTTGCTCAGCCTGACAGTGAACAGGTTGGCTTTTCTGAGCACACACCCACGGTGGGTCAGGGAACATGGCTCAAGAACACATTAAAATCCTGTTCCCTCCCTGTTTCGGAGCCTGGACAGCCTGCCCTACTCCCTTTACTCAGCTTTCGAAGGCACGACATCTCGTGTGGCCCTCCAGTTATGTGTGCCACCCAGTCAAGCCCCTATAGCACCTATGCCTTCAGAGTAGGACCGTCTTCCCCTCCCCCCATCCCAGCTCAAAGCCCGGCCTGCCCGGCTGAACTTCCTGTTGAATCGAATTGATTAATGCATGTGAGCAGCTCTGAGAAGTCCTTAGCTAGAAACAGGACAATGGAGATGATATATTTGAAAAGCCAGAGTTGTGTGCCCTCCCGAGGAAGGCTGGGTAAAGGGACATCAGGTGTTTGAGTCACGGTGCAAAGATGCAAATGTGGAGAAGGATCACGTTTTGCAGAGTCAGGGGTGCTGGCAGCAGCCTGCTTGCCAGGCACAGGGGTTTCTTTAATGAAATCCAGAGAATGAGAGTGATGAGCAACACGTGTGAAGTTTGCCTGTGCTCTCACACACAACTGAAGGCACAGGAGGGAAGGGGAACCGGGGGGTAGCTTCACACTCTGGTTCTGCCACTAATAAGGCTGGAGGACTTCGAGTATTTGACTTCTCTAAACCTTCATCTGTAAAATGGAAGTGATATTGCATACCTTCCAGGATTATTGTGAGTTTTACATGAGATTCGAGTAGGGAAAATGCCTGTCATGTCCCACAGATCAAAAAAAATTCTTTCAAATTACCTTCCAGCTGGCATTTCAGGGCCTTCAAGGGCAGACTCCTATAATCTTTGGTCAATGGTTAGCAATGAGCTCCTTATCAAAGTACCCAGTTATTGCAAATCATGGATCTGATAGGAGGGTTATATCCAGAATATATAAAGAATTCTTACAACTCAACAACAAAAAAAGGAACCATCTGATTTAAAAATGGGCAAAGGACTTGAACAGACATTTCTCCAAAGAAGATATACAGATAGTCAATAAGCACATGAAAAGATGCTCAATCTCTCTAATAATCATTAGGGAAATGCAAATGGTGGCTGCTATCAAAAAATCAATCAGTCAATCAAGTATTAGCAAGAATGTAGAGAAATTGAAACCTTTGTGCACTGTTGCTGGAAATGTAAATTGTTGCAGCCACTATGAAAAACAGTATGGCAATTCCTCAAAAAGTTAAAAATAAAATTACCATATATATGCCAGCAATTCTGGGTATGGATACATACACAAAAGAATTGAAAAGGTCTCTAGAAGACATTTGTACACCTGTGTTCATAGTAATATTATTCACAATAGCCAAAAGGTAAAAGCAGCCCAAATATCCTTTGATAGATGAATGGATAAACTAAATGTAATATATACATGCAATTGACTATTATTCAGCCTTAAAAAGGAAGGAAATTCTGACACAGGCTACAACATGCGTGAACCTGGAGGACATTATGCTAAGTGAAATAAGCCAGACAAAAAAGACAAATACTGTATAATTCCATTTATATGAGAATGAGAAAGACTGCAGAAGGAGCAGACTTGGGGAGAAAAACCAGAAGCTTAGGTTTGGACATACAGAGTGTGAGAAGCCTATTAGATACCAAGGCAAGTGGATATATAAGCCTTAAAGGAGAAATTTGGATACAAGTAAAAATTTAAGAACCATCAGCATATAGGAGGTATTCGAAGCCAGAAAACTGGATATAAGGATATAGCTAATGGTTTTCACTACATATCCAAATAAAAGCAGGAAGAGAGAAAGAGGGGAGTGGAGGGGAAGAAAAGAAATTCTCAGAAAGGAGAGACAGGCATACTTAGGATGGCTGCCTAATTTCTTTCAGTTCCACTGCCTGATTTCTTTTAACTCTCACATGTGGGCACAAAATGATTTACATATTAATTTAGGAAAGAGAAAAAATATCTTAGTATGGTAAAATTCCTCAGGCTTGTGACTTTATCTATTATAACCTCTTAGGCCATCTATTTAAATTAGCACAGTGATACAGGGTAGAGAGAATTGAGACAAGGTAGACGAGAGATTAGATGCCAAAAAAACTGAAATATAGAAAGTGGAATTCTTATCCTCATAAAGAACTCTGATATTGTTCTGGTTTCCACATCTCGTCGCTGTTCAGATATTGGGGACATTCTAAAGGGCTGGTCCATATCCATGGTCTCCCTGGGAGACAAACCGAGAAGACTGGCCAGAGCCAATTCTCTACCCCACAGGCATGCCATTAACCACCGGAAACAAAGTTGACTGGATTTACAAGTGAGATTAGAATTTTTTTTCATGCCAGATCCACTTCTATTTGGGGGCAGTTATCTGTACACATCATAAACACAGAAAAACAAAACCTCCGAGTCTTTCAGTTTGAATGAGAAAGCTTTGAATTACAGCAAGGTCCAGAGGTCAGATACCCGTGGGGCAGAGTGAGTGATGTGGATAGGGCAGAAGGGAAGAAAAGTTGTTTAGCGGAGGGATGAGAAAGCTAAATACACCCGAGCAGATGGGGAAAGGAAACCTCAGAGGCTCTGATTCTAGGCACAAGATCTCGGGCCACTGCAGAGAGAGAAGCAGAGGGCCTGTCAGAGCACAGTGAGACATGGGGCATCTGTGTACCGGGGCTCCGTGTCCTGGCCCCACCACTTCCTACCACAATCTGCCTCCATTGCTGCAGGAAGGTAGAAAATGTACAACATGATATGGTTTCTGGGACTCCCAATAATACACAGGGGCAATTATAAGATGTGATTGATCTCAGAGTCCCCAGAAAGTGGCCCTCCTTGTCCTGCAAACCTCCCCTCTTCACACCCCCACCACACCCCACAGCTCGTCTAAAATTCTGCTCGGGCCAGTTCAGTCCTTTAGGTTCGACCAGAAGGCACATCAGGAACACCTGGAGAACTTAGAAAAATACAGATTCTGTGGCATCGCATGAGACTCCCAAATCAGAATCACCAGAACTGAAAAGTCAGGCAAGTGCAATTTTTAAAACCACTTCGTATGATTCTAATGTATGGCCAGAACTGAGAGAAAAACATTGCCTGCTCTAGGAAATGTTTTGGGAAGCAAAACTGCAGACTTTCCACTTGATAGATGGTTATAATAACAATCACTACCCTTGACTGACTGAGAGCCTCTTATGTTCCTGATTCTGATCCTGAGCTGTGCACTTATGCACATTGTCTCTATTATTTCTCATACCAAACAACACAGTTGGTATCATTATTCTCACCTTAAGATGAGGAAACTAAGCTCAGAGACACTAAGCAAGTTCCCAAGATTACTCAGCTTGTGATGGTTCAAGATTTGAACCCACGGCTATCTGCCTCTTTCCTGTACGTCATTTATTAGATGCACTATCTAAAAAAACAACAGCCAAATCCACAATCAACTTAGCTCCCAGGAGTCAGGCTCCTTCCTGTACATTCAGGTCTCCGCACCCTTCACCAGGGCCCGGCAATGAGGTCATTCTGGCACTCGGGCCGTCTCTGGCCAAGCCAGCTTCCTATTTTGATGGCTCAGAAGCTAAGAGAACATCTGTAGGGACCAGGGCCGGAATCAAGCGCTCATAGACGGCTAATGTGGGTGTTAGCTCAAACTATTTGGACTAAACAGAATCTAAGAAACCTCGTGCTTTGGGCAGGGTTTTGAAAAGCAGTGTGGGTAGGGGGAATACCCACGCCCACGATACGGATGTGAGGAATAAGTAAATGTACACAGATGTAGCCAGGCAGGGCGGGATCTGAAAGATAAACCAGAGCTGGCTCAGTGGGAAGGGATGAGCTAACTTCCGACATTAGCTTCTCCTGGTTCCATTCTCCGGAGCAACTTCAAAGGCAGAAAAGCATCAGCTTAGCCTGGAAGGCTCCTGGACCTGTCTGTGAGGGGTAGGAAGTAGCAGGAGAGGAGAAAGACTTCCATGAAGTTGTCCTTGGCTGATTCTTTATTCTGATTCTTAGAGATTTAACCTGGTCAGTGTGGATAAGGAAAAAAAGGAGTATACGTAGGCTGTTGTCCTCTGCTCCCTTTCATGGATAATTCTGAGGCTGCTTATTAGAGACTAGGAGAGCCTTGGCTGTGTCCCCAGGTGCCAGCTGGCAGTCTCCTCCCTGCCTCAGACTTTCTGTAGCACCTGAGTTTATATCTCCTTCAAGGAGGCAGGTCCAGAAGGCTGTCTATCACAGCCTTAGGGTACATCTGGTCAGAATAAAGACTTCTTCCATTGCTGGGAGGAGGTGGAGAGCACCTGGAAAGAGGAACAAACTCACAAGTCCTCTGCAGTCCAACCGCAGCCTGTCTTTCCAACATCACTACAGCATAGGCATGATTGCAGTGCTGTCAGAGGTTGAGCAGCTAACAAGCATTACAGGGGATTCACTGGGAGACCCTCGCATCCCATGGCCTCTCCCGAGGCCCACCGAGAGGACTTTGCAGCAGCAGAGCCCTGTTGTATTTCTCTGGCTGCAGCGGCTGTTGTGCTGGCGGCCTTCCCAGGTAATCCAGCACAGGCTGTATTAGCATCGAGCTCCCTCCTGAACCTGCCCTTCGAGACCACAGCCCGCAGCCTGTCAACAGTGCCATTCAGCCCGGGCACAGGCCCAAAACATGCACATGCCCATCTGCTAGGCTGGGCTGAGTTGGGCTGGCAAGATCTGTGACCTGATGGGTGGACCCTGGCCGGGGACCAGGTCAGAGCAGGAGAGCAGGCCTCCTTCAACCAGGGCAGTGCTGGCTTCCCCCAGAGGAGCCCTTGTACTCTCTTTGCCAAAGCCAAGCCCCATTCTTCTGGTGCTATCTGCCCCAGCAGACCCTGCCCTTCATCCCCAGTGGGCTCAAGGGGATGGCACTCGGGCTGTCCCCAAAACAGATGGGGTGTTTTCCTAAAACTTAAAGCCAGAAAGTGTCAGACCTGTGTAGGCTAAAAACAAACTATAAACCACCACCAGGAAATGTTTCTCGGGAGTTTTATTTCAAGTAGGGTTGTTCAATCTGATTTTTCAATGTACCGAAAATATCCTCTAGGTGGTGAACATACACGATCTGTCTGAGACCAGTCTTACCTGCAGCTTAGCGCAAACCTGCTTCCCTAAGTGATGGCTCCTCTGCAGGCACAGAGAGAGGCGATCCTCTCTGGGATTGCTGAAGCCAGCTTCCTGACACCTCGATGTACCACCAGAGTGTTACCTATTTTACTTCCAGCAATTGGTGAGCAATTTTTTTTTTTCAAGAGAGTTAGTTCAGAAAACAATTAAAATGTTTGCGGCATATATATAATATGCACGTATATTTAATCAGATGCTTTAAATCAAAAAAAGTGGTAGATATTTACAATTGAAAGTATTTATTATTTCCCTGTCAGTAGAGACTTTCATTGAGCAGAAGGCTACTCGAACTTCAGAAATCACTGTGTATATTATGCAGTATCTCTTTATCATGCTGTACCTTTGAACAAGTGTGGTATGAGATGAGAATTAGGGTAGGGCAGGGAGAAATCAAAACATTTAGGGGTGCAGAAGTGAATAATCAGACAGGAATGAAAAAGGAAAATGCTCACATTGTAATGAAATGAGTGAGAAGTGACTGGGAAGGCATTTGAGGGAACAGGGAGTACAGAGACTACATGAAAAAGACAGAAAAGACGGTCCCTGGGGAGACTCCCGGAGCCAAGGACATAAAGGCTGGATGAGGAAGACCTGCAATGCGAAGGGAGAAAGGGGAATCCCAGTAGGTCCTAAAGAATGCATCGGGTGGCAGAGGAGGAGGAGCACCGACCCCCGACCCCTGACTCAGCCCAAGGGAGGGGAGCTGGGCACAGCTTCACTGCTCAGGTCGGACTGCAACAGCAGAAGTAGCTGACGCAGTAGAAGGTTCACTTCCCAGGGAATGAGACTAAGTATTTTTGAATGACTGTAAATCTTTGTGGTTTTTTATTCTTGATATTAGATGATGGTAGTATCTCAAAGCTACTAACTTTATCACAGCCTAAAGTTAAAATGCAAATCCATTGTTACTTGGGCCTGAATAGGATCTGAGATCAAGAATTTTTGTTGTTTTTATTAAGGTATAATTTATATGCTGTAAAATTCATCCTCTTTAGTGTATGGTTCTGTGAATTTGGACAAATATATATAGTCTTGTAAACATCAGCATAATCAAGTTATAAAACAGTCTATTACCTTAAATTTTTTTCCCATGGCCCTTTGCGGTCAGTCCCCCATCTCTACCCCACTCCTCGCATCTGTTTTCCAAATCTATAGTTGGCCTTTTCCAGAATGTCATATACATGGGATCAAACAGTATGTAGCCTTTTGAGTCTGGTTTCTTTCACTTGGCATACACTTTGAGCTCAGTATCAGGTTTTTAAAGAGGATGGGAAGAAAAAGGATTCGAAGGAACTGGGCATTAGCTGAGTCCTCAGACAGGCCCAAAAGGATCCAGAAAAAGGAAGATAGGCACCCCAAAGATGCAATCTGCTACCTTTGCTACTGGGCCCAGGGCTGTTCCTAAACTGAAAAGGGCCGACACATAGACATAAAAAGACATTGGTTGTCCAGAACAACTTAGGGTAATTCAAAGAACATGAACTTTCGTCAGGAGACACGTACTTCAGTCTGCTGTATGATCTTGAGTTAGTCTTTCTGACACTCATAAATTCCTTTTCTGTCTAATGAGGCCCCGACCCAGCTAATCAGAGTACTATGTCTCTTTGGCCGCAACGATGAACTCAAGAATAGACTCTGCCAGTGACTTCTGCTGAAGCTATCAGGAAAGACACCTTATCTTGTCATTCTGCGGGTTCCTAAATACTAATAGTTGAATTTAAGCCATTTCTGCCACCACATGGGAAGAACTGGCCTATGAATATATCCAGCCAGAAGACAGTGGCCTGGAGAGACAAAGACAGCAACATGCTGACATTCTACAAGCACCCTGATCCAACTTGGTTTCTACCTATCCCTGGGCTGGTACATGAACCAAATATGATTCCCAATCCTGCACCTTTAAGAGCTATCACATCTTAATTTCCCATAACTCTAAGGCCAGAGGCCAAGCATTTGTTATGCCACATATGACAACAAACATCTAAGACTTTACAGCATTAGCTGGCCTTCTTAGAAACTCATGCTGGCTCTTCCCAAGATGCTCATATCCAGTACAGTTCAGCCAATACTTACTGGGAACAAAGTATAAGGCTAGGATCTGTAGTTATATAAGGGTTAATAAGATATAATCTCTATCATAAAGGCAATTCGAAGGAAAGAGAAAACACATTTGGTTGGGAAAATCAGTAGATCCTTAAAAATGCGTTATTTGAGAATGGATGAGATTCCAAACGGTGGAGAAGAAAGGGAAGGGCATGTAGGGTAAGGCAAGGCAGAAGCAAAGGGAGACAATAATGAGCTCATTCAGAAAACAGCAAATAAGCCCTTTGGTCAAAGTGTAGTTAATCTACAGGTGAAGGAATTGAGTCGGAAAGACTGAGTAAATACGAGAGAAGAGTCTGCTGCTAGGCCAGAAGTCATTCTTCGATTCCAAAGCAAAGAGAAAACCCTCAAAGATTTGAGCAGGAAAATAACATAATTAAAACTGTGTCAATTAATGATTTTAATTAATATAATTAAAACTATAAATCTGGTAATAACGTGTAGGCTGAACCTGAACATGAGCGCAGTTGGCAGCGGGGAGGCCAGGTAAGAGGAAACCACAGGAGTCTGGGCAAAAAGTTACAGGCGCCTGCGCCAGGACTGCAGAAAGGGGGAGTGTGGTACGAGAGGCTGTCAGGAAACAACAGTAAGCACTTGCAAGGAAGTACCGAGGACAAGGGGGAAAGGAATGATACAGAGGGGGCCAGCCATGGACATCGAAAGAACAGAGAGGTGTGTTATTGTCAAGAAAGGAAGCTGAAGTTAGGAGAGGCTTATTAAGTTCATTCTGGATTTGTTGAATTTGGGATGCTGGGGTAATATTCAGGCCGAGATGTTCAAGAAGCATTTGGAAGTGTAAACAACTTAGCAGACAGAGTAAGTCTTGGGATCCAGAACAAGGAAAGGAAAAACTGTGAGGCAGATGGGGACTCTGAGCAGAGCGTGGAGGACCTCCGAGAGAGAGGGTGGTGGGAGGAATCTGCAGAGGGCACCTGGCTGGACTTGACTCTTCCAACCCTGACTTTCTGTGTATCTTATGGCTCCAAGGGAGAAGAAGATCCAGTAATGGCAGACACTGGGAAACATCTACATGTCAGGGATGAAAGGAGATGCGCCCCTGAAAGCAGAAAAGGAGCCAGGAGATCAGAGGAAGAACCAGTAGGACTCCACCAGGAAGCCAAGGGGAAGAGCCATGGGCCTTGGGCAAATCAGCCTCCGTTTTGGGCCTCCATTGCCAGCTGTGTGGATGGACACACTGCTTCCTGCTCTGCCTCCTGGACTACCCCACAAAAAGGGTGGACAGGTGATATATATATGAGTGTTCTGAGGAAGAACGCAGAATGTTCCACATATTCTGAGCCTGATTCCACCAGGCTCCAGGCAGGGTGGGAAAGGGAGACAATTCCCCGAGGAGTATTTGGGAGTTCCCGATTTATCTAAAAGATGAGAGAAAGCTCAAGCAAGCAGTCAGCCTGTAAGCGAGCCAAGGCGTGGGCCAGGGGTAATTCATGCTCGCTTGCTCACCCACCTCTCATCAGGCTTTCATTTTGAAGACAGCTGCGTAGGAGGAGCATTTGGTCTCACATTGGCAAAGCTGGCACATCCACACTCCCTTAGGAACTGTCCAGCTCCCTGTGCTTCAGGAGTGACACTGGTCACCAGGTTTGGCCCTCAGCACACAGAACGAAAGGGTACACACAACTGACAACTATCTGCCCCCGCCCCCCGAAGGTGACAGCTATCTCTCTCCCCTTCAGAATGACTGTGACCCTCCTCCCTCTGCCCTACCTAATCCCCAATCGTTCCCATTCCCCGAAATCTGGATTTGGGCCTCACCTCCTTAGGAAATCTCCCCTGACCACCTTCTCCAAAATGATCCTTATCCAAATGATCCTTTGTATTTCCAAAGCATCTGAGGTTGCAGGATCTAGTCACTTATCCACCACTCTCTAGTGTTCCTACTCCTTCATTCTTTCCATAAAACTTCCTGCACACCTACTGGAGGATACTTGGAGACAAGCAATGTACAGGATAATAGAAGGAAAGAAGTTCAGCCTTTTCTGTTTTCTAGAAATTGACTGTGTAACAGGAGTGAGAATGGCCCCAAATGTAACCACAACATCTACTAGGAAGTGAGAGGAGCCTTAAAATTGATGGAGATGCAGACAGTATCAGAGAAGTCAGAGCAAGGGGCAAACTCCAGCGCAGGTGAACTCAGGGAAGGCTTCCTGGAAGTGGTGACCTGTCTGATTTGCCTAACAGATTAATTTATATGTAGGCAACTGATTTCTTCCCATGACCCTCCAGCCCTGACACATGACAGTACTGAAGCACAGTGCTTTAAGGAATATGATCTAGTCACAGGAACATGGGCCGTGTTGTCGCACAGACCTGCCTTTCAGCCCTGCCTATCAGGTAATAGCTCTCGAACCCTGGAAAAGTGACTTATCTTTCACAACCTTAGTTTCCCATCTATGACACAGGGATGAAAGTGCATATGTCAAATGGATATGGTAAAGAATAAATGAAACAGTACATGAAACGACTTAGCGCAGCACCTAGCACACAGCAGGTACCCATTTAGTGTTAGTCTCCTTCTCTACCCCCTAAACCCTAACACCAGAATCCAAGCCCTGGACCTTATGAGTAGCATCTCTTTTCCTTGCCTCCATGTTCCCCAAGATCAGGGTCCGGCCTGCCTTCCTCATTCATTTCCATGTGCACCTCTGGACAAAATGCAGAAAAAGTTCATGTTCTAAGAGTTATTTTCTCTTTGGTGCCTCCAACACCTGACTTTTCTGCTACTTTCCATCTCCCCTGAGCTCTTGTCCCTTCCTATTAATCTGCTAAGAACCAGCACTTACATAGGTATGTACCAGGCACCCTGTTATTGCTTTAGAGGCACTACTTCACTCAAACGGCTTTATGTGGTAGACACCATTATTAACCCCATTTCACAGATGACAAAACTGGGGCACTGGGAGACATTCAATGACTTGTCCATGGTCACCAAAACTAACACATGGGGAGCGGGTGGCAACCCCAAGTAAAGTTTGATCCAAAGTTTCTGTCTTTAGCTCCAAACTGTACTGCCTCACATGTCTTACAGCTTCTTTATGTCTTCATGTCTTTAGATTGCTCTTTTTAGGAACTGAATGGCTCTGAGATAGTTATTCGCATTGAGGTGACAGTCTCTGAGAAATGCAAAGAGCCGAAGGGGAGGCTGCAGGAAGGATGGCAAGCTTTAACTCAAAGATATAAACATCTGATGGTGAGAGATATGGCAGACAGCGCTGTCATTGACCTCAAACCATCTCACGGTGTTGCAGTCACATCTGTCCCTAGGACTCCAAGGGATTTGCTCACATGGCTATTGTTTCCTCCAGAGGCTGCCCTGGCCTAGTGTCACAGGTTGGGCTCTTGGAAAGCCAGTTCTGAGATGGAGATGTGTACAGAGGTTTACTGGGTTCTGCTTTCAGCACCCACCCCTGCAGAAGGAGTGGTGGAAGTCAGATGGGGCAGAGGGAGAAGCTGGACACGATGCAGCCACAAAGGTCTTATCCAATCCTAAGGGGAACTCTACAGGGAGGATGACCTTTCAGAGTTGTCCCAGTAAGGGATTGGGGTCTTTTTATTCCCCATACGCCAGTCATTCCATGCAGGCTACTCCCACAGAGGCACATGACCTTGGGTGGAAAAGTTCTCTTCAGCTGAGGGCCATCGCCTGGGGAGAGGAGACTGCTGTGACTGTGAGCAGTCACAACAGTCTCCACCCTCAGCAGCTGGGAGAATGGGTGCTTCAAGCTTGTAGGGGGTCCGTGTATCACACCACCCACCAAAACACTCCAGGTCAGGGATCATCTCGACATGCACTAGAGGCCCAAGCCAGAAGTCCTGCTGCTCCCAGGAAGGTAGAGAGTGTTTAGACCAGGACACCTCATCTCCCCTCCAGTTTGCCTGACTCCCCAGCTTCACCATAAAGCTGCTCTTGTCCTACAGACATTTGCTCACTTCCAACACTGAACACATTCCCACGGAGGAACACAATGCCTAAATAACATGGGTAATGGCCAAGAACAGTGCATTTGATTATTCAGTAATCTCTTGGTTGTATGACAGGTACTCTGAAGCACAAGGCTGTCTTGTGAGTTGATATCAATATACAAAGAACCTCAAATATCCAAAGATTTTGACATGTGATTCTGGGTGGAATGTACTTGCAATGGCATTGGGGGCTCACCCATGGAAAAACTCAAATTTCTGAGACATATCTGTCCTCAGCCGCCCCATGTGGAGCCCTCTGTCTACACTGGGATGTCTAGGACCCCCATATTCTCTCTTCCCCTCTAATGACAGTTTGTCGCAGGTAACACTCTCAAAAATTTCATTTATAAAAATGTTCAAATGACTGACAAAACAGTGTGATCCTTCTCTAGAACATCTGTATTTTAACCCAGTCATTAAAAGGTTTAAGTTATAGAAAAGACTTTCTAAAAGTGGAATTTCAAGGACTGTGGTGGAAGGCAGGACAGACCCTCTTTGGAATGGGGGATCGTCTCTAATGCTTAATTTGCATCACAGATAGCAGCCTGCTTAATAGAAAAATCCAAGAGCTCAGAAGACCTTGGATTTTTAGGCTTAGGTCTCCCAGTTACTACCCCATAATCAAGACATTTAACATCTCTGAGTCTCTCTCATCAATAAAATGAATGTGAGAACTAAGGAAGGAAAACTTGATTACTCCCGATAGCTAAGATATGGAAACAGTCCAAATGTCCATCAACAGAAGAATAGGTAAAGAAAATGTGATACATACATACAATGGAATATTATTCGGCCTTAAAAAAGAAGGAAATTCTGCCATATGTGCAACATAGATGAACCTGGAGGACACTATACTAAATGAAACAAGCCAGTCACAGAAGGGCAAATTCTGTACAATTTCACTTATATGAGGTCTCTAAAATAGTCAAACTCATAGAAACAGAAAGTGGAATGGTGGTTGCCAGGCCTGAGGGGAGGGGGAATTGGGGAGCAGCTGCTGTTCAGTGTGTACAGAGTTTCGATTATGCAGGTTGAGCAAGTTCTAGAGATCCGCCGTATAATATTTTGAGCCTATAGATAATAATACTGTCTTGTACACTTAAAAATTGGTTAAGAGAGTAGTCTCATGTTAAGTGCTCTTACCACAATTAAAAAAAAAAAAAGAAGAAGAAACCCTTAAGGGAAGGGACTCGTTAATGAAAAATCTCCAGACAGATGTTTATTACTCTAGTAATACTCCAGTTCCCCATCCCCTGAGTATCTCTCCCAGGCCACACATTGATAGATCAGGCCCACATAAGCCATAGAACTAATGGTCCTAAAATATTGACCAGAACGCCACAGGGGACGGGGCTGCTTCCTCTAGGTGAACACTCTGGGCCCAAGAGGCTGAGTTATGAAAGTCAGGCAAAATCTTCAGTAAGTTGTCTCCATTCTTAAACCACAGGACATCACCATCCCTTGCTCACCTGACAGTAGCTATAATAACCATCCCCTTCTCTAAAAGCAAAGGTGAATGTTAACTAATCACAACCGTCAACTGGCCTTAAAACCTATCTTTGCTAGTCTCCAGCAATTGCCTTATGCCTGAGAATTCTCTCTGGTTTGAAAGCAGCTAAACTTTCACTATTTTCCACATTCCTATTTCCTTCACCTCAAGATTTTCATTAATAGCCTCCACGTGCTGTTTCACACCAAATGAGACTTGGGTCCCTTTCAGGTAAATCAGGGAAATATTATTTTCATGTTTCATGAATGTAAAAATTTATTTTTAAAATATTTTACAAATAATAGCTCTCTGTCTCCTATGATCTGCTGGGCAGAAACACAAAGTTTCTTTTTCCTAATGCAAACTATTCCTTGAGAGAAGTATCTTTAAGACACAGAAAACAAACTGCTAGCAATGAAAGCGCTTGACAGTTAAAAATGTGTTGTGCTCTGTTAAGCCCCCAACGGCTCTTCAGGCTCCGTGTCCTCGGCAGCATGACTGTACCCCCAGTGCTGTTCTCCTGATGTGCGGTTTTCACTTATCTTCCTCTTTTCTAAACCGAGGTTAACAAAGGAACTCAAAAGCATGCATTCTTGTCAGTCTTTTGAATTATAAAATTAAGACCCTATATCTTTTTAAAAAGTACAAAATGTGCCCATGACCAAAGATCTTCTCATAGTGATCTATTTCTCTCAGCAGAGTCCAAATGGGTCTAGAACCCTACTTTCAGTCTGGGGGGTTCCTAAGCCATTGCCAAGTCTGCTCCCCTTGGGGATGAGTTGAAGGTATCAGTCTTTCTCCTGTAAAGGATGAACAGAGCATCCCTCAGCCTCTACTCTGGCCTACATCAGTCAGCATGCAGCCTGATCAGTGAGACTACCAAAGTCCCTTGGAATATTTTCTATTTGAATTTGAAAAACAAGCCCGCATGGAGAATGAAGGCTCTGGCACAGCTCAGAATCTCTAGTACAGATTCAAAAACAGCTGCATTCCTGAGTATGTAGATCCCTTCAATGCCATGTAAGACTTCACATAAACCAGAAATCAGTGATCATAGCCTCACAGGGTCTGAGTAACAGCCTTCAGGCCACCGCATCAGGAAGGGGAGAAGAAAAAGAGAGAAGGGCATAAAAGGGAGAGACACAGATGCATATGCAGACAGAAGCCCTCAGCTAGCCTGGCACCACAACTGCATGGACACGACTGTCCACATTGGGGACATACTCTGACAATAAAGACGATGCAACTGACCCCCACTAAGAAGGCAAGTGCTTGAGTTGAGGATGAGTTTCATGGAGTCTTCCATCCACTTTTTCTCCACCCTCTTTCTCAGTCTCCCATAAGCCAATGAAAGAAGGAACTGCATTATGCCCTCCGCTGCCCTGACTGCCTAAATTAAGCCACCAAGGACCCTTGGTATCAGTGACACGGTATCAGACCCTTTACATTCTCAGGATAAAGATTCTGTACCACAGAAAAGGCTCCAAGGGAAGAAGCCCAGGCTCCCGAGTCATCATGGTCAGAATCCTACCTTTGTAACATAGTACAAGAGAGAGGCTCCTAATGAGAGAGGAGAAAGGAGAAAGGGGTGAAAGTGGGGGTGGGGGGGAATGAGAGCAGGGAGAAAGCCTAACTTGGCAAACACAGTGCGGCACAGCTTAATGGTTCAGAACCAGTGCTCTGGAGTCACTCCGTTCTCAGTTCAATCTCCGCACCATTACTTATTAACATCTGACTCTAACCACATTGCTCAACCTCTCTAACCTTACAGGAGGGATGAAAATAATGCCTCCCTCAAACAGTCATTACAAGAAATAAAGGACGTGATGTGCAAAAAGCACGTAACATGGGGCCTCTATAAGTGGTAGTTGTTGTTATTATTTCCTGAGATACTGAAAAAAAACATGAACTGGTGAACAGAGACTTAGACTTGAGTCAGGCGACCTGGGTTTTCAGTTCCCCAATTCATAAAACAAGGGGCTTATAATTAAGATTCCTTCTAGCTCGGATATTCTAGAAGTCTGTGACTAAGAGGTAAAGACTAAAATGTAATGCGGGTTATTATAATTGTAACATAATGACACTCAGTAGCACATTCACCATCATCAAAGAAGCTACATGCACAACAGGATTATGTGAAGAGTAAGAGTGTTTGGGTGTGGGAAGGTTGGGGGAGGGGTGGTGGTGGGGAAAGGGGTGGTTAACCACAACTGACATTGCTCATATTGTTTGTTATTCTTTGGTTTGCTAGACCAGACTTCAGAAAAGTTTCTGGCCATGTAGATACCAGGCAGACAATTAGGGTCTTATTAAAGTTTCACTTAAAATCAGGAGGAAGAGATTTCTCCTTGCTCTAACCTTGAAATCTTTGCCCTTAGAAGTCAAAACTGATAGTACCTTTCATTTATATAGAACAGCTCCTCACCTGTCATCTTACTTACTTGATGGGCCACAAAAGGCTTTCAGAAAGAACTGAAGTCACACTCTATAAATTACACTTAAACATAGAGTGAAACATGGTGTTCACACAAGACACCGCCGCCCTCAGCCTAGTTTAAACCAGTGAGGACTTAAGTCTCCTCGGCGTCCTTCTTGGCTCCCCAGAATACTGGTACAATGTGAAAATACGTGCCCAAAATGGAGAGCCAAGAGACAAAGACCACTGCAACGGCAAGAAACCAGCGTCATCAGGCCTCAAACGACAGCCAGCACATCCGAGTGGAATGACAGATGTTACACAAAAGCTTGGATGAGTCCTCTAAGCTACTGGGATTGCCCTCTCTCCCAGTGAAATCCTCTTATCCTTTAAGGTAGAGTTCAAGCCCCCATTCTCCTGGATAATGATAATACTGCACCCCACTGGTCTCTCCCATTAGGGAGACCCACTCACAATTACTGTCCTGAGCTCAATGAACATACAGAACCTCCTGCCATTGCTTGTTCTCTGTCTTCGATACATATCTACTTATGAAAGCACCTCCAAACGGTTTTCTTTTATCTCCCATATTACCTTGCACTTGGCTCACAATGAATAAATAACTATGGCCTAAACAGGTAAGTACACCATTCTGAGTATACATATAATTTTCTTCTCAGGAGAAGACTGCACCATTGGCCTCATAAAGATTAACTACGCCCAGTCATATATAAAGAATTTCACCTTGGGCAGATAAGGGACTGTACTATGCCATACATCCAGGCATACATCTTCGCCTAGACAGTTTGTTCAGTGAATGGCAGGTCTATTAATAAGAATGCCAAGGCTGAATCTTAAAACCGATACAGCTTGACAATACTAAGCCTTCACATACATACTTATTCTTGTTTCCCAGGAGGAAGGTAAGACTCGGAAAGGTTAAATGGCATGCCTGAGGCCATCCAACCAACAAACAGCAAAGTCAGCGCTGAAATTCAGTTCCAATCTCCTTTCACTACCCACATCCACTCTACAAGGCCCTATGTCAATTGGCTAAACAGGAAGGCTGAAAGCACAAGATATAGTGTCAGAAGCCAAAGTCTCCCAGGGCATATCTGATTCCTTAAACTATCAATATTTTGTATAAGAAAAATATACCTTTCAAAAGAATATAGAATCAAAACTATGCAGTGGAGACTCCAACACCCTGTCCAGAATCTGAAGCCAGGCCGTGCTAATTGGAGATTCGAGACTATTTAAGCTACTCAAAAACAAGAACTAAAAGCAGGATCTCCTAAAGAGTGTAAGAGCAGGCCATATCATCACAGCATGAAGAAATTAAAAGAACATGTGTTAGAATATTAAATTCAAAACCAGTGAGCTGTCCTGAGTGGCAGAAAATCCACAGCGGGCAGAGTGAATGGTGAATCATGACCATCCGCAAGGCATACTCACTTGGAAAAAGGACATTACCTTCTCAGTGAAGAGCAACAAGCAGCACATACTTAACCTAGAGCCCAGAAGCCCATCTGTGTTGAAAATTAACACTTACACCTCAGGCCGTGGAAGATTCCTGGGCTCGTTGCAGGCACTCTCTAATCACCACCTTGGAAACACATGTGAACTGGATTCTGGGCTCACAAGGGCCTCTCTACCCCCATTCCATATTTTAACACAGAGGATTCACAGCTTTTATAACAAGAATCTGGAGGGCTGAACAACCACATGTGTAAACCATGTGGACTAAAAGCTCCGAGAGGGAAGAAGTGGCCTCTCATACTCCATTTGTTTCCCACTGTCAGCAAATGGAGCATATGCTATTAACTTACCTTCTAGCCTACAACAATGCATTCCTGGGTTTCTATGAGCAGAGCCACAAGGTGTCTTTGTTACACACAGGACGTGAGATTAGAACGCGATATGGAACAGGCCAACTCTGTCACCGCCACTGAATCACACCTGGTTAGTCCACTCAGACTCAAGACCACGCGAACGTTCCAAGAAGTAAAAGGATGTCTCATCTGCTTTCTTTCTTCTTCCCGTTTCTCAAGGAAGACCCGCCCAAGCCATCATCCCAAGTTCGGCATCCTCTTCTGCCTACGTTTAAGTTCTACTGGGTCACAGCAGTGATTCCCGAAGTGTGGTCTGGGGACCTCTGGGGGTCCCTTAGGCCTTTTCAGTAGGTCTGCAGGGTCGAAATTATTTTCATAATAATACAAACACATGTTTTTGGTCTCTTACACTCTCCGGAGTGTACAGTGAAGTTTCTAGGAACTATATAACGTGTGCTATGCAACAGACTGAATACAGAAGCAGATAGAAGAACCCAGCTGACTTCTATTAAGCCGGACATTAAAGGGATTGGCAAAACTATAAAATAATGCCATGCTTCTAAGATTTTTGTTTTGGAAAATGTAATCACATTTCACAAAAATATGCTCTTATGTTAATATGTAATTGGTTTATTTTTAATTAATTTTAAAATGTATCAGTTTTCATTTTAACATGGTAAATATTGATAGATATGGCTCACATAAACAAAAACCCTCTGGAGTCTGCAATATTTAAATAATTTAAATTTTGGTTTTGAGACCCAAAAGTTTGAGAATCACTAGTTCAGAAGAATGAAAGATGCTCGCATCCCTTCTTTTTCTTTAGAAACTAAATCTGAACAACTCTGCTGTTTCCTGCCCATCAGATCCTACCTTCAGGCTCTCCTTCAAGCCCCACCTCCTCCACCAAATCTTCCTGATGACCCAGCTCTCTGAGAACTCAATCTTCTGATCTCCCCTGAAAACTAGTTTTTCTATGTCACCTAGCATTGCATCATACACTGCCCTATGACACATCCACTGCATTATTGTCCTGGGTTATGCAACTTCTGTTGTTATTAACTTTCCCTTTGGGTGTGTCTTGCTTCCCCAAGGCAACGTGGAACTGTAAAAATGGGTCTGAATCCTTGCTTTGCCTCTTAACTAGCTGGCTGACCTTGGGCAAGTTACAGAGCCTCAGTTTCCTTGTTTCTAAAACATAGAGTAGGCAGAAACCTGCTCCTCCAACACCACCTAGTTCAGGAGTTTTCTGAGAACAAACTGCTATAATAATCCTAAGTGCCAAGCATGGTGCTGGCATGCAGGAGACAGATCAATCTTCCCAACTATGTTGACAGACAGAAATTACCTTAACTATCATGTGCATTTATTTGGTAAATAAATGAATGATGCATGAATCAATACATAAAGTTTTGGTCTCACTAGGGGACAGTACGCCCTCATAAGAGAACATTTGTAAATGAGTGTGGGCAAAGAGGGCTACTGGCTTTTAGTGAGCAAGAATCATTGGCATTTAGTGGGCAGGGACATACCTAAGAATCCGTTCGCTCAAATACCATAGATTTCTATCTCAGACATGAATTTTATCATCTTAATATCCTGGTACCTTTCAAGGTCGTAAGCTTCTCACTCACTTATATAAGAGGGCCCCTAGTGTTTCTCCCCAAGCAGTTCGTAGGGGGTCTCTGGAGTATCCTCAGATCCCTAAGAGGAATACCAGATCTTCGGACCTCCCAGGTAGTTAGTTCTCTCACCAAATAACAGGTTTAAATGATAGTGTGTCCATTTCGCTTTACCTCAACTCTCCAGAAGGATAGAAAAGTGGTTGCTCCCAGCTTTGGTGGCTTGTGTCCTTAACGTACGGCACCTTCCTACACTTCTCCTACCCTGATATCCTCCTGAAGAAAAAAAACCTTAATAATTAGAAATATAGTTTGCCCTCTGTAAATAAAACAGTAAGATCAACACAAAAATGAATCAGTGCTAATATAAGCAAAGTCAATCACTTAGACAAGATCTCGATCAGATTAAACACCAACATAATCTCAGAAAAACTGGAGGCTGAGGTGGGACTGGAGAGGTTTGGGGGGAGGGGAGAACAAGCAGAGACCTAAGGAGGAGGGAAGTCCTAGCATACAATGACAGTGCCGGGCCCATCACTGCCTACAGATGGGAGTATCCTATGGTGAGGATGGATGCCTCAGGCCTTCTCCACCTGTGGATACTAAACCATTTTTCCAAACTTCAGACTGTGAAGTATAGTCTCAAGAGATGCTGCATAAATTTTAATACATTTGGGCAACATTAGGAGAGATATAACCCCATATTAGCAAATTAAAGGCTCTGATAAGCTCTGAAGTAAAGAAATCTGTTTAACTTTTAACTCAATGTTCCCAAACTCATTTGACCATAGAACCATTTCTTTATGGAACAACCAGTAACATCTCACAGAACTAGATTTATCAAGATTCTCAGCCTTGTTCCTGTTCCTTGGAACCCCAGATTAAACAGTGAAATCACTGAACTAAATTTCTTGTCTCTGATTCCAGCATCAGAGATGGGCTTTCTGCAGAGCCTGCCTCCAGATCTAGAACAGGATGGTGAACTGACCCTAGAATCCCAATTGGCAGAACACTCAATTCTCCTTGTAACTTGATGACCTGGCACCCTGAGTTTATAAATTAATTGCAAGCACTCGGTTACTGCTCAGTCTCCCCAAACGGCTGGAGCCTCTCTCACGTTCTCCCCTAGCGAGTCTCACCTCGGGGCATTTTGCCCTGTAGAGTGACATCTGGTAATGTCAGGAGACATTTTTGGTTGTTACAACAGGGGAGGAGGTGCTATTGGCATCCAGTGGGTAGAGGCCAAAGACACTGCTAAATCATACTACAATGTCCAGGGCAGCCTTCATAACAAAGCATTAACTGGCCCAAAATGCCAATCGTGCTGAGCTTGGGAACCCTATAAACTCACAGTCTTGGTCTGCAAGGCTGAGAACCTTGGTAAATTTATCAAAACAATAAATGAATACCACCCTGAAAGAAATATTGCCAACCAGCTATTAGCCTCTGCAGGGGGCATATCTCTGCTTACATATGCAAAAGGAGCCTTTCCTTTAATGTCTATAAGATATACAACCTGGGGCAAGGCCAGTCACCGGGACAGTGAACCGGTGACAGTGGGCCTTTCTGCTCTGTCCTCGACCTTCTTAGTTAATGGCCACATGAAGCCATTTCCACAGTTTGCCTCTCATTTGCTCAAAAATTAATGACAAGTTTGCGGAAGAAGCCAGGCCAGTGGGTACCAGGCTCCTCGGCTGCCTTCTTACCCTCAGAGACCCTATTACAGGGGCAGAAGCAAAAGACTATGCATATCAGCGGCAGACTCCATCAGTGGGCTAAATATTATCATTATCATTGAAAACACAAGCTGTTAGGAAAGCCTTACGATTCTTTTCCTGAAGTCAAGACAGATTAAAGAACTCAGACAGAGGGGGCTCATGCTCCATAGAACCTGCAGATATGTGCAAAGCATGAGTTATGCTTTAGGGATAGCCCAAAAGCATAAGGGGAAAATAGGTTTTCTTATGTAAGCAAAAGGCTCCAAAATATGTATGTATCTGTGTTTACACAGGTGCCCATGTGTAGATAAATATATGGAAAAAGATAGATGATGAATAGTTAGATAGATGACTGATTAACTGATTGATAGAGATTCCAAAATGGCTGGTCTCTAAATGCTGCTCCTTAACTCACAGGTCCAGCTTTCCTTCCTATTTAATGAGACAGACACAAACAACCTGGAAGCCAGAGAAGCTGCACTCTGAGTGACAAATAAAAGGATTAAGCTCCTCCTTCTTCAGCAGTTACCTCATCCTCATCTGGGCCAAGCCTGGACTGCGAGGCAGACACAGTGGGAGCCCCATCCGTCACTCAAGGACCTTGAACAGGTTGGGGCAGCCAGACTGTCGCCATGGCATTAGCCTTGACCTTTGAAAGCCAGAGAAAGGACTCTTTCCAAGGATTCTAGTCCTGCCTGGGCCCTTGTGTAATAACTGAGGGTGAATGAATGACGAGTACAGAGAAAGAAGGGAGGGAAAGGGTTTGCAGGCTTCAAAAGGCACTTTCTTGCTTAAAAACTAAAATAGGATCTCGACAGGTGGGACTCTGTTGAGAATGTGGGGCACAGCTCTGGGAAAAGAGATCTTTGGGCCTCTACCCAGAAGGGCGAGGTTCAGGGGAGTTTTGAGGTGAGAGGCCCATGGGGCGAGGTGCAGAAAGGGAGGACCAGCAATAAAGGCAGCCCTTGTGCACTTCAGTTTTCCTTCAGCTAACACTGCCCAACCTGTTCCAAACCATTAGACCCCATCTGCCCCGAAAATAGGAGCAAGAGGAAATAATTGAGTCACCAGAGAAAGGCAGTTTGTGTGGTGAGGAGAAATGGCAAGAAGGAAGAAAAATTGAACTAGTGTCAAGAGACAGAAGTGGAGAGAAACAAGAAGACCTGGGCCACATTAGGAAAAAAAAAGAGCGACCCCTACCCCAAGTCATTATTCACCAGGAACCAGTGAGAACACTTAGCTCAGCAGAGAAAATGAGGCACCGTGTTGTTGTGCACACACACGGCAGACCCTGGCTCAGACCCTGGTTCTACCACTGAGAAGCTGAGTGACCTCGGCCAAGGAGGTTTACTTCCCAAGATTCAGTTTCCTACTCCACAAAATGGTGCTAACAAAGCCTTCCTCCTAGGGCGGTGAGGACCAAGGTGGTTCAAATAAGGCGAGGGGTTCTCCGAATCCATCCATAAATGGTCTTCCCCTCCCCACTTACCCCTCCTTCATCCCTTCACCATGCAGAATTTATTTCTGAAAGGGATTCAACTCATTAGAATACACTAGTCTGTTTCTATGGAGACAGTAGACTGACACTAATAGAAAATTCCAGAAGAAGCCAAGTCGTTGGGAGAGATGGTAAGAGTCCCTTGCTCCTCAGAAGCTCTGTGACAATGAGGGACAATGGGGGTGAAATCAGGAGGAGAGAGATTTCCTTGGTAAGAAAGAGCCAAAATTGGTCAGAGAGAAAAACCATTATGCCATTAACTGATTTTCCTGAGGGTCCAAAAGTCCAGTGACATGATTTAAGATTCACTAGCACGTACCTGGGATGTCAAGGGGCACTGGACGCTGAGGGGGTTAGGACAGAAGAAGAGAAGCTCCTCCCACCAGGAGCTTGAGCCTGGCAGAGGTGACAAGCCCAATAATACCCTGGGGACAGTCCATAACAAAAGATGACAGAGTACAGTCCAGAGGCTTTTGATGGTGCCACACACACAGCTGCATAGAGTCAGCGCTAAAAAATATTTGTTAAGTGAGTGAACATTCATTCACTTCAAAGCTTTCAGACATTTGCCTGAGGAAAAGCTCTGTGAAGCCCAGTCTCATTTTCTGCAGGGGAACAATTCCAGCCTGTTTCAGGGAAAACAACGAAGCCTGGGGAGGAACCTGCAAATGCTGGAAACCCTGAGGCCAAGAGGCGAGCTGTCCTGTGGTTGTCCACTCAGCCCGAACTCCCAGACCACAAGGCTGCACCTGCTTAATCACATACATGACAGTTATTAATACTCTCAGGCCAGTGGCCAATGCCTTGGGTCTGCTTTGGTTCTGAGGGACAGAGAAATTAGATTCTAAGAACACCAAGAGATTCCAGGACAGCCTCAACAGGCTCAAGACCCATCCCCTGAATCAGGAAAGATCTGCTAAGTCTAACTCCTTACATGGAAAGGACATGACTTCCTTAATAGACTTAGTGGTGCTGGGCCAAGAAAATCTTTTTCTAGGCCAGGGAGAAAGGAAAGAAGACAGAAAGACAGACATTATTCTGAGTTTTTCATAAAGCTGAATATATTTCATTTAAAGAGCCATCCTCTATTCTGAGACATGCCTGTCCTACTTTTTCTTGCCCATCTTAAGCACACCAAGTCCTTTCCAACCTCAGGGCCTTTGCACATGCAGCTTCCTCTCTCTGGACCACTTATCTCCCTTTCCATATCAGTTCCTTCTCTCCCATTGTCTTAGATTAAGTCTACAAAGAGGCCTTCCCTGAACATGCTACTGGAAGGCAAGCCTCCTCTCCTCACTCACATCTTATCCCCCTGTTTTTCTTCTGAGCCCTTCTTACAATGTGCACTTATTGGTTGGCTTGTTTCATGTTGATCCCCCACCCACTCTAAGTCCCATTGGAGCAGAGGCCATGCCTGTCTTGTCTGCCATTAAACAGCCATGACTTAGCATGGTGTTTAGAGCATACTAGCTCTCAGTAAATGCTCATTCAATCATCGAATTAAAATGTTCCATTTATGAAATAATTACAATAGTAAATTTATTTGTTAAATTCTTACTTGGTAAAATTAAAAGAGCATAACTCTAAGTTCATACCTTCCCCTTTTGGGGGGTGGGCAATTAGAGGGAGAGGAGAAATGTAAAAACTTTGAGAACCAACGCTTTATGGAATAAAAGTCATTGTATGGGGTCCCTCTGTTAAAACCACAGAACGAATTCTGAAACAGGTGCCTACAAATGGAATGTCTGTAAATACAGATCTAATTCCAGAGAGACTCACTTTTTCAGAGGTGTTTTATCTTCATTTCTCATTCACCAACAGTGGACACTAATATCACGGTTAGGGTCTTCTGTCTTCCCCTTTCCTTGCCAAGCACTTTATTATGCAGGTTTTAATTTTTCAACCCATAAACATTCATGGGTTCCGATATAAATAAAAGCCCATGGATCCTTTCTTCAAATGAAGAACCATTCTTGATTGCATTAATGACCCCCCACTGTTGTCTTGATTTGGATGTTCGTATACTGAGTTTTCTTATACCAGGGTTCCCCTGTGCACTGGGCAACTCCCCATGGGCCTGGCCTCCCGATCAGTAATACACTGGGAGGACATATATCCTTGAAGCTACACAGGACATAATGCAGCTTTACAGTTCTCCATTTCCACCAGGCATTGCACAACCATGTGGGGCACAGACAGATACACATTATCAACCACCCCACAGCTTGTGCTCTCCTGTGGCTATTCCCATCTGGCAAGGTGATTGGCTATGGTGTACAAGGGCAAGACATGCAAAACAATGATGCCCTCTCTATGTCCAGGGCTCCATTTCAAACACATTCTTCTATAATCAGCCACTTCACCTTTACCAGATCTTTGGGGGTGAGGGTGACTGCAGATCATTTACCGGTAGAGAAACTGAGGCCTGGGAAATGAACTGGCTCACTGAAGACAGCGCTGAAAATTCAGCACAGATCAGGACTAGGAAAGTGCAAAGGTATAAGAGCTCTGAGATCATGACATGCCCTGGAGGTGCAAGGCACTGGTGTTGTAGTTCTCATCATTAGTCATCTATTCAAAATCTTCTAGCATTTACCATGTGCCAGATGTACTTCCGGGCTCTAGGAGGTAGGTGTGTGGGGTGAGTACAAAGACAAATGACACACGGTCCCTGCCCATCAAGGAAAGGGAAGTGTACTGGAGCAGTTGACCATCTCTTAAACAAACCTGTACCATACAATGGAATTCTAGAGATATGTGGCTGGAAGTCCAGGGGAGGATGGTCCAGATCCATCCTGTAAGAGGGAATAGGAGGAAATATTTGAGCAAGAACTTGAATGAAGGCTTTGCTGGATGAAGAAGCAAAAGGCCATTCCAGGCCAAAGAGGTATGACAGGTTATGAAGAGACTATAAAGGTTGGTGGGATCAGCCAAGGCCAATTGGCCAAAGAGCCTCATAGGTCTTACCCAGGAGGGGAGACTTCCCTGAAGGCCACCAGCAGGACACGTCTCCACTGGGAGCATTAAACAGGGTAATGGCATGATCAGATTTGGGTGTCTAGAGGACAGGTCAGGCAGTAGGTGGGCTGGCGAGAGGCTGACAGGAGTTCCTGGGGGCACAGAGACCAGTGAGGAGATTTAATTGTTCAGGCAAGTGGCAGTGTGGGACTAAAGAGGGGATCTGCTCCCTTCACCTAACCTTTCACCTGCAGAGTAAATAATAGTATTTGTCCTGCCTCCTCTACAGGGGCTATGATAAAGTTATCAGTAATAATGAGAAAATAATAAAAATAATAGCCAACATGTATTGAGCACTTACAAATTTTATTTAACAAAAATATAGCATTTGCTAGGTGTCAGGCATTGTTCTAGGTGCTTTACAAATACTAATCCATTTAATCCTTATAACAATCCTGTGAAATAAGGACTTTAATTATCCCCATTTTACAGGTGAGGAAATTGAGGCACAGAGAGGTTAAATAATTTACACCAGGTCACAGAGAGGTAGTAACTAAGGAAGCTGCAATTTGCATCTGGCCCTGGTTCCTGTTCCTGGCTGGGCATGGTGTCCAGGGCCTCTTACTTGTTACATCCGAGCACGGTGGTAAGTGCCTTACGGCCATTGCTTATTACTTTTGTCTAATAATTCTGTGAGCTAGGGACTCTTTTTATATCTGTTTTGCAGATAAGAAAACAGACACAGAGAGGACAGGTACTTAGCCCAAGGTTATACATCTAGTAAGCAGCAGAGTTGCAAATTGCAACCTGGTCTGCGTGACTGCGAAGTTCGTGTTCTTCACCACTCTCTCCATTCATTTTAAAATTATAAAAAATAAAGGAAGGGGACGAGAAGGAAACAGCAACCTGGAAGGAAGGCTAAACACTAAGAGTAGCAGACAAGTAAAGTAGGTGGACTGGGTTTTGCCTTGTGGGATTTTCCCACCCAATGCTAAGCAGAGAGGAGAGAAGGCAAGTGCCTCCTCTATCCCAGCACCGCTAACTCAGCCTGGCAAACAAGTCAGGCCCTGTCAGCCAGGCAATAAAACACCCCCATCCCATAGGGGTGAGGGGCTGCAGGCGTCAGCCCTGGGAACGGGGGGTGGCAAACAATGATATCTCAGTCAGGCCCAGGCTTTGCTGATCGGTCCTGGCAAAAACAAGATGTCAGTTAGTAACAGCTGTAAATCCCTTTGACAGCCGCTCCCCAGGCCCCAAGCACACTCTGGGCCATGCTGGAGCCACAATGTCCAGAGCCTTCTTCTGCCACCTCTCAGAACTGAGAGTCCTGGCCTGGGGCCTGATCACGGAATCATTAATCTATAGACAGACTTCATAAGGAGGAAAACATGCAGAAAATTTTACAGAAGAAAACAGAGCTAAAAAATAAATTCACTAGGATTCAGCTGAGACCAAACCATCTAAGGCAGTGATTCTGAAGCAGGAGAGCAAGACCCCAGTAGAATCTATTGGAGGCTCTGGGGGATGCAAATTGCGAAGGAGCGCTTAGGAGAGGCTGCGTATCACAGTGATCAAGGATCAAGGGCACGGACTTCAAAGTCAAATCCCCTGGGTTCAAATCCTAGTCTTCCCACTTGCTAGCTGGGACCCTGGGTTCAAGTCCCAGTGTTCCTGCTTACAATGTAGGAGCCTCAGCATATTCTATAATCTCTCCAGGCCTAAGTTTTCTTACCTGTCATATGAGGAGAATGACAGTACCTACCTCTTCAGGGTGTTATGAGGATTACATGAGTTAATATATAGAAAGCTCTGCATACAGGGCTGGACACTGAGGCATTACTGTATATGTTTATTAAATAAGAAAAATGCTCTGGAGGAAACAGGAGACATCTCACTCTGATGGTGGAGGAGGCCATAATATCCAGGTTCATGGAGGCAGGAACTGGGAATGAGACGTTTCCGTTTCTTTTAAAAGAGTTTAAATTGTTTAAGTTGGAAGCCTCTGATTTAGGGTCAGAGGGAAAAATAGAAGTGCTATTCAACAACATGGCACAGCAACCACACTAAGGCACACTCACAGCCTTGGAATCCGGGGTGGGATGGATGGGGTAGTCCAGGAGCTCTAGAAACAACTAAGGTGTAGTCTGCACTTAAATTTTCAAACACCCAGAAATATCCGAAATCATCTAGCCCACAGTCAGCCCACTGAACAGGAAAAGAATCATGCTGAGGGCCATAGACGGGCCTCGTCCAAGGTCACATAGCTGGCTGGTGTGGGGAACGAAGCAGAAGTCAAGAGCTGCTGGAGCCGGGCCATCTTCCACCACATCGGCCTTTTGGCCTTGCTCCAGGAAGGCTAACAGCCCGGCGTCCAGGTCTCAGTCTGGCTAAAGCAGTTGCCACCTTGGCCTTGCAGGGCCTCCAAGTGCGCCAGTCCCAGCCCAGGGTAATGCTGACCAGCACCTGCCACCAAACTCTGACAGTCCCTAGAGGCCTCAGGCCCAATTCCCTCTTTGGGAAGTGAGGACTGGGGGTTCCTCACTTCCTATGCTTTCACACCCAGAAGTGGCTCAGGCCTGGGCACTAGTCCAGAAAAAGCAGCCCAAGAAGTTCCACAATCTCACTTGTCTCGTCCAGACTGATTCCATGTTCCTGACTCAAACCAGCATCTCTGTCCCTGAAATCGGAGACAGAGCTAGTTCCAAGTTCCACATTAGGAAAATAGGTAAATCTCCAAATCTCAGTAGCTCAATGCAATTGAAGTCCTAGCCGTATGCAGCTATCCACACAGGAGTGGTTCTCCTCTAAGCAGAGATTTGGAGACCCCTTGTAACTCTGCCATCCTCAACCTATGGCCCCCAAGATGACAACTGGCTCCTTCACACCAGTGGAGAGGGAAGGCACTGCCTCAAGAGGGCTTTGTGGGCTGGCCTAGAAGAGGCACTTATTTCTTTCATCTGCCTTCCACTGGCCAGGATTTAGCCACATGGCCGCATCTGTCCATAAGGGAAGCTGTTTGCCCAGGAAATGGAAAGAAGAGACTTTAGTGGACACATAGGCCATTTCTGCTACAACTGACCTCACAGTTGTGCTCTGAGGCACTCGATGGTCCTGATCCTGGTCCCATCTTAAGTGAGCAACTTGTTCTGCCCAGGTAGACTTAAAAGGGGCAGCCGATGGCCCTCTATATCCAAGTTGTGATATACAGGGGAAAGTGACAAGGATGGACTTGGACCAGGCTGGGAACTCACTGAGAGTAAGAATTGTGCGGTGACTCCCTGCAGCATCCCCAGCATCCCTTGTACATGGCCTGTCACAGAGTAGGTCCCCCATATAGTTGCTGAATAGGGAGAGGAGGTGAATGAGATATCTGCAGGGGAGCCAAGCATAAGCCATGTGGCAGGAACGCTGCGGCCTGGCTAACTGGAGCTTTGCACCTGGTATTCCAGGTCCACTTCCCAGCTTTGGAGGGCAGAGGGGTCGGGAGGAGGACCCAGAAAGGGACAGCCGAAGCCATCCTCCCTTCCATGCCTAGCTCTCACATCAGAGGCAGACTCGCAGTTCACGTATGTGGAAAGGAAGCAGAAGCTGTTTCCATTTTATTTCATATTTGTCAGTAACTGTGTCCCGCAGATATGAGAAGCCACAGAAGAAACATTTCCTCCTTCCCCACTGTAGCATCTCAAAAGCAGGGGTCCAGGGAAAATGTTGGAAGGGAACAAACACTCCTGACTTCAGGGGACAGAAAGCTGCTCCCCCAAAAGAGGCCAGCACAGGGGAAAGAGCAAAAAGCAAAGACAGCTATTAGTTTGCTCTGTGACCTTGAGCAAGTGACAAATTCTTTGTGTCTCCATTTTTTCCCCATCTGTCAAATGGAGATAATAAAGGCTGTTCTGAAGTTAGAATGAGATAATCAACATTTAAATGGCTCTGGAAAGTATAACGCTTTGTACAGGAATATAAGGTGTTATTATCCACTCACCCTTCCTGCATCTCTAGCAAATTCAGATGTTTGATAACAATTACAGTCTTGGCTAGGGCTCCATCCTGACAAGTAGAAGCAATGCAGCAGCCTCCGCATTTAAGAGATGGGCACTCTCGGCACAGGCCTATGCCAGATACAGGTCTGGTATGTTCTAGGACACACACTCTAATCAAGGATATGTGATGTGTGTGTGAAATAATGAACTGTGGTCCATGAGGGACCTCCACTACGTTCATGGGAAGCCAGCTCTCGCAGGCTCAGATGCAGACTGAGGGATACATAGTCCAAAAATCACAGAATTCTACAGTTGGCCCAGACCCCAGTCCCTGAGGGAAAATGAGCTAGTTCCAAGTAAAAGTAAAAAACCGATTCTATTTCCCATTGACCTGTGAAAGGCAAAACAGGTTGAGGTCTATCATCACTTATTCAGTTTGGGATCATCAGCAAATCATTTAACCACCCTGTACCCCAGTTTCGTCCTCACAGGAGTACAAAATGCACTTTGGTAACTAAAGACACAGTTCAAATGAAAGGTATTTCTTGCTATTGATGATCAAATTTCCAACCTATGAATCACCTGCAGTGTTCTCAGATTCTCTCGCACATGGATGACAGGGGTTCCCATTTTCTTTCTGCTAGAATTTAATTCACTGGGGGTGGGGCCAACCTGTCCTGCAGCCAACACGAAATTCTACCTCAGGATGAACAGGAGAGAAGACATCACTGAGATGAGACCGCAGAGAATGGGACACAACCTAATTCAAAGCCGAAACAAGAGCAAAGATCATTCTGGATTCCAGTCTGACTCTTGCAAAGACTGAGTCCCAGTTTCTGGATACCTATCTTTCCAGACTGGTTGATAGATCCTGCTTCAAGTCCCACTGACCTAGCAGAACAATAGGCTAAGGCCTGAATGAGGGCGTGGAAGACTCAGGAAAAAGAAGGGGAAGATGAGAATGAAGAAAAACAAAGCATGTTCAGAGCCTTATTTTCTCATTACCATTACTGGGCATGTATTTCATCTATTCAAAGGGGAAAAAAGTTTTCTATCGAGAGTCTAGGGCAATTCTGTGTAATATTTCATTCTTCAGTCTCCTTCTCTTGCCAACTATGACAGCAGCTGTTAAGTACTATCCTTCCCACCAGCCCCGTGGCATTTGTATGCCAGCATCAACTCAGAGCCCTTCTCCTCAGGGCTCCCACTCTTTCTCATGCTGCCGCATCCCCCAAGCTTTCACCTGGACATGCTTCTGTTCAGGTGAAATCCCTGGCAGAAATGGTTTCTGGCCTTCAAACAATGGAAAATTCAAAGAGGGCCAGAGAGCCCTTTTTCTGTTAGAATGACCTATGCGACAGTGAACAGAGAATGGAAAGCCAGACACAAGCTCCAAAGCACACATCTAACTTGATGCATCTGAAGATTATAAAAGCTCAGCACCCCGGCTCAGAACTATCTTCAAAAAGCCCATGGTTTCCACCAGCCACTGCACTGGACAAACTCATTATCCTCAGCTCCAAAGCAAGACAGGAGGCTTAATCAGGTCAGCAGCATTTGATCTGAAAATAAGTATCTTCTTTTGACATTCATGGATTATAGGAATTATATGTGCTAAAGCTACCTATGTCACTATCATGTCAAAGGATATTCAGCTGAGAGAAATAATTAGTCAAATGCTATCAAACTCACAAAATGAAAGCAAGTCCACCCATCACACCAGAAGCCAAAGTCTTGAGGTTGGTCTGACAATGGAAAAAAACAAAAATTGCTAAGATTTTTCCTGCCTCCCTGCTTCTATTGAGCCTGTAACCTATACTCAGAGATGGCAGAGGATGGTATGGTGGGTTACACGCAGCCTCCTGTGATAGGTACATATGCCCCAATTTGTCGTCACTCTTATGTTTTTTGACAAGCCATTGTTTCCAGCTAAAATTTTCCACTCCTGGCCTCAACCCAAAGGTGAGTTTATTTTGGAAAGTCTGAGCCAAATTTTTCTGCAACTAGAGTTTTAAGCAGGTGAAATAAAGGTTGCTGCTTCTTCCCACATAAAATTATGTCTCAAGAGTGAGACAATAGTTCAGGTCCCTAGAGTTACACAGAGCCAAGTTCCATGGATCCAGGGACAAAGTCTACATTAAATGTGGTGTGAAAAGATGTGCCTCTGAAAAAGATATTGAGCAAGGAACTGAAATTTAATTTCGATATATCTAAATAGTGATGACAGTTAGGCATTTGTAAGCTTTATACTTCGCAAAATACTTCACTCCATTATCTCATCTGTGCCGCACAGCTGCCCTGGGGAATAAAAGGAGACCCTGAAGGTACCCATCTGACATATGGTAAAATGGGAACAAAAGAGGGGTCAAGAATGACTGAAGGTCACACTATACATTAGTATGTGAGGTCAAGACCACTCTCTTGACCCTTGATCTTCCTAAGCCAAATTTTATAGCCCTGTAATGGTAAGTACATAAGTTACAACAGAATTTTTTTTTCTATTTATTTATTTATTTATTATTTATGCCTACAGCACCTGGTCTTCCTAGGTGGTCTCCTATCCAAGTACTAACCAGGCCTGACCCTGCTTAGCTTCCAAGATCCGACATCAGGTTTGTTCAGGGTCGCATGGCTGTAGACCATGGACTGGGGTGTGAACCCAGGACCTTCTGCATGTAAAGCAGACGTGCTAACCACTACACTATGGAACCACATCCTACAACAGAATTTTAAAGTATAGCACTGAACTACATTATCAGTTCTTAAAACTTCGTTATCTTGTTATCTTATTTGTTATCTTGACAACTTGGAGGAGGAAGAGCCTGACATTTACTGAGTATCCGCACATTCCAGACACCATACCAGGCATTTAATTCTCACAAAATTGCTACAGACTGGTATTGTGATGCTCATTTTTTCAGAGAAGGTACATGAGAAACCTAAATAGTGACAGGCGGGGTTAGTACTGAGAAGCAAGTAGGTCTGCTGGTAAAGGCCATGTCACCACCATACCATAGTGCCAGGTTCAGGAAAACCCAAAGACCCCAAGTCATACTTTGCACAGAAGAGTCACTTTAGGATTTGCTAACAAAAAGCAAAACTAAAGGCTTAACCCTACTTTCCTGTCACTCTTCAACCACCCAGTCTCTGAAGAGAGAGGGACATAGTCCAAAGGTATGGAATATTCAAAAGACAGAAAGAATGAAAAGGAACAATCTACAAACCAGAAAAGCAACCCCTACATAGCAAGCAAACCAGTAGTGTCCTTCAGATATACTACACTGAAGAGGCATATACAGGTTTTTTTTCCTGTTTAATCCTAAAAACACTGAATGGAATTAAATGGAGGTAAAATGCTAATAATCTCAAATACTACATGCTACTCCCTGCCATGACTTCCTCGGCCTTTTTCTGTGCAGATAAGTATCATCCATGTGTCTCTGGGCCGGCACCAAGTAAATGCTCAATAAATGGTCGATAGATAGATAAATGGATGAACAGATGGACGGAATAATGATGTTGTCAGTAATAATGCCTCCAAATTTAGGTGGAATTTAAATCTGCACTGTTCCAATTATTTGATATTTGGAGACATATTTGTCATGTTAATATCTGTGCTCCAAAACAAGTTAGCCCAGCTTTATCTTCTGTGAGCATATGGATGAGAGAATATAAATGTTTTGTTGCAATTGAACAGACTGCATAGTTGAAGATAGTTTTCCAAAGAATGTGACAGAAGCCAATTATTGTCTTTTTTAAAACAAAACAAAATAAATATTCTAAGAAAGACTCTTTACAGGAACAAGTAGAGCTTTCTATTTAGAACAACAAAAGCAAATCCGAAGAAGGATCAGTTCCATAAATGGATGGCCCCCATCTGTCCTTCCAACAGGAGGAGCCCCGGAGATTCCAGATGAAGCTCAACCCTCCAGGAGCTTCCAATCAAGTTGTTTACTGGCTACAGAATAAAATTTAGGAGGAAAGGAAATGGCATTGGGCCTCTAACTCAGGAGGAGAATACAAAACAAGTCACCAGGGTTGCAAAAAATAATTACACGGAAGCTGAGGCCCCACACATTCCACCTTTACTAAAGACAGCTAAATTGTAAGATTTTTGGTTAAGAATGGACTTCCTGAAGAAAAAAAAAGAAAGAAAGAAAGAAATTCCTTCCATTTCCAGTAGAGTTTTATGTCTCGCTACTCTCTCTGTAAGCTTCTCAAATGCTCCTTCTGGGGTACCGTTTGAGAGACAATGAAGAAAGAGAATTGGACAAAGAGAGACAGTCCTTGCCCTGCTTTCAATAAGACAAGCTCTTCTTAGATATACTATATGTTCTGGGGTTCCCCTAGAGTTTTATTTTGATGAAGAAAAGGGTAGGGGAATCCCTACTGCTAAAAAAAATTTGGATACCACTGTTGCAGACCATTAGCTAAATCTCATTCAGTAGTCATTCAACAAATATTTATGGGACCAAGTACAGAACTAGATGCTTTAAATAGCCCAAATTTGGAAACAACCGAACATCCATGGACAGATGAATGGATTTTAAAAATGTAGTGCATATGTACAATGGAATATTATTCAGCCATAATAAAGAAGGAAATCCTGCCATTTGCGACCACACAGATGAACGAGGAAGACATCAGTGAAATAAGTCAGACACAGAAAGACAAATACTGCATGATTTCACTCATATGATTTTCACTCATATGTAGAATCCAAAAAAGTCAGACTCACAGAACCAGAGTAAAACATTGTTTGCTGGGTTTGGAGAATTAAGGACATGTGGTCAAAGGGTACACATTTTCAGTTATAAGATGAATAAGTTCTGGGGATCTACGGTACAGCATGGCAACTGTAGTCAATAATATCATATTGTATACTTGATATTTTCTAAGAGAGTAGATCTTAATTGTTCTCACCATTTAAAAAAAAAGGTACATATGTAAGGTTATGGATATGTTAATTAACTTGGTTGTGGTAATTATTTTATAATCTATATGCATATTAAATTATCATATTGTACAACCTGAATACATACTATTTTTGTCGATCATGCCTCAATAAAGCTAGAATAAAATAAAGTAGAAAGAAAAGACCTACATCCCAGAAATCAGCCTTCAGCAGGCATAAAGCCCACAGCTCAGAAAAAACACATCTAACAACCAACTAGGCAACTTACAGATGGTATCTCACTTGACTATCACTACAAGAACTGCTTATAATAGTACGAATTATCTCTATCTTACAGATGAGGTAACTGACACTGAGAAAAGGGAAATCACTTGTCCAAGAGCTAAGACTAGAACTCCAGGCCACCTGACACCAAAGCCTCCCTACCAGCTACTAAACCAGCTTGATCTCTGCATCCACCTTCAGGGGGTAACTCCCCATTTCAAGTTTACTCATCTCTGTAGTTGCTTGGTGATGGTGATTCCTAATTTTTAGAAACCAAGGGAGGAGGGAAGGAAATAATTTAGACTCATAGATGTCTCTAAGAATCCAGATGTTTTCTAAAACACCAATGTAAAAGATGAGCCTTTACCAGCCTGGAATTCAAGTGGAAATGAGAAGCAGCCTGGACCAATAAGGCTAATTAATTCTTCCTTCATCTGGGGCCATGGCAGGTTAACCTACTAGGTGGGCAAAACTTGCTTTCTTCACTGAATTATCCTTTCTGAAATGCCTTCTTCCTTATGTCAGGCCTTTATTACCCTGATAGGCTTTGCCCTCTCTCCTTTTCAGGTCAAAACTGCTACCCCAAAAGGATCTGGGCATCTGTCATTGACCTGTTAGTGTGTCTGTGGGTCACTGTGACCCACCTTTGAAGGCACCTGAATTTTAAAGCTCTGTCCTCTGATAAAGGGCTAGAGACCTCACCACAGGTGAACTGACAGGGGCATTTTTTTTTAACATGGGGAAGTAAAGAGTGGATACCAATGTGATATACATATAAGGAAGCCCAATTTAACTTTTGCGTACTTCCAGTTTTTCCAAAAACAAAAACAACAAAACACACAAACACGCACAACCCATAAAACAAAATGGAACCTGCCGCTGTTTTCGACCCAGTAAGATAACAATAGTTCATTGAGCACCTATTGTGTTTCAGGCCATGTTCTGGGTGTAAATGAACTACCTTCAATTTTCAACACAACCTTTCACTTTCCTCCCTTCTTCACTGTATTAGTTTCCTAGGGCTGCATTAACAAAGAACCACAAACTGGATGGCCTAAAACAACAGAAATGTATTGTCCTGCAGTTCGAGAGGCTAGAAGTCTGAGACCAGCTGTTGGCGAGGCCATGCTTCCTCTAAAGCCTCTAAGACGGGATCTTTCCTGGCCTCTTCCAGCTTCTGGCAGCCCCAGGCCTTCCTTGTCTCGTGGTAGCATAACTCCCGTGCCTGCCTCCGTCTTCATATGGCCATCTTCTTCCTGTGACTGTCTTTATGTCCAAATACCCGCTTTTTATAAGTACACCAGTCATGTGGGATCAGAGCCCACCCTAAGGGCCTCATCATAAATTAATCACATCTGCAAAAACCCTACTTCCACCTCATATTCTGAGGAACTGGGGGTTAGGACTTCGACATATCTTTTTGGGGAGACACAATTCAACTCATAACACCCACCTATGAGAGAGAATGATGACCTTAAGGTCCTACAATGTCCCAATCCAAGAAAGGTTCAGTTTCATTTCCTAGATTATCCTCAAACAGAAGCACAGACTTGAATATCTTGACGAAATCCATCACATCAAAAAACAACAGTACTATCCTTCTTGCAACTGTTCCCTCTGCTTCAGATCTCCTCTCCCTCCTCCACCCAACCACTCTTTCTCCTCCTTTACATCTCAGCTCCATCGTCCTGACCCCAAGGAGCTCTCTGACCTCCCAGAGCAGGTCAAAACCCCCGACCACAGGAGCTCAACACACCATCTTTCTCTCGCTCAGTGCTCTCATCACCTTTGCGATTTTCCATTTGTTCTGGGATTATCTGACAGATACCTCTCTATGCCATCAGACTGGGAGCCCCTAGAGGGCAAGGACCTCTCTGCTTTGCTCACAGCTGGATTCTCACCTGAGAGTAGCCCCTGGCTCTCAGTACGGTCTCAGAGGTTAGTCCTCTGCTACTTAGAAGGAAAACTCAGGTAGCCCTTTCATCCTCAGCCTCAAGAAGCCTGATTAGTTAAGTGCAGTTATCAACCTTGTGACCCACGTCTTCCACAGGCTGGGCCCAGCTACTTCACTCCCAACACAGCTCAGCCTATGCCTGACAATCACTGAGAACCAGAGAATCACCCAGCATTACCCCCTCAACTCCTCAGCCCCACTCCACACTGCATCCAGCCCTCGTCAGTGTCTGAAACCAGTGTCTTCACGCCCAACAGACATAAGAGCAGGCGACATTCTAACTAGCACTTTCCCAGGTCCCAAGAAGGGTTTCTACTTCACACCTTCCTCATGAGTGGGCAGCAACAACACTGTCTTCTCAAAGCCACTACCTGCCGAGGAGTTGATTTCTGACCTTTAACATTCTACCCAACTCTGTATACTACACATACCCAATGTGCTTCTGAAGTCCTCTAAGACCATAAAAAACATAGCAAGCTTCCTTGGGATCAGATTTATACAGTCACCACAGCTACAGTAAGCTTGGCCTATGTATAGGCAAGAACAGCAGAGCCACTTTTACAGTGACCCAGCATGGGGACTGGCCTCTCATCCCCTACCAGCAGCCCTTCAACCAAGGGTCTCTGTGTAGTACCAATGAGGAAGGAATCGGACCATTCCTTTACTCTTTCACTTTGTAATACATTAGAACTCATTCGTGCCTTCACTCAGCCAACCCTGACTGAGTTCTTACACTCAGTGGAACAATTTGAGACATGAGTTGACAGGGAAAAAAAAGAAGCTCATCTTGTTCCTATATCCTAGCATCTAAACTCGAGAGAGACATAGACAAGGAATGAGAGGGCAGTAGGGTCAATGCCCCAACAGAGATGAGTATAACGGGCTACTAGGGCATGACATCTCTGGGAGGAGGATGAGGGGAGAAGTGAGGCAGAGTTTGCAAGAGGAGGAAAAGAAAAATATATTGTGGGAACACAAACCACACCACTTGCCTGCGGTGTAGGGTGTCCAACAAACAGAAATAGATAAAGCTAAAAAGATAAAACCAGGGGCCTGTTTGTAAAGGGCCTTGTAATTAGTTGACAAGGTATAATTTGTTACCACTCCCTTGAAAAGACATAAATTTTAACCTAATACTACAGTGAATTTTTAAATTCATGAATGTTGATTCCCTCAAAAGGGGAGTAAGCACACATACACCTCTACGTAATGCCTGTTCCATTCACCTCTACATATCCGACCAGACCCTAAGAAAACCAGACAGCTCTCATCCACATGGCTGCCCTCGGTCACCTTCAGGGTTTTCTCAGATTGGCTATTTTTCCAGATGAGTTCCTAGGATACAAGCAGTTGGCATCACACCCACATACGAAAACCTCGATTTGAAAAACTGAATTTCATCCTCGTGGTTTCCTGCTTACACTGCAGACCTCCCCTTCTTGTCCTCTCTTTCCTCTTCCTTTTTCTCTTCTTTTATATTTTTTTCCTATGCTCCCTGCTGTTTGCAACAGCTGCTGAAATGCAAATATCTGAGAAGTCCATTAACTTACTGTTTACTTGAGCTCTACCTGATTAGCAGAGGTGCTGGGCAAAATCCGAGCCTCTCAGCCGCCCCCCACCCCCACCCCAAGAAGCCGCAGCCCTAGGTCAACGTGGGGTGGGGGTGGAGAGTGGCATTTCCTCCAAATGGCCCCTTTCTTTCACTCACACCCCCAACTGCAGAGTTATGTTTTATATCAAGTCAGATTACATTAACTTCACTAAAATAAGATTCTAAATACAATTTGGAATTCTGGTAAAAAAAAGTTTCCACCAAATTCACCTACCAGTAATCTGGGTACTTTAACATAAATCTATAAAGGAAATAATCACTTACAAAATCCTATTTTAAGCACTTGTCCAGAAGCTTGCCTACAAAATGAGTGTGCGCTGCCCATCACATAGCCAAACATTACATTTGCATGCGGCACCCAACAGATCATTTGTGGAAAATAATCCAGCATTGGACCGATGTCCACTCTAACTGTGGCTGCCTGGAAACTGAAAAATAAGTCTACAGGGAGATGACACATGATCGGTAGCTCATTGGAAACATCTCTTTCTACTGTCAAAAGGCTGTTTGTTCTCCAGTCACTCTAGCTGACAATAAAGTGCTCAAGAGTTTTAATGTTCTCAATTACTTTCAGTGTAAAAAAAAAACAAATACATATACAATTAAAGAACCTAAGGACGAATACCACCTGCCTGTAGGAATATCTAGGTACTGATTCATCAAAAAGTAGCGCATCAGGAATTGTGGTGGTCAGCTGAGCTGGTCTGACCATTCAGTCCAGAAATAGGATCCTCAAAGGAAGGATGGGGCTCTGAAACAGGAAAAAACTTCCAGTCAGCTCTTGGGAATGGAGGCAGGTGAGGGTCAAGGGCCTCCAGGTGAAGACGGCACTTGCACAGAAGCCATCTGAGGTGGGAGGTAGCCATGGCTAGGTGCAAAATGGGGCTGGAGATGCCACCTACATGGTGCCTACCAGTCCGCACTGAGTAAAAAGAAGAAGTCTGCTCCCAGTTTGCTCTCCAAATTCTTCGCTTTTGTTGGGGAAGGAGAGGGTTCGAGTTTCTAATTCTACGTTGGTTTGGTTGTTGACAGTAATTGTCCTTATCTATCCTGGCTAAAATGAAGAAGAAAATGGATTCTTACCCAAATTTTGGCCAAGACCAATAGAGGATCAGAGCACCATTAGCAGGCAGAAAGGGCAATGGCATCAGCCAGACCGCAGTTCTTCAGAGCCCAAAAACACCTCTCGGAACCACAGCAAAGCAAAATGTGGGTGGCCAGAGGGCAGGGCAAGGCCAGCGGGGAGGCACCCCCTGCCCCACCACCCAGGCCCTCCCCAGCAGACCATTGGCTTCAAAAGGCGAAACAAATCACTTGTCAGCTACATCAGAGCACATTATTTTGTATGGAGGCATCCTCCTCAGTATTAAAGCAAAATCCACCATTAATCTCAGGGGCTAACTCTCCATATCACCACAGGCATGAATGAGACAGTCATCAGAAAAGGATCTGCCTTCGACAGCATATCAAACATGGACCTTTTTGGCAGGTACAGAAGCCAAGGGGGAAAGGAGGTCCAAAACAAAAAGGAAGTGGGGTTCAGGTTCCCAGGAAGAGAACAGAAGATCTGTGGCAGAGCTGGCAGAGCTGGCAGAGCAGAAGGGTTTGGGGGTGTTGTGGTCACATGATCAGACACGTGACCAAATGGTGAGTGTCCTGAACAGTCACTTCCTTGTCCTCATCTACACGGATTAGAGGTTCTTCAAGCTCTGTGATGAGTCTAGAAAATGATGCCAAGTGGCCCCTTCATCTGCCATGTGGCCCTGTGGATTCTCTCGCGGGGGCGGGGCGGACAACGGCAAACCCAAGATGTGAAATGGAGAAATCGGGGAAGCCAACAGGAGAGTAAAGACACACAAAGTATCTCAATCTAAACATGAAATCTGAGGACAGGGAGAGAATGGGTGCATTCACTGCCTCCTGCCAAAATTCCCTCAGGTATCTGCAGAAACAAAGTATCTCTTTTGTGGCCCCATCAAATCAATCGCGAGGCATTTCAGCTGCCATTTAACAGGGCCCCCGGAAAGTCTTTTTCATAATTTAAAAAAGTAATTATTTTAACCACTGATGTGTATAATAAACTCTTGTCAGGCTAACATTAAAATCTGTTTCTTTTCTCTGCTCCCCGCAAGCCCTTGCATCCCGCAAGCATGGCACATGTTCTATTTTGTTATTTTAAGATTTCTTCAAGGAGCTCCTTGATGGGCAGTTACCTTGTTAAGTGGCGGTACGTTTATCTAACACATATGCCACTTCCCTGAAGGAAAGAAGAGAAAGGTCAGAATGCAGTCAGCCTCTCAACCTCCAGACTGGGTTCTCTTCTGTGGGTGGTTTCATTAAAATCATTGTGGAAATTGGAAAAATTCAAAGAGGAATATCATCGAGATCCTTAGGGGCTAAGGGCAACAAACCAATGTCCAGGGAAAAAGAAGAGAAAAACTGAAAAACAGGTTTTTCTCCCTCAAGCTGTACAATAACCTGCGTTCTGCACAGTTTGGAGAAATAAACCTAAGCTCCTGGGGAAGTTTCCTGACAGAGCGAGGAAAAACAGGAAGGAAGGACAGCCTTCTGGTGAGTTCCACAAGGGCAGGGAACACGGCCAACGCATCTTGCATGAGGCCATTAGCACTTCACAGCCAAACTGAAATACAAAGGAGAGGCATTCTTTTTCCAAAACACCAGCTTCCTCATGTGACCCCTTTTCTATAATTTCCAGGAGCTCCTGGTCACTCTCAGGAAGAAGTCCACACTCTTCAGCCTTGTAGTCAAAGCCCTCCACAATCCAGGTTCATCCTATCTGATCACAATTTACTCCTAAGTACAATCCCCTTTAGTCTGGCGAGTCTCCTCATGGTGTCATAAGCATGCCACACCATTTTCAGCATGTTGGGCATTGATCCTAGATGCTATTGAATTTTTTTTTCCTATTGTGCGAACCACCCATTTTTCAATGTCCCGCTCTTGTCTTCCATGAAACTGTTCTCAACCACTCCAGCCAACGCTGACCTTGCCTCTCCTTTCTGAATCACAAAACTAACACCTATGAATTTCTCAGCTAACCCTTGTCTCCCCCACCTGTGTAGCACAGGCTCCAAGTCCCACGTAAGAACCATGAAGGCAGGAAACACAACACTCTTGTATCTGTTAGCACTTAGCAAGGAACTAGACAGACACATCTTTGGTACCCAATAAGCAAAGCAAGGGGTTGAGGTCACACACTCCAGACTTCCAGATCTCACCTCACTCTTGTCTCACCTCCTAGATTCAGATGCAGATCTAGAAATTCAGATCTAGAGAGAGGTAGGGATGAGGGGAAAAGCATAGTTGTTCCCCTGGATGGTGACGGAAGGAAAATTGCTGTTTTTTCTAGGTTCAGGCTCCTATAACACTTCTGTTTTTGCAGATGAGACATTTTGCTTGGCTTTACTTCTTGGGCTAAAGAAAGCCCATCTGGGATGTTAGAGCCATCCCTTCGTTTTGGAAACAGCCATAACATAATAAAGCCAGACAATCTATGGGGAAGTTATCAAGGTAGGGTATGAGCCTTCAGGCCCCATGTCAGTAGGATACAGCAGAGGTCAATAATCATAAAACCCTCTGTCCACACAGGTCAGCTTCAGGGAGGGCTGTGGAGCCCACTGCAAGAGCAATCTTCGTGAATTAAAAATCTCCATGTGATTCAGACTTCATTCATACAATGACTGTTTTATATTGTTCTCAAGATTCCTTTAAGAGTCTCAGTTAAGCTTCTCCTTCTCTCCCTGCTACCAATCCCACAGCCTGCCAGCTTTTCTAGAAATCGGTTCATCAAAAAATCATCCTCTCTTTTCTGTGTTCCTAACTAAAAATTCCTTCTCTTTACTCTGTTTTCTCAGGTTACCATTCCTTCTCCCTTCTCCC
>NW_006434709.1:20248205-20269181 GCF_000325575.1 Pteropus alecto
TGCTGAACTCTTCAAGAGCAAGAGCCCATCCTCACTGTCTTACCTCCACGTCACCCCCTTATCTCCTTAACCTCTTGAAATTTGGATTCTGCCCCAATCACTTCCCCGAGAGTTTTCTCACAATCAGCCTTTCAGACAAACATCAGCTGTCAGATCTAACAGTCTCCTTATTTTTCATTCTTCTCAGTTATCTCAAGGCAGGATGCAGCCCTCCTCTCGACTCTCTCCTCCCTGCCTTTCTGGCCTATGCTACCTCCTACTCCTGTCTGTCCCCCCAGGTTTAGGCCTTGCTCTGTTTCTCTTCTGCCTCTGTCCGCTCTCTGTCTAGGTCACTTCATCTACTCCTATCCTGTTGACATTCTGGCCTCCAGCCCGGACATCTCCTCCAGAATGCCAATCTCAAACTTCTAACTTTGTGCTGGGCACCTATGCTTGGAGCCACAATTATCTAAAATTCAACCTATTTACAAGCAAACTTATTATCATCCTTTTCTAGTTTGCTTTCCTCCCGAGGGCCCCATCCGGTCTCAAGGCATCACCATCCCCTCAGTCAACCCCACCAGAAATCTGAGGATCAGCTCTCCTCTGACCATTCCCCTCGACCCTTTCATGCCACCTCCCATCAACTCCTGCTGCCCCTGCCCCATTCCTCCTGATCTGCCCCTGACTTCTCAAACCGCCACCATTCCTGAGTTCAGGCCCTCCTGAACACCCTGGCTGCCTGTAGAATCTCTCAACTTACCTCCCATCTCCAGATCGCCAAACCTCCCCTCACGTTTCCAGCAGAAGCATCTTTCTTCCTAGGTACGACCACGTGTGCTTTCATAGCGTTGCTCACACTCAGCTTGAAACGCCCTTCTCTAGCCACTTCTAACTAAAATTCACCCATGCTTCAAGGCCACATGCCAGGGCAAACTCCTCCAGAGCCTTTATAACGTTAATTCTGCATCGTATCATAGATGAGTGTTTGGTGTTAGAGTGTGTCTATGTGTGCGTGTGTATGTAAGTATGTGTGTATAGGTGTGTGTATGTGTACATGTATATGTATGTGTGTGTCCTCTCTTAGACTCTTACAGCAAGTGCTTGGGCCTCACAGATGTCACTGTCCTTTTCCATTAGTTTTCCTACAGATTTGGGAGCTTCCTGAAAAGAGGTGATGTCATAAGTTGAACTGTGTCCCTTTATACGATGTATTGAGGTCCTCACTCCCAGAACCTGTGAATGTGGCCTTATTTGGAAACAGGGCCTTTGCAGATATAATCGAGTTAAGATGAAGTCATTAGGGTGGCCCTCTATCCAATGACTGTTTGTCCTTATAAGATAGAAAGAGGGAGAGGGGAGAGCCATGTAAAGACAGAGCCAGAGCACGGAGTTCTGCCTACACAAGTCACGGAACACCTGGGGCTACCAGAAGCTGGAAGAGACAAGGAAGGATTCCCCTAGAGGTTTCAGAGGGAGAAGAGCCCTGCCAACACCTTGATTTCAAATGTATAGCTACCCAAACTGTGAGAGAATAAATTTCTTCTGTAAGCCACCTATTTGTGGTACTTTGTTACAGTAGCCATAGGAAACTAAGACTGGTGGGAACTATGTCTTAATTCCTCTTTGTGGACTCTCAGTATCCACTGAGTCCTTGAAACTCATTGACTTCTTAGTGAACTCATGAACAAAATGAGCCATACATAACCAAAGGACATTTTGCCATGAGTGCAGATTTTTTTTAAAAAATTAATCCCTTAGACTTGAATGTATAGTCATACTTAAACCATCATTTTGTAAGACAGAATTACTGACTCACAATCACTAGAACCTCAGATCTGTGTTTTGAGTCCAGAAAGAGAAAGAGATAGGCTGAATGTAAGCCACCTGTACCCTCTTCACCTCACCTCCCAATATCTCACGAAAATATTGCAAAGCAGCTGGCTAGGTCTGCAGGTGTCCTCTCCAGGATAGCAAGGCGTTCCTCTGTGCAAAGCCGTGACCTTGTACTCACTAGTGCAGAGCTCCGTTCCACTAAGCTAAAGACCTCAAATATCAGCCAGCAGAAATTAGATTCACTAAAAGGGGCACGAGGAGGAAAAGCTGATACAGACAGTGTCTCCTCTCACATGCAAAGTGAGGCAGGGCGTAATTATCAAGATGTCGATGCTGACATCACAATGCTTTCAATTCAACCAAGTGGACACCTGAATGAAAAGCCTTTCAACGAATGAACAGGCTAGGAAGAAGGAAACTGAATTAGCCAGAGGGTTGAGTTTTTCTTGTTTTTCTTTCTTGAACAAACATTGAAACATTGTTTTTCTTTCTTGAACATTGAAAACCAACATGTTGGGGGCATTCCAGAAAAACCTCTGCATGGAAAGAGGGGAGATACTCTCTGAGCCTGTGTCACTCAGTCTGTCTGTCTCCACCAGCGTCGTGCCCATAAATAATACTCATGAGTCACAATGAAAATCCACAGTCTCTCTGGGGACACACCAGAGCAGTAGCAGGTGCACCTAGCCCTGTTTCTGGGAGGAAATCAAATCAGGGGGGAGGAGGATGGCAAAACAACTATTCCTGCCACAAAAATGCAGATGGTTCACTCTTCCCTGTGCAGGTTGGAAAGGAGAACTGCCCATCCAGGCCTCTGACGGACATGGCTCACTGGTTTCTAGAGGCCCTGCTCTGGCCTGCTTACAGCCTGTATATTCTCAGTCCTGAAAACTTGATGCTCTCCATGTAGCTGATTTTAAATAAAACTATTACTAAGCCATAAGAGAAGAAAGCCCAACAAAGTTCAGCTTTTCCCATGATGACTACTTTGAAGCCTCTTAGTCATTAAACATAAAATTCTTTCCAAAATAAATCTGCAGGGTCCCTACTTAGGTGGCACCCTAAGGTATGTGCTTCATCTGCCCTGGGCCATGCTGCTATTCTGAATTGTCCCTCTGCTCCAGTAGCACCCAGGCAGTCCTCAGTTGCCTCTCCACTGTGCCCCAGCTGTAACTCCGAGAGTGAATTAGTCTTGTCATTTGATCATTAGGCATAGAAGGAAAGTCATTTGTGCCCTCGACCTCCTTGATTCTATTACCTCCCTTACTGCCAGCTCCTACATGATGTGCTCAACCCTGTCTTGGAGGGGTTCCTCTGCAACCCAAAATTATTTCTGTAACATTTTAAAATGAAAAAACACCTCCCGCATGTATATATAGTTTTAAAAGGTAGTGAATTTTCTGTCTCAATTTTGATTTAACCTTTTACCAGGGACCCAAGAATAGCAGTTCTCACATGGGTAAAATCGACATTGCAAGAGGCCTGACCCAGTTTGATTAAATGTGCTTCCTCCCCCTCCCGCCTCTGCTGACATAAGGACCAGCAGCATTTCATCCCTCACCTTATTTAATGTATGGCTATGATCAAGGAATGACAACGGTGGGCTTTTATCTCCCAGGAGGAGCAGCACATGTGATTTGTAACAACTATTTTTTTCTTACTCTTTTTAACCAAGATGTCAAAGTCATAGAAATTTAGAGCTGTAAGGAACTGAAGAGAAGATCTATAAAAATAAACTATTCATTGACAAGACATTAGTTAAATTAATTACCGAACGCGAATTACTATACCGTGGAGTCTTTCAGAAGAAGAAAGTACATCAATATGAGCTTCTGATTACAATTTCCAAAATTGTTAAGTAAAAAAAGCAAGGGCAGTGTTATGACATTTATCCCACTCGTTTTCAAAAGACCTATGTATAATACACCTATAGAATATTTCTTTAAGGATATGCAAGGAACAAGTGCAGTGGTTACCTCTGGAGAAGGAGCTGGGAGTCTGGCATAAAAGGAAGGCGAGCTTTTCACCATCTACCTATTTGCTGTTTGAATGCTTACGGTGTACATTTATTAATACTATAAGACATTTAAATACATAAAAACAAAGCATAGATCACATTCTCAATTTTTGACAAGAAGAAAGACCTTAAAACTGCCTAATATCTTCATTTCACCAAGGAGGAAAAAGAGGTCTGGAAACTAGCCTGAGGGTGGCTGGAGGCTGGACCTCTGGCCCTTCAGTTCACTTCCTTCTGGCTCTTCCACAGCAACTCCTTAGTCACCGTCACATTCTGGTTGCCCAAGGTTACCTGAAATCTACTCCGCAGTTAAATGAGGCATCACTGGTCTTCATTTCATTTATATTACATGCTTAAACAAGGAATTCATGATCTGGATTTTTTTGTAAACCAAACTCTCTTCTCAGCGTGCTATAACAGTTGTACTTAAATCACGCCCTTTATGAAAAGTAAAGAAATGATCCCTAAGCTTTTAAGTTTCTTTAACCTTGCTTTTCCTTTATGAGGTTTGTTTTAAACAGAGCATACTTGTGGCTCATTTGTGCCTGCAACATTTTGTTCATTTTTCCTTGTATTCTTAAGTTCTGGCCACATCAGTGCTATCTGCTTTGAAACTTGAGCTCCCAAAAGGTCAACACCGAAACTCTTGATTCTCCTACATTGTTAATGCTCAACCAATTAATTGTGGTTCCCATAGGCATTTCAGAAGCCTTCTAATATGATAATCTCTTCAGTTAATGCCCTTGACCCAAGGCCCAAGGTGCATTTGCCATAGGTACAATTTATAAAACCATAATAACAAGTCATTAGGATATATTATTCCAATCCAGATATAAAGCTTTATTTGAAATTCTGTTCCCCGTACTTCATTTTTTTCTTAGCCAATGCAATACCTAAAGTGTTATATAAGTCAGGAAGATTCTAAATGCTTGGTCTCTTTCAACACAATCATTTGGTGGTTCAGACATTTTGCTATTAACAAAGCCCAGACTGATCCTCTATTTCTTATGCATAATGTATTCATCCAAGTTAAAGTCTCGTCGTTCTGCTAAATTCTAGCCTCTGCTGTTTCTAAACTCCCAGAATAGTTATTTTCTTAGGCCTTATTTTGGGATTAAAGAGGAAAAAGAAAGGAAATCTAACAGTATTTTTTAAATGCTATTTTAAAGAAGAACTTAAAACAAATATCCACGAATCTTGGCTTAACTTCTAGTATATACCCTTTTCTGGACAGATATTACCTATGACATCTTAATTCTAGGGCTTTCCTATTTTTTTGTATTAATTTTTTTTTACCTGCCAACCATTAATTACTTGAAAATATTTCCTTCTGGCCTCCAGCTGCTCAGGGACCTCCCTCAGCAATTTCCTTACCTCTAATTATTCTGATGGACTGTGTAACAGGTTGCATCATTATCTGAGTCACAATAATGTTGGTGTGAATGTAATGTCAAATCTGAGGGATCCCACCTGCTGAGATCCAAGAAGATGGCCCTAGGGGAGCTTCCCCTTGAGGAATGCCAGAAGGCCCGGATGGATGACTCCAAGTGGTGAGGGGTGCATCAACCAGGTGCTCCATCTATCTCCCAGGGCCTAGTGCCAGAAAGGTCACGTACAACCCCCGTCACACCGGTCTCCAAAGTCCTTCCAAGTGCTTCTAAATGGAGCACTTGGTGCCAGAGTAGAGAAGCAGGCAGGAACCTAACACAACTGGGCTAACTTTGCCCTGGCATTTCAAAGTGCAGGGCAATTACCTTAGAATTAGGACTCTTCATTTTTCTGAAACACCAGAATAATGTCTTAAATTTAGACACTACCTTTCTTCCTCTTTCAGAAACCTAGCTTGTTTCTAAGATACTCTTATATCAGCCATTTCAAGTGTCAAGAAACTAAAATTATTATTCTCAGACTACAGATAAGCAAAAGGAAACACAGAGTAATGAAGACATCAAGATGCTACAACGAATATTCTCGTACATATCTTTACACATATACATTTCTGAAGGACATTTCTAGAAGTAAAATTACTGAGTTAATGGGTATATGCATTTTTCATTTGGATAAAGATTATCGAAACATCCACTATGGAAATCACTCCACTTAAGGCTCCCGTTATGCATGAATACCTGGTTCCCTCTATCCTCAGTGATCTTTTTTTCATATTTATCATTCTGATAGTTAAAAAAAAAAATAGCATTGTGGGTTGAAATTTTTTATATATTTAAGTTATTTTTATTTCATTATTTTGTCTAATCTGTTCTTGTCTTTCCTCATTTTTCCATTACATTATTGATCTTTTATTAATTTATTAGAGCGCTTTATAAATTAAGGATATTAGTCCTTCAGATTTTATTGTGATTCTCAATTCCTTCTTTGTGTTTTGACTTTGTTTCTGATGGTCCATGAAGTTGTCATTGACTTAGGCTTCATGAGGCCTAGGGGGTTTTAGTTTTTGAAACTTAATATATCAATCTTTTTTATTTATTATTTCCAGGGTTTGTGTTACACCTAGGAAGGCTGTGCTAAAACGAGACTTTTAAAACTTCTCTGTTTCTTCTACTACTTTTAATATTTAAATTTTTGATCCATACAGCATTTATGTTGGCATAAGGAATGAGGTATGGATCCAATTTTTGTTTTTCCAGATGGAGACCCAATTGTCCTAAACTATTTATTGAATTGTCTATCATTTCCTTACTGACACAAAATGCTACCTTTATCTAAAAACAAAGTCTCTGTATATCCATGTCTAGTCCTGGATTCTATTCTGTACTATTGATCTTTCTGTCTATTCAAGTGTCAACACAACACTAATTAAATATATATAACATTGTTTAAAATATATAATCATCTGGCAGAGCTAGCTCATCTTAATTATTCTCACTTATTCTCACTATGAAGGGATGCTTTGCTTCCATTCTATTTTCTACCTGATTATTTTTCTCTAAAGTTGGTTTTATATATTATTTCATGCTAAGCCACCTTACTGTATCTTGTTTATAATAAATAGTATATCATTTAGTATATAAGCGTATCATATACACATGATAACTCCACCTCTTGCTTTCCATACATATACTTCATTTCTCTTGTCTCACTGCATCAGCTAGTATCTACAGAACAATGTTTAACAAAGGCAGTGGTAGGAGACATCCTTGTTTTGATGGCAGCATGACTCCTCTAACAACACATGTAATCTTGCTAGCTCTATGTTCTGAAACCCTTAGAGGAAGAAAAACAGGGAGAAAATCAAACTATCAATTTCTACTCAGGGATCTAGGTGAAATAGAAGCAGGGAAATTATAAAACAGGAAAATCTTTTCTCTAGGCCCCTCCAATTTTACTCCTCCTGCCAGGGTCCTCTGCTTGTCTTCTCCTCCTCTTTATTTGCCACACTCGATAGGGCCATATAGGTGCTTTATGGATAACAAATACAAAACAAGACACTAAGGTCCCATTCTAAGAACTTCTGTGTGTGAGTCCCTATATTATTGCTGCAAAATCTCCCATACTCGACATTTTAAAATAAAAACAATAAACAAAACTTGCTAATATTTAATTTTCCCTTGAAATACTGAGTGGTCAGAGTTCTGTCAATGTTTAGGTAGCACTAAATTGCCATAGCGGGACCTTCACACGCTCTATTATAGGTGCATTTGCCACAGCAGAGAAGTCTAGTCTACAGTGTATAGAATGTCAGCCAGTCTCGCTCAAATGCTACCAAGTTAAAGAAAGCCTCAGTTACACCTCACTCCCTTTAAAAGGCTTTCCCACATCACAGCACCCCATACTCAAGAAAAGACTGCTAGTTGCCTACCTCAATATCCATTTTCCCCTTATTCCTTAGTAATAAACCTCCTGAATGTTAGCTATGCCTATGACTGTCTAGAATAAAGACTATATTTCCCAACCTTCCTTAAAAGAATGTATGCTCTTCTCCACTTTCTCCAGGAATGATTATGTGATAGCTGGAGCTCTGTTGGCAGCCATCTTGGACCATGAGAACAAGGGCCACATTCTAAGAATGATGGAGAGAAAAGCTAGATGGAGCCTGAGTCCCTGACAGCTTCATAGAACACCATGTCAACCCTGAACAAGAATTCTTACCCTTGAGAAAATAAAACATTGTATATTTAAACCACTATTAATTTAGGTTTTCTGTCACATGTGGACACACTTAATCCTAACTGACTGAAACTGATACATACTGACTAGAATATATACTGATCAATATATAAGGGAGTCTTAGGGCCATTTCTGGTGCTTGCACATTAGTAAGCCTTACCTTTCCCTCAACATTGTCCCCTGAGGGCAAAGACTTGTCAGTTCTATTTCATGCCTAGTGCCTACACAGTCTTGGGGGACACAGTGGGCATTCAATAAATATTTGCTGAATGAGGAATTCTGAGTGACACAAAAGAAATGCCAGTTAGTCTTCTGTGCTTTAACATGGTGTTGTCAAAAGCACAAGGGGGAAAAAACCTTTTTCTTACCCAAAGAAACCTGATAATTGTTTTGTTAACTTTAATGAACTCCCTGACACTCCCTTCTGGCACAATAGTCATTATTTGAATAACAGCAGTTAAGTCTCTTCTACTTTCAGGAAATGTATGCTTAGTGACTAACTAGAAGTGGAGAAAAATTATAGAATTCAAATGAGGGCATTCAGGCAGATAGACAAGTCTCACCTTTTTAAAAAAAAATTACTGTAATCCATGGTGACTATAAGAAACTATTTAAACAACGTAGTATTTAATTCTGTTTCAGGTACAGAGCAAGTTTGCAAAAAACATTTGTTGAGCTTATTATTTATTTTTATTTTTTATTACATTTATTTTTCCTTAGTGCTCTTTCCTAATGTTTCCACACAGACAGACATTTTTTGATTATCTGAGAGGCAGTAGCCAGTGTTTAGATTACGTGGGCCTTTTTCTCCTGGTCTCAGGTCAACACCTTCCTCATCTTTTGACCACGAAGCATGGGGAACATGAGGAAAAGCCAGGAACAGATACTCTAACTATTGCCAAAGCCATGGCAGACGTCAATTCTTGCTCAGGATCTAACCTCTTCTTGCCTATGACTTTCTATCTTCTCTTTCTCCTGCACAGTGCCTATTGACAGGGCACTACCAACAACACAGATCTTATTTGTAACTTACAAAATGGTGTTGCGCACGGAGACAGAAGTCTCATGCATACATGCCTTGGGCACACAGACCATTCATGTGCATGTTATAAAAGGTACCACTTCCTCTGGCAGACCCAGCTCCAACTCTGGGTGCCCATTTGGTGAGAGAAATGAGAGTCAGGGTTCAGCCTGCATAGATTCCCTTACTAGGTACTCTGATAAACAGCAGCTCAGCCTGGCCTTATAGCTCACATGCCACTCGTTCGTGTTACCTAGGAAGACTGTGCTAAAATAAGACTTTTATAACTTCTGTTTTCTTCTTTTAATATTTCTACTTTTAATATTTAAATTTTTGATCCATCTGGCATTTATGTTGGCATAAGAAATGAGATATGGATCCAATTTGTTTTTCCAGATGGCGACCCAGTTGTCCCAAACTATTGAATCATTTACCATTTCCTTACTGACACAAAATGGTATCTTTATCTAAAGACAAAGTTTCTGTGTCCAGTTCTGGATTCTATTCTGTACTGTTGATCATTCTGTCTATTCAAGTGTGAAATCAACTTAGTAGGTCCAATTAATCTTTCTAAAATTTAAAAAATATGTTATTAAAATGGATCAGGTATATCTTATGTAGTAAGGGTAAGTATTGTTCCATGACTCCTCTTGTGTGTACCCAGTGTCACAAGGTGGAAAGTATTTTCTACTGTGTTCTAGCTCAGGTTTTTGAAAACCCAGCCTGATGCATGCCTAGGGGGCTTTTTTGAGTACATACAAGGCAGGCCTCATCTTCCCTACTGTAATCTCAGAATCATGCCTGCCTCTCCCTCATCGTCTTGTGATTCCTTCACCAGAAGCCAACTTCACCAAGGAGACTCAGATTTAAAAGGCAGATCTCCTAAAAAAAAAAAAGAAAAGAAAAGAAAAGAAAAAAAGCAGGGGGAGGGGAGGGGATCCCACTGATTTATGGTCACACCGGGGTCTAAATGGCTGACTGCAGATGTTCCTGAGAGCAAGTTTCAATGAGGTGGTAAGAGACCATCCCATTACTGAATAGAGAGGAGGGAAATGAAGATAGCCCCACTTACCTTCACAATTTTGCCCAGCTCTGGTATAACTTCTCACTCCCTCCCACCCCAGTTCCCCTAACACCAAGCCAGTTGTACTCTGAAGTTGATTATGGTGCTCAGTGACATGGAAGATTGAAACTTCTGACTAATAAGGCCTTGGGTTAACTTGTGGGTATAGCTTCCCACATTATTTCTGTCCCCCTAATACCACGAATGATTGATAATTGGCTGCAAATTTAGCTGCCCATCAATGGGAAACATATGTCTAGTCAAGGGATGGGAAAACAGGAACATCTACTATAAAAAACAGACACTGGGTCCCAGTTAAGCATGGCTGAGAGGGGAGAGAGCATTCAAGACTGTGAACTGTTTGTTGTTTTAGACTTTATTTTCTTGGCATCTGTATCCGACTCCAGCTCTAACGACTTGTTCAAGGTAAGAAGATGCCTCCTGAAACGGCCATGAATATTGCTCTCAGGAAACATTTACCCAGCTCCCATGAAACAGTAAGGCTCAATTACATCCCATCTCTCATTCTTTCCAACTAGAGTCAAAGGTACCTGAGAGCAAGATCTTAAGCATCTTTTTCCTGCTATACTAAGCCCACGGTTGGGTTCAGAATGAACACTACCCGGCACCTTGCCTCTCAGGTATTCTTTCCTTATCTCGCTTCTTCCCTGTTTCTGAGAAAGGCGGGACTTGCAGGGACTGAATCTGAAAATATTTTTACCTCTTTGATGATTCCAAAGAAAGATGTCTCACCTTTCCTAATGCTACTTTGCTGGCTGGGGAAGAAAAATTGTTACAGTCTATGGGGGTGTTAATTAGAGTCAATTAAAATTCACCTGGCCTGTCCTGGCACTGAATTACCTTGTGAGACTCACTCAGCCATTATGAAAGTCAAAGAAGGATCCAGAAAGAAAGAGATTCTGCAGCGATAGGAATATCAGCTTACTTTTATGACTGAATCTTCCAGCCAAGCCTCGGCAGGCCAGTATCCATTCACTCAGGAAAGTAAAATCATTGCTGGATTTGTCAAGAGGATAAAATGCCCCAAGTTGCTGAGACCATTATAAACTACCCTCTAGTAAAAAACAAACAAACAAACAAACAAAAACAGTAACCACGTGAGGTCACAGATGTGTTAATTAACGTTATTGTGGTAATCATTTCATAACATTTACATGTATCAAATCATCATGTTGTATACTTTAAATATATACATTTTAGTTCTCAAGTATACCTTAATGAAAACTGGTAAAAAATTTAAAATTATCCTCTGTTAAAAATAAACAAATAAAAGATGTAAGATATTCCTTTTTTAAAGGGCAGAGAGATGAAAACTTTACAACTATGCACACATGACCTTCAGTGACCAAGATTTATCACATGCCTACTGTGTACCAGGAGCACCTCAACTCACCATCATGGAAAACTACAATCAGAAAGTCATCTGGAAGCCATTACCCCCTTACCACGACACAAGTGTCATTTCAAAAGTTCCTACTTCACAGTCTTAGATAGGCAACTTACACAAAATCGGTGCTCATTGAATGTTTTTTTTTTTTTTTGAAAAAAAGAATAAGAAATCAAGTTATCAAGTCCAAACTTTATCGAGTTATCCACTTTAAATAAATGAAGTTTATTGTATGTCAATCATGCCTCAATAAATCTGTTTTTAAAAAGTTCAGTCAATTTATAATTGTCTACATGAACAATACTTATATTTTTATAAATCAAACGCCCTTATTTCATAATTAAAACACAAATCAAGTTTGCTCCCCATAAAGAGCACTGGTAAAGAATTTGAATGGGGAGGAACCCCTCTATCCATACCCCTGGGGCAGTGTAGCTGCGGAGGAGAAACAAATGCATGCAAAGGTTACTAATAATCCAAGACAGGATGTAATAAGTGCCAAATGAGTGACTCAGACAATACATGTTATAGGAGTAGTGACTGCTGACTACATTTGATTAGGAGGAACCAAGCCATTTTGCTGTTTTAAATACAGGGTGTACATTCCTCCCCTGGTCCTGTGTTTGGATTCCCACGGGGCATTACTCATTCATGTCCACTCATGTGGGCATGGCAGTTGTGTCACCAAGAAACAACCCCAGTTTCTAGTGGCCCTGGTCTCACCCACAGGCAAAGGAAGGGATAACCAACAGAACTAGATACATTTTGGACTATAATAACCAGATGAAACTGCTCCAGGAGTCAAATTGGGCATTAACCCACGGGTACAAACACTAAGACCAAAACAGATTTGATTGGCCCTGATTTAGGTGCATAAATTCCTACCTGGGCGCTCACTCTGAAAACTTCAGGACTTGGCTTATAGGTACATATAATAGGACTAATTTCCACATGGGAATTTAAAAAGCACCTGGCTAAAATATAGGATACTGCATTGCCCTAGATATTCAATCAAATTACTTCCTATCCTGACAAATGAAGAGTGGTTACAAAGAGTATAGCAAGAAAACACTATGTCTTTAAATGACATTTGTAGGTTATAATACCTAAGCTACTAGAGTTTTTAAATCTCTAACGCAGTGCCTAGAACTCCAGTAGGAGTCAATACATGTCTGTTGAATGAAGAACAAATATGCTATATAAGAACTTTAGAGTGTCAAAGACAGCGCTCTAATTGTTTTATGTGTATTAGCCTAGGTTTTTTTTTATATATATATAAGCACTTTGAGACAATTATATCTTCATATTTTCACAAGTTGTATAAGGCTGCTGGAAAGTCTCTATAATAAGTACATTTTTAAATGTTATTCTACTCTCATTCAACAGCAAGATGTATGTATCTGAGAGTATGTGAGTCCTGGTCTAAAGGCAGAAATGGGCAAAGCTTTATCAGCCTGTCTTTATCTTTCTTTCCCAGTTTAGCTCTCCATGTCCTGAGCATGTAAATAGCCCAACTTTAATATTTAACCCTGAGCACCATAAAACTATCAAAGGAGCAGGTTTGAGTCTAAAGGGCCGGGGCCAACATCCCTACCCTATTTATTAGCTCATATTTAGGATATCAGAAGCATGATCTTTTTCCATTTTCCTCCCAGTGGGGGAGAGAGGGGCATCCAGAGCCCATGCCACCAGCCTGGACACACGAAAATCTCCTAACTTAGAAAGAACAAATCTTGCCACTAGGCCTTCTAATATTGTTAGCACTCACCATTCAAACTCGAAAAAGTTGGCAACATCTAGAGGTTTATAGCCAACACCAAACCACCCCCCATGTGATTTATCTAGTGACTTTTATTGTTTTATTGAACAACCAGCGCTGAATCTGTGGATCCGAGCTTCAAATCCGTACCCTCGCCCTTCATCTCAACACAAACCTGTTAATCACTAATACCTTCTCTTTGCCTCTCTCTCAACAGTTATTGCAATTGCTCTCAAAATGCTCTATTAACTCAGAGAGATGCTAATCTCTTCCTTGATCTAACAGCATGGAGTAAAAATATGGGAAACAGGTAGAGCTTAGATTTGGAAAATAGACTTCTCGTGTCCTTGGCTCTAGGAGGACTTAACCTTCATGGTGCATAATGCTCTGGTCAGACCTGGAAGAGCTGAGCTGAGCCAGCCCTCCCTGTCCTAGCTGGCAGGAACCCAGATGAAAGAAGGTCAGAGGGCCTACAGAAGTCAGTTGACAAACCCATAGCAGGCCTAGCGTACACCCGTAGGCTCCAGGCTCCCTGCTGTTGGTGGTCACCAGCTCTCTTTTCTTCACTTAAGAATGCCACATATGCCCCAATGTAACCCATCTTTCAACACATCACTCAAGTTCCACTTCTCCCAAAAGGACTTCATGACTATTACAGCCCTTATACCCATGAGCTTGACCTTCTTAGATCTACAATGCTTCATTTCTGTATCATATACTTGACACTTATTTTAGACTTAGATCTCAATATATGTACATTTTATTTTCCCAACTTGATTGCAAATGCTAAGCACAGAATTTTCTCTAGGAATACCATCTTTTGCATAGTAGACATGCTGAAAATTGTGTGAATTAATATGGAATAAAGATGAAGTACGTGCCTGTGCCTATGTAGGTCTTAGAGGAAAAAGTCTCAATCCCAATGGAAATGCATAATTAGGCTTCCGATATTGTGTTTTGCTTTTGAACCTAATGTGTGTGCCTGTAATTCGGTGTTTACAGCAAGAGACTGTCTATGGAAGTCCAAGGGCGGAGTCTGTTGTAGCCACTTTGCCATTTACTGCTTGCATATTTATGAAAAATTATCCTTTCAGGATGAAATTTTCCATGACTGGCTTCTGATCCAAAATAAGGGTGTTTCTCTCTCTCTTTTTTTTTTCTTTTGGAAAATTTGAACAATATCCAGTCAGTCATGTAGAAGTTAGGCATTAGTGAAAAAAAACAATGACATGTTTTGTCTTTCAAAATCAATGTAAGCCTTTCTTTTGTGTGATAAATTATAAACCAACTAAACTTCAAAATGAGAAACTTTCCACTTGTCCAGGCCTCATCAAGGATGAACCTTGTTGATAATGAGATAATGGAATGAGAACAGAACAGAAACAATTGAAATAGGTAAATCTTCATTCTACTTGAATTGTTTCACAAATGTGTACAGATACAGCCCTCTTGCTATGACTTCTGAAATTTAAAAAATATATTGTATTTGTGAAATTTCAGTGTCGACTGAGGCTGAGGTTAAACTCAGAGAAATAAAATTTTAAAAAAAGTTTCCAGATAATGCTAGGATAAATTTCCAGACAGTAAATAATTAAGTTATCTTGACATAAGAGTTCCCTCCAAATTTCCCTTAATATAGATATTTTTGCCTTCTATCTTCTCACCTATAAAATTTCCTTACCTTGTTTTAACACTCTGATTTACCCAAGTTCGTTCTGTCCCCTTAAAATTAGAAGTTTATAAACTACTGTACACCTGAACTAGCACGTGCATTTTGTATTCGGCGATGGCTGTTGCAGAGCATTTACAATCTGCAGACTGCGACAACACTGGAGCAATGTTGAAACCCTCATCCCTCACTAATGTTACCAAAATTATACATTACACTCGTAACAAATGTCAAAGTAAAATTTAAAAAACCTTAACATTGGCTTTTTTTAACTTAAAAGAGACATTTTAAGAGTACTTTGCATAATATAATTGGAAAAGAACTGCAGTTGAACTTTGAACAACATAAGTTTAAACTACATGAGTCCACTTACATGTAGATTTTTTCAGTAAATACGTACAGTACTGTAAATGTATTTTTTTCTTTCTAATGATTTTTCTTAATAACATTTTCTTTTTTCTAGCTTTATTATAAGAATATAGTATATAACACATATAACATACAAAAAATGTGTTAACTGACTGTTTATGTTATCAGTAGGCCTCTGGTCAATCGTAGACTATCTGTAGCCAAGTTTTGGGGGAGTCATTTGTTATATGTAAATTTTTTACTGTGTGGGGGTTGGCGCCTCTAACCCCATGTTGCTCAGGGGTCAACTGTACATTACATATTATGAACACATTTGAACAAAGATAGAGTATTAAAAGTTTAAAAAAAGAAAACCAAAATGAAATAGGTAAGAAAGACAGAAAGCCAGGTAGGTAGACATTCCCTTGTTACAGCAAAGAAACAAAACTTTCTACCTGGATCAGTATATGAACCACCAATTTCGTTGGTTGGGTCCTCAAAGATTTCTCAGACTCATGTAAAATAAGACTGATATTTACATTGTAGGACTAGAGAAAAGGCAGGAAAAGCTACTGGTGTGCTCATTCCAGTTCCCAATATGGCTTTAGACCTTCCATAATATAATTCACATTTGAACTGTCCTCATTGCTCCTCATTTTAAACAGCTCTATCTATTCTGAAACAGAATTCCCCAAGGTGGATTTAAAGCAGCCATTGAGGACCACAGCACCCACAGACACTGTTCTTCTGAATTGCTCATCTCAGTAAAAGGCACCCAGAGACACCCCCATGCTCAAGCCAGAAACCTGGGATTGATGTTAGGTTCTAGCCATCCTCACCCCACATTCAAGCCACTGCCAGCTCCACTTCTTCAATCACCATCAGGCCCCTGCCGATTTCCCACTTCAGGCCAAAGGCATGTCTAGCTGGCTAACTAACTACAACAGTTCCCTAATTTTTTATCTATCTCTAGTCCATTCTCCAGGGTGATAAAATTCAAATCTGATCAGGATATTTTTCAGCTTAAAAATCCTTCACTGGCTCACCTGTTACCCTCAGGATAGAGCCCAAACTGACGAATTGCTATGCACTAAAACCTCATTTAATCCATTCCAGGATTAAATCTTAAGGAAGAAAGGAGGAAAGGAAAAGGGAAGAAGGGAAGGAGAGAAGGGGAAGAATGGAGGAGAGGTAGAAAGAAAGGAAGGGATAGAGGAAGACACCAACTGACAAAATCATCTTACTCTTCCCCATGTCTCCAATTCACTCCCACTCACCACCCCACTTCACAGTGCAGTCACACTGAACTATTTTCAGTTTCTCCTTTCAGGTCTCTGCTTAACCGTCACCTTCTCACAAAAACCACCCCTAACCCCACAGGTTTTCGTTGGGCCCCTTTTAATGCTCCCATGGCATTCATCACAGACATTTGCAGAGTGTTTAATAATTGCCCATTTGCTTATCTATCTCCCAATTTGGGCATATGCCCTCGGATGTCAGGGTCCACATCTATCATGTTCCTAGTTACATCCCCAGGTCCTGGCTTGAAGCCTGACACATGGCAGGGACCACCTAAAGATGTGTCGAATGAATGCATGAATGATCTAGAAATTAGGAAGAAAAAAGGAAAAGATGGAGATGCTCGATACCTCCTTCCTTGGAGAACTAGTGGTGACTGACCTCAAAAGGACAGGAATACGCTGCCTTTACTTGTACCTCCTTACAACCTGGATCGAGCTCTTCAACTCTTCATTACAACAACCTTTCATCACAAGAGAACAATGCGTGTGTCTGGTGGAGAATGTAAAAGCAGTCACTGGCACCACTTCTTGGCTTCCTCTGGTGTGTGGGGCAGAATTTGTGTAAAAATATAAGCATTATTGGTGTCGTTCTGAACTGCTTGTGTTAAGTGCGGAAAGTCTCTATATCTTTTAAGAAATTATTAAAATGTTTTAAAACAGATTTAAATGGTGTTATTGCACTTGTTTTAGTTTTTTAAAATCTCTTTCATAGATTATGACTTCAATCACTGTAATACTTGCCTTGTGAGGCAAATAATTATCAAAAAGCAGGTTGCTGGGGGAATCTGGACAGGTGAGCTATAAAATGTCAATAAAGCTAAATAACCAGCAGAGAAGCAACATGGGGGAGGGGGACATCCTGAGACTGGTAATAATTCTGGTAATAACCGCCCGCCAGTGAAGCTGAACTTCCCATGACCCAGATCTCCCCACTCTGGTAGTAAATAACTTCTCAAAAAAAAAACAAAAAGAAAAGTAAAATCAACAACTGGCATCCATTACCCATAACAATCATAATGCCAAGGCAGAAAATCAATCTGAAGAGGCTGAAGCTTCTCATGACAGAGCCTGGAGTAGAGGTAGTAACTTTGAAGAAAAGAAGCAAGACGCTGAGATACTTTCATTTCCACTATCAAAGTTTGCCCCCTCCCCACCCCGCATCCTGCCTGCTGAGGCTTCTTGGTGGATGGAGGCCTCCCACCTGGGCCCTCTGTAAGCTGAAGGCCAGCTTCCCAAAGTCCTGGGAATTCCAAGTGGCACCGGCTAACAAGCATAGGCCTGACTGTTTCTTGCATGACCTTCAGCCCAGCCCCTCCCCAACTACCCCTGCTCCCAACCTAAGATGATGAAAGATAATCATGCCAAGCAGACCGGCACTCTGAAAAAGAGCAAGGTTGGAGGGAAATAAGGGGCAACCAAACCGGGAAACGCATCACTGAATTTCCCCAAACCACATGGACCTTAAAACTTGTCAGACCGGTTTAAAATTAGCCAATACCCAGGAGAATTTATTAAATGCAACTGTTATGATTCATAGAGATTCGCTCCAATTCTAAAATGATAAATGACAGTGAAACGATTGTATTTATTTTCCTCAAACTGGTCGCAATACCCCCAACTGCTCCTGAATAAAAGATAGGATGAAAGCATGAAAGCAAAAACTTAAAAACGGCATCATGTTTATCCACCGTAGGAAAAGGAGAGTTGAAAAGAAGTGAAGGCTTGATTTAAGGTGATAAGGGCTCCCCGGGTCTTCCCGGTCTGAGAGAACATTTTCTGGAAAGGAGACACTTAATGTATGTTTACAAAGTGATTTCTCATGCTGGCCCTATTTTGTTTTGCAACATACAACATTCTGGACTATTCTGTTTATTTGTAATTTATGATGAAGTCCGGTCCCCGGGATTGGTCCACTTTCTCCCTGGTCAGCCCGCCTTAGAAACTCCCACCTCACCTCTTCCTTTCCTTCAATTTTTAACCAACATTGGAATCAGGTATATGAATGACATGAAGAATTATTTGCCTTGCTGGGGCAAATGTAAATTAAGATATTGGATTTATAACAGGCATAACCCAAACACTAAAACTGTGCTACCAAAAATAATCAGTTCTCTCATCCACTTCCCAGACAAACAGTTCCAACTGCTTGCTTCACTTTGCCTTCATGTTCATCAGGGTGAGGCCCAGAACTCTCGTAAACTACTCAAGGGCACCCGAAGAGTGTCTATGGACTAACAAAGTCTCCTCTCCCTCCACTCCCTCAGGCAGTGCCCCCCTCTTTTCAGGAAGCAATCTCTCTTTTCCATTTGATTTTTCCATAAAGAAGCTGGAGTTTTATTTTTCCTTGGCTTCCAATCTGTGCTTTGGACAGTGCCATAAAATTCCTCAGTAATTTATGGCCTGTTTTTCCTTTAAAGTGGAAAAGCACTAATCCCACACAGAGGGGGGAGGCAAGCCTTCCAAATGTAAAATAATCTAGAAATGTGTCTACTCAGCATAGGTGAGCTGGGTCTTGACCCATTGCTGAAGGTTTACATGAAGACTCTAGCCCTTGACAAAGAACATGGTCTCAGTAACAGCCTGGTCACAACTCCATATCTGGTTTGAAAGAGTCATCTGGACCAAAAAAACTCCTCTTAATCTGTCACTGACATCTGAAAATTCCTGGGGTAGAGATGTCACCCTGTGGGTAAAAAATTGCTTCTTCGACATCACTCTTCTAAAATGCCAGCCTGTATAACTCATTGTGTACATACACCTCGGTGTAAATGAGTTTATTGGCCAAGAGGAGCCCAGGAACCCTGACTGGGCCCCCAGCTCAGAGGGGCTCTCAAGTGGATGAAAACCTGAAATCAATCTTTGTCTCCTTGACGTTTTTTGCTACAAGTCGGCCTCAACGATCATCACTCAGATCTTCACAAGTAGCTTTTCTACAATCTTTTCTAATAATCACAGGGAATGAAATATTAAAGTATGCTTTCACAATAGAGTTGATTGGTAGCAACAACCAAATAACAAATGACTTCTGAAGAGAAGGAGCAAGAGTCAAATTGCACTTAGATAATATTCAGCCTGACCTGGTTCAGGAAGGAGGAAGAACCAGGGGCCTCTGGCCTCAGCCCTTGTAATTCTATATGAACCATAACATTAGCTTTGCTACTGCTTTATAAATGCCACTGGCTAAAGACAGAACAAGTATGAACCAGTAGAATATCATTTAAAAAATCCTGCTAATAAGGGCCCTATTTACACTCCTATTTTCACATAAAAACATCTGTCCAACTGAACTTCTCTTCTTTCTTTAGAGTCAGATGCCTATAAACAACACTAGGGATCCTATTTTTAAAAACAAAGGCTTAGCCTTAATGATAAAAAGATTAACAGAAATTAATAATGATCCTTTCTTGCTCACTACATCAGTCTTCTTTGGTCAACAGCTCTAAACATGCAGCCTTTGCTTGGGAACCAGATAATGGGAGCCAGATTCTCAGACAGTACTTACCAAATGAGTTTAAGAGATGTAAGTATGGTCCCCAAAACAGTATTGCATGATCGAATGAGTTTGGGAACACTACTCACTCAATTGCCATTCTGGAGACTAATGGAAATTAGCATTTTAAAGGCCCTGAGAACTCCTGCACTAAATGTTTCATTTTATTTAATCCACTGTTTTCCAAATCTACTTGGTTTTATGGCATTCCTTTTTTGAGCATGTATAAACTATTAACTTCTTTTATTCTGCAGAACACATTTTGGAAAAGCCTGCTCCAACTTAAAAGGAAGTATGTTGCCATTGCAGTAGACCGAATTACAAAGGAAATGCATCCTGACACCTAGAGAATTCTGGAAGTGGGGGGAGCAATAAGGGGAATCTTTTTAAAGAAAATCATTCACTCTCATGGTTTTTACCATCCATTTGACACATAAAGATCAACCCCTGAGAGTCAAATAGTTATCTCAACCAAACAGATATGTTTCAACTTTTGTCAGCCCAAAGGGAAGTCTGACTGACCCACCTCAGTCAATAGCTGAAGAGCAAATTAAAAACATAAATGAAAAAAAAAAAATCAGCCTCCTTTACTGAACATTCTGGACATATGGTATTGGCATTAACTTATGATCAATAAACTGGATGGATGGATGATGATGGATGATGAAAGTGTGGTAGGTAGAGGACGATTGGATCCAACGTGGTACAGCCATACAAACACCTTACTAGGAATCAGGAAACCTGTTTTCTCATATTTCCTTTGTCTTTACTGGATTTTTACTTTAATCAAATCACTTAAGTTCTAAGCTCTTATATTTTTCCATCTATACATGAGAAGTTAATGAATATGTTATTGGGTAGCTATTTTCACATTCTTTCAATTAAAGAAAAAATGTTCCATGGACCTTTCCCCCACCTGATCATCACTAAGAGAAAAAGAGAGAGAAGAGGAAGGGGAGG
>NW_006434709.1:20270145-20285706 GCF_000325575.1 Pteropus alecto
GAGAAAAGTAGGAAAAAAAATTAATTCATCTGAATGCCTTTTGAATAGAACTTAAAATGTATAAAAATATATTGGGGCTAAGTGTATAATTCTATTGATGCTGATACCTTCTGGACCATGCCCTGGGTCTCCTGGACTCAATCTGTTTGGGAGAGGACATACCTGTGCATATTCAATAAATAGCCCAGTCCTAAAAACCAAGAGATCAAGATATTCATTCATCTGCCTCAGCTGCCAATTCATCACTTAACTTCCCTGAGTCTTGTTATCCTCAAAGGTCAAATTGAGGCAGAACAGGTGTTTACTACCAAAAAAAACGTGATGGGAGAATCAAGAGAAAAGGTACAGATTTCTGAACAAATGTATTAACATTGTGTGGTCCCATGAGGGGTGAGGTCAAAACCCATTATTTTCCAAAGCCCCCACATTCCTGATCGAACAGTGCAAAACTGTCCTGTGCTGGCTGAAGTGTAGCTCGTGCTGGAGAAACCCACCATGCATCAGAGGGCACAAACTGAGCTCTCTAACCTTGAATTTCTGGCGGTTCAACTCAAGAACCCTGATGTGTCACTATCTGATACTGAATGCCATTTCTAGGGGATTCAGGACATGGGGGCTCTTGGAAAACATAAGGTATTTGAGTTTATCAGGTCATTTCTGCATCCTGCATTATTACAGATTTGTTCACTGAGGAGTAGTCAGGCAGGCTTTTCAAAACCAGTCTATACTACCCATTCTTCAAAAGCCACCTCCTCCCCAAAGCCTTTAATAACCTTCCCTTGGGCAATGATAACACATCTGCCTCTATGGAAATGTTTGGGTGAGCAAATGGGAAGCTTATTGAGTGCATAGAACCCTATCTTCTTTACTTTATCTCTATCTTACTGGTGCTCATTAAAAGTGTTGAATTAGAAATTGTGTTCTAGGTCAATGTTTCTCAGGTTTTTTTATTTTTATTTTATTTTTACTGAAACCCACAGTAAGAATTAAGATTATCATATAAATAAAACTCATATACATAAAACTGAAGCAGAAGTTTTATAAAGCAATATTTACCCTTACTGCATGCAATGGATTCTGATAATTTCAATATTGTTCTCTTCTATTTCCACATTTAAAACTGCTGTTTGAGATCTACTTAATTGATTTCATGACCTCAATTGATGGGTCCTCACCCATAGTTTGAAAAACTAGTCAAGATGTGCTATTATTCTCTTTTCTCATGTCTTTCTCCCTCAAAAAGAATAGATCCTCCAAAAAAGTAGACAAAAATTCTAAAAGTTCTTAATTTAAATTTGAAAAAGGTCAAATGATACTTACTTGCCTAAAATTCCATTAGAGAAGGCACATGGCAGCTTTACTGCATGTGGGCATCCACAGGGCTAACCTCTTGAGCCATCAGAGATAAGCTGCTGTCTGGATCTCAAATAATATTACTGTAATATATACATAGATAACTTAAAAGGGAATTAACAGTATACATTATCTTGATTATATTTTGCTTATATACTTTTTGGTTTTTGAAAATACCACCTGCCAAGTTGTTTTCCACAAAAGGATCACTGATTTATACTTCTACTAAAAGGTTAGCTCAGGACCCAATTTCCTCACTCTGAAACAGATGTGATCAGTCTTTTCAAGTGGGCATTTCTCCCTTTGATAATGCTGGGGGCAGGCACCAAGACTTCCCCTTCAGAGCCCCCATTTGCCCTTCGCACAGAGCGGGGCCTGGGCCCCAAGAGCAAGAGCACAGCTCTAACGAGAGCATGCACATGTGAACCTTGCGAAGGGTGCTCCGTCTGGCCTCCGAATCTTCTCCTAGCTCAGGGAAGGGCTTTAAAACACATTCCCGGGGGGGTCTCATTTACTCTCCAGGCACTCGGGAGACTGTCTCTGTCTACAAAACTACTGTACATCCCACCCACAGGGGGACAGCCACATGACTCCATTTTCCTGCTTGTTTCTGAATCACTGTCTTATCTGTCTTCCTCTCTCTTCCCCCCTAAAATAGTTGGCTCTACAGTTGTCTGTGCACAGTCATATGATAAGCAGTGATAAAGAAAAAATTTTAAAGAGCCAAGAAAGGATAAGGAAGCTGAGAAAGAGACGTGTTCTCCTGCACACGGGGGTGGGCTTCTAAGACTCCAGTTTCCTAGAAACAAAGCCAGCAGATCAATTTTAAACCTTTAGCCCCAACAATGTGAAAGAGTGAGGCAGACTGTTTTAGCTACGAAACCCAAACACAGTTCCGTTAGGGACTTCGGGAAATAGGATCTGAGTTCCACTCTAGTCCCTACCAGAGACAACCTCTAGTCTCAATTTTCCCCTCTGTAAATTTTGGACAAGCCATGACCTTTCCCCAAATCCCAAAGTGGTTCACCATTACTACTTTCATGTGTATGACATGTTTCATTTCTCAGAGGTATGCTAAATGCGTCTCAAAACCCAGCGAGGTAGGCAGAGCCAATATGACCATTCCCATATTATAGCTGAGGAAACTGAAGTTCAGAGAGGTTAATTCCTTCCTCAGGTCACACAGTTCATTAGTGGTAGAGCTGAGTTGATAAAGAATAAGCCAGAAAACTGTGAATGTAGCACTCTGTGAATGTATACTAGCCTATAAATGCTGGAAAGCAGGCAGCAAATACAAACTTTGCAAACCACAATCATTTCCTATGTAACTCACTGCAATGAGAACTGCCATCTAAGGCATGCCCTTCAGATGGTAAGCAGCCCCCAACTCTGCAACCCTCAGATATATAAAACCAAATCAAATGGACTCCGACAACATGATAAGTCCCAAACCACATAATCTACAATTTATTTTTTACAACAGAATTCTATTAATAATAGCTAACATTTTTGCATGCTTATCAGTGACAAATACTTTTCCAAGCACTTTCTAATCATTATAGTGTTTATTCCAAACAACAAATTAGATAGATATTATTATTGATCTTGTTTTATAGATGACAAAATGAAGCATCAGGGAGGTTATACACTTTGTCAAAAAGTAACACAGCTAGTTCAGGGGTGTAACCAGGATTACACCCCACCTCCTCCCTCCACTGCAAAGCCTTTGCATTGAACCGTGATGCCATGATGCCAACCACTTCAATAGGCAATAGCTAAAATGTATGTTTTTTGCTCTTTCTTTTAAAGTCAAAAAATACATATATATGTGTGTGAATATATATATATTACATATATACAGAAATAGATATAGATAGATGTAGATGTAGATATAGATATAGATACAGAAATAAGATATATTACAGGAAACTGTGTTTGGGGAGGAGAGATGTATTGGAACTCTGTGCTTCCTGCTCAGTATTTCTGTAAACCTAACACTCCTTTAATCCATTTCCCATTTGCCCTGAGAATACTAGCCTGTGGCACTGGCAGCTATAGCATTTACCCCGAGATGACTCGCGGATTACAGTCCTAACATTACCTCCAAATTTTGCCACAAAATATCTCATTTTTATTATTATTTTCACATCACTCTAGTAGATCGCTGGTCTTTGGAAATGCTATTTATAGCATTCTGTTTTTAGTAGTGGTATTTCCATTTACAAAATATAGCAATTCTCGATCGCTGAAAATGTCAAATCCTAGAAAATGTAGCATTCCTACGCATGATGTTAACATCATTCTCGAACACTTGTTAGCCGAAGATTCATTTGATGAATCCAATTTGTGTATACATTTCTGTTACATTAGGATTAGAGACAAGTTCCATTTAGAAATAACTCCAAGAACAGGTTTTATATTTTATTTTCACATTGAAAACCAGTCAGATTTGCTTCAGCCTCAAAGAGCGTGTTTATGTAAAATTAAGTTAATGCTGGCAGTGACCTGAACTTTTTTCCCTAAATGGGAAATGGGTCAAAAACTAGTCAATTTCTTAAAATAATGCTGAAATAAAAGATAAAAATCCTGTCCATATGTCAGTATTCTCCCTTGCCTTTTTCTTTTTCAAAGTACATACAAGTGTATGTATGTGTGTGTAATTTTTAAAATATTAAATTCTTCTCTGCCATAGAAGAAAGGAGAACATTCAAGAACAAATCTTAAGAGCATCTATTTATTTAGGTAAACATTATATTAAATATTAAATATTATCATTAATTTATTTAATCGATCGAACATCTATTATATGCAAGGCAATATGCCAGGTATAAGCATAAAATGTCATAAGTTTTTACTGTCAAGGACCTGTTCTGCCCCTACAAGAGAACAGAGACAAAGTATATCCAACCGTCAACACTAGACATCGATCATTTTAAATGGAGGGCACAGACTGTAAATGTTACCAGGATTCTAAGGACCAAAAAAGCTGTAGCCTGAAAAGTTCTAGGAATGATGGCCCACGTAGGAGGGAGACTTGAGTAGGTGGTAACAGTATTCCAGGAATAAGAACATGCAGAATCAGAATGCAAAGAAAAATTGCTTTGGAGGACAGAAACAAGCCCTTATGGAGAAAGTTCCTAGCACACACCATGTGGGATCCACTTAGCAGAAAATGGGAGAAGGGTAAGGGTATCAGCCATGCAGAGCCCTGAATGTCTGGTTGATGATGAGGCTAGACACTATCCTATAAGCAACTGGGGTAGGAGGTGACAACTGTTGTTTCTGAGTACCTTGAAAGGGTATTTAGTATCCTTGCATAACTCTTGCACAAATCTGAATTCTGAAGAAGCAGACTAATAAAGAGACAAAAACCAATCCTAAAGCAATCATCAAGAATTAGAACTAAGGCACTTGGAACTTAAATGAAATAGTATTTTCTAAAATGAAAAAAAGATTTTTAAACCAGCTAGGTGGTCATGGCTGGGGATTATACACTTTCTGTGGATAGAGCCCTGATAATCACCATGAGAAAAGGGAGAAGCTGTGGGGTCCTGTAGCACATAACAGGCCAATGGGATGGACTGGACTTCAAATGTTCAGGCAGGAAACTGCCTCCATCACTCCAGAGGCTCTCGAAGGGGGGCCCTGATCAAAAAAACATGTCCCCTACTTTTAGATAATGCTGGAATTACTTTAACAAGATGCTAAGCCTTCCATTTTAAAGTGACTGCAAACTTCCCTCCTCTGCCCGCAGAGGGACAGAGAGATGATCCTTGTAAGCATACGGTAATCTTTTCAAAAGGCTGGCTATTCTTCAATTTACTCCTTAGCAAATCTCATGTCCTCGTCAAAAGCGAAGTCCTGCTCTCTAAACGGAGCACCTTTGTGCACTGCCTACATTGGGGCTGGGACAACAGACCAATCAATGTGCACTGCATTAGGGGCTGGGCTTGCAGAAGAGACACATGGTAGGAAAATGAAGTCAGATGCTTTGACTCAAAGAAATGGGACATACACCTGGACCACAGCAAATTGGGCTATAAAGAAGCCTCAGACCTCATTTACCACATTAGCCAATGCAGGGGATGTTCAGGTCAAAATGCAACATTGACTCTGCTTTTAAAAAATGCAAAAGGGAGCAGTGTGTCAAGTCCACCCACTGGGACTGAAGCCAAGCCAAGGGCAAGCAATCCACACTCTCCTCAACTCCCAACGCGGGAGCCAAACTAAAAACGGCCAAAAGTAAAATTCTAATTCTGTGAACTTGGAATTCAGCAAACCCTGAATTCCTGTTTCCTACAGCTAGCCTATTTCAGAGAGAGGGAATTAGAGAATGGGAAAGGTTTTGCTTGAAAGTCCTCAGTTGGTAATTACTAAACAAAATCTTCAGACAGAAGCACAATTTTGCCTGAATCTAATAATAAATCTTACTTGCAAATATTTACTATAATAATTATTGCCATTTATTAAAAAGTTGTTAGAAGCCAAGCACTTTTACATGTTTCATCTACTACTATAACTGTACAAGATAGCTATTATTCCCATTTTATAGATGAGACTCGTACAGATATATTAAATAATTTGCCCAATATCATGCAGCCCAAATTAATAAAACTAGAATTTAAGCCAGGACTGACTGACACCAAAGCCCACAGTATTTTTTTTTAGATTTATGAAAATATTACATGAAGGATGCTACGAAGCTATCCTCTACCTTTATCAGTCCTATCAAGAAATAAACAAAAGAAAATTAACTGGAAATACAGCGTGGGAGATCGAGGTTTGCTCTCAGAAGAGATTTCCTTGATAATCAAGAGTTCAATATACCATAAGTGATTTTGTTCAACATTTTGCTCCAAGCAAAATTCCTAGAACACAGGAAGTATTCAATATATATTTGTTGAATGGCTGGCTGGCTAGTTGGCCAGGTGGCTAGATGGATGAACAGATTAATGAATGAATGTCCATTCTATCTGCTGTTCCCTTTCTTTGGATAGCTTGTTTTGATTTGTTTTTTGTTTTGTTTTGTTCTGTTCTGTTTTGTGTGTGTGTGTGTGTGTGTATGTGTGTGTTTTAATGAAGCAATAATTTTTGGATTGCAGTCCTACTTTAATCTCACTGGTTTCCTGATGGCCCTCATAACCCAAAATGCTAGAAATTGTTTGTCCAACATTTGTTACGCTCTTCTTCCAATTTAGAGGAGTTCCCTTCCTTATCTATCCAGATTCCATTTTCTTCAAGGCCTGGCCCAAAATCTTACCAAGAAGCCATTGCTATTAGAACCCACTGGAATCCCCTTCTCCTGTGAATTCCCACAGTTCCTCAATTTCACTGTCCTTAAAAAGATGTTAACACTGAATCCCTCAATGGCCCACTTGAGGAAGGCCATTCCTTCTTTTATCTAATTTTTCAAAATACTAGTTCTACGGTGCTAATAATTTTTTCACAAATAAGAGCATTGTGCGATGATATCTTCATCTTAGAAATACGTGCTTACATACACAGGTGTACAAGTCCCTTTGCTATAGGCCATCTTGGAGATTTTAATATACTAATGTGCATTTGACTCTGTAATCTTTCCCAGCCTCTTTTATCACAGCAACCTGAAAATACTCTAAGGCTCCTTACTCTTTGGATGATACTCTGGCAAACACTGGTTGGTTATATGCTCCAGTCTTGCTGGCTGATTGATAATTCTCTCAGCTGCCTAAAATGGTTTAGATAATCATCAATCCAGAAGGTAGGAAGATGGATTCATAGACCCTGCATTCTAGAAATTCTGCTTGCTTGTTTGTTTGTTTTCAGAATATTCTTTGAGTAGGTCAGTGATACATAGAAAGCTCCATTTTAAAAATAAATGTATTTTTGTGAGACTTGAACACTAAGTAAAGAAGCAAGCTATCAAAAATTGCTTTGTGATTTTCACAACAATGAAGAAAGATGAGAATGGAACAAAAGCAGAAACTGGCAGTTTTTCAGTGGAGATAGACGTAGCTTCGTGGAAAACAATAAAGATGAAATACTATCAAGTGTTAGGTTGAGCAAAGTCAAAGCCCAGAATGCAGACAGCCAAGTCAGGACTCTTGTTAACATTGGCCTTACAGAGCATCTAGACTGTGCTAACTTCTGCTTTCACACATGTGGAATCTAAGGTTCAACATCACTAATTAATAGAAGTCACCTGACTCCCTGTTCAATAAATTTCCCAGAGAAAGAGAAATATATTATCCAATCCTAAAGAGGTAAGGTCTAGACATCCCCAGCTCTAAAAGGCTTGTAATAAGCCCTGCTTCTTAACTGTAATTTTACATGCCAGTATATCTATGTTATTCCTTGATTAATATTGTGTCTCCTACTAGATTACATACTCCATGAGAGCAAGGACAAGCTCCTGGCATGGTGACTGGAATATAAGGCATTCAATAAATATTTGCTAAATTAATAAAAAGATGGCTGGGACAATGAGTGAACGTATCACTTTGTCCACTGGTTAGATTCTTTAGTGGGTTCCAGCATCATTTTTTTTTTAGCACCATACAGATGATGAACTTCTAAGAAGGGCAGAATCTAAGTCTGATTAAAGAATGCTGTCTATTTGAGCTTCTACAAGACAGATCCCATAGAGTAGGCTTTTATTCAACCAAATGATGACTGAGCAGGTTAGGTTACATGGACTTCCTGAGTGGCTCATATCCACTGCGGAAAGACATTTTCTGTTCACAGATGCTTACATTTGTCTGGGAAAAGATGACTGGCACCAAGAGATGCTATAGTTTGGAGTGGGGAAAGGACATAAGCAAAATCAAAGTCCTTTTTTCTCAATGATTATTTATAGATTCACTCACCATGATTTTCCTAAAACCTCTTGAACCTGATCACATTTTTATTCTGATATACTTCCTGGGATCATTAGCTAAATGAGTTTACTCCTTGGTGGCAAATAAAAGTGACTTTTTGCTAGCTTCAAAACTACCTCTCTAAGACTTCAAGATGAGGTAGAGGGGACCAGGAGGGGATGCAGGCAGGAGAGGTCTTCCTTTCTGCACTTGGATTTGGTTACAGGCCTGTGTGTCTCCTCTTCCTCCCAGGCATGATATAACACAGCTCAATCATATTCCCTCTGCAGTTTCCACTCTGTTTAGAAGTCAGTGCGCTACAATGACAACAGTGTGTTCATGTCCTCTTGATTCTCCCAGTACATTAGACTTTTGGCCACTTTACATGGGTTCTGCCAGAAAACTAGATTTCGAACAGGTGCAGCCCTGCTGATTAGCATTATAATAGATGTAATTACTTAACAAGCCCATATATACCCAGAGGAACTTGGAAAGAAATGTGTTTTGCCGAACGTAGATTTTATTTATGTAAAATACTGAAGGCCTGCTCTGGAGTTCTTTTAATCTTAGTAAAACCCCTGGAAGCTTTGTCTGCATGTGCCTCAATGAGCTCTGTGAGTTCAGGCGCTGGAATTTAAAATTTCACTTATTGTTGTGGCCAAATACAAAGGGTTTTGTACCTTAAGCTCTTAAGAGAACTTAAACTTGATTTTAAACTCTGCAAAGGAAGAACACATAGGCATTTTCCTTATCCCCTCATCCCAGCATCTTGCATGGGCCCTGGGCACTTAAAGGGTATACAGTTCTGACTTTTAGAAACCTTGGACCTGATGGAGATGCTCCAGCTTGGTGCAAATTGCCACAAGGAAATAATATAGCATTCTCTCATAAAAACATCTTCAGAGATCACACAGATTTTTATAAAGTAAAATATCTTTTTCTTCTTCCTTCTTTCAAGCTATACAAAAAGATTGTTTAAGAAATTGACCTGACTGCTTACCATACTGGTTTCCTCAAGTAGACTTCTTACTTACTCCTGGGAGACTGAAATGATACCATACACAACTTTTGTTTTACCAAGACCTCTGTATTTATTGTAGTGCTAGATCGTAGTAAGTGCTAGGGAATACACGCTTATTTGATGGAATTCATTCATTCATTCAACAATGTGCCAAGAACTGTTTTGGATGCCAGCAGTAAACAAAAACTTTTGCATTTACGGAACCTCTGTTCTGGCATTAGAGATAGACAACAAAGATAAATAAGAAAATATATACTATATTTTTATCTGAATATAGTATATATTCATTACCTGAATATATACTATATACAGATAAAAGCTGAAGCGCAAAATGAAACAGGAAAGGAACATATGAAATGTCAAGGAGAAAGTAAACTTTACATAAGATTTCCAGAAAAGGCCTTACTGAGAAAGTAATATTTAGTAAAGACTTGAGCCATGAAGGTAGAAATATTCTAGAAAGATGGAATAGCAAGTACAAAGACTGAGGCAGGAACATGGTAAATATTTTTAAGGGGTGTCCAATGGGCCAGCATGGCTGGGGGCGGAGTGAACAAGGTAGAGTTAGGCAATGGGGTCAGATAGTTCATAACAGGGGCCTGACCATGTTAGCCTTGTAGATTATGATGAGGACTTGGGTTTTTACTCTGGAGGGTTTGTGAGCAAAGTGACATGACCTTATGAAACTGGGGAAACCTTCTGGGAGGCCGTTGATATGATCCTGGTATGAGATGATAGGGACTTGGGCCAGAGCGGTGTCAGCAGAGGTATGGAAAGATGATCAGATTTGGGATATATTTTGAAAGTAGAGACAACAGATGCTGCTGACAGACTGGATATAAGGTGTCAAGAATGGCTTTTCTAGCCTGGGCAGTCAGAAGGATGGCGTTGCTATTTCTTGAGATGGAGAAGACTATGAGAGGCTAAGACGAGTGAAGGGAGAAATCAGGTATACAGTTTTAGATATCACTGAGGTTGAGATGCCCTTTACACATCGAATGGCAATGCCAAGAAGGCAGTAGCACGTATGAGTTCAGAAGCTCAAGGGCAGGTATGGGCTGGAATAAGGAATTTAGAGTCAACAGCATTGAGAATGTATTTAAATCCACAAAACTAGTTGAAATTAGTACAGTAAAACCAGAACGACAGCTCCCAAATATCCCTGTTTCCAATTATTCATATGCTTCGATAAATAATTAACCTTTGACCACAGTGGCCACAATCCCTAGACTTCCCGAAATAATCTTATTTCAAGTAATTCTAATATTTTCAAAATGGCAATTTGTTAAGTGTAACTAAATTAAATTTATTTTTAGGTTATGTGAGACTTTTCACATCAATACATTTATAAATCAAGGAGAAAAATATCTTTCACTGGATCTAAGTCCTGATTTAAGATTCCAAAACTATGAATACACACATATAATTCTTCAAATATTAATATATTGTTAGAATACATTGTTGCCTGGCCCTTTACTAAGAGCTTTACATAGATTCCCTTATTTCTCACAACCCTAAGAGGAAAGAACTATTGTATTCCCATGATACAGATGAAGAAGTAGATTTATAATAGATTAAAGAAATAGGTTAAGTCACATGCCAAAAGCACAGAACTAGTGAGTGGTAGAAGCATCCTATGATTAGAACTCAGAGATTCCAGGAAAAGGGGCCCACTGAGGAGCTACAGAACTGAGGGCCTCAGATGTTCTCTAAATCAGCTTCTGGTCAAAAACACATAGGAGAAGCCGGACAGACAGACAAGGCCTGACTGCCCATGAGGCCTGAGGCCCTTGAACTTCAGGGCCCCAAAGCCATGCAGCTATCTGTGATAGCACTGGGGCAAGAACTAAGCCTTAGGATAGCTATTAAACAACCAATTATGTACCAAAGGGAGCAATATTAGATTAGAAGGCAAGTTCATAGGAATCGGTGGTGAGTAGACTAGCATCAGATCCATGGAACCCCAGCTACCGTTCAAATTCAGGGTTCAGGAGCATAAAAAGGGTGCATCGATCATTTCCAGTCCTCCACACCCCCTTTCAGGTTCCTTCCCACCCACTTCTATTTAAATAATGATGGAGATTTTCAGAGATCCTCTAAGATTTCCCTAAAAACGTCCTTAAGATAGAGATAGAGACGAATATTGGGGCTCAAGTAAAAAGTAAAAGAATCAATATTTAAAACTATTAAGTAAATAACAGCACAGGCAATACTCAGATAAAAGTCTTAAATTTGGGAAACTTGATCCTACCTGGTCCTTTCTGAGAGGCACCCTCAGTTTTAGCCATGCTTCCCTGTGCTCCAGCCCTGACCACAGACATTCTCTGCCTTTATTCCAGCTGAGTCCATCCATGCCTATGGAATGCTGCCCCTCTTGTAAATACCTCTATAAATGTTACCCACATTTCACACCCAATGCATGCCTCCTTCCAGGAACCCTCCAGATTCTTCTAGCTCTCCTAGCACAAGCCGCTTTTGAATTCCTTTAACATACTCATTTAGAACCTAATTGCTACTTAAGTGTCCATCTGTATCTAGTTAGTGCCATTTCCCTAGTGAAATGGAAGCCCCTTGAGAGTCACCAATGGTCTCTTTTACCTCTGGATTAGAGTACTTAAACTTCTCTGGTTGGATCTGAGCACCAAACAGGAACTGGGTGAATACATTTGAATTCTTTTGAATGAAGTATTCTATAGCAATGAGAGAAGCAGCTGTTTCATGCTCGCCATATTTCCTTACTTCAGGCCAGATTTCTTAGCCACACCTGAGAAAGGGTGTATCTCTTCATTAATGCCAGGTAAAGAACACAGAGATCTCAGCCTGGGATCTTCTACCCAAAGGTATGATTCTTTAGGTGTCTCCTGGCTGACAGGAAAGGGAAAGGTGACTTTAGTCAGCCCAGGTGCAACTTGTCTGTTTCCAAGGGCCAGTCACTTCTGTGGATGCATGCCCACCCTCAGGCTGGAGGAACCAGAGCGGCCACAGCATCCTCTAGTGAAAACAATGCTAGATGAGCAAAGAGAACCAGCTCCACTACTTGATTCACCATCCTATGACTTTAGCCTTTCTGCAGCTTAAGTTTTTTAATATTTCTAATACCTGTTGTACTTAATTCACACATGCAAGGCAAAAGAGATGATTTTGAAAGCACTTTAAATTATCATGTGCAATAAAAACATTCAGGGACATAGCACATGAATCTGCAGGGAGAACAGACTGGGAGGCCAGGGGGCTTAGCTTTCCACCGGGCAAGTGGGGGGCAATAAGAGGTGTGGGCATTACTTCCAACCCCCCTTTGCCTGTTACATCACCTTGGGTACCCACTTAGCTTCTCTGGGACATAATGTCCTTGTCTGTAAAATTTGCCTGTGCACTAGATAATCTGGTCTAGAGCCAAATCTTATATGCATTTGATAACCTTAGAGAATGATAACCAAGCAAGACCAGTGCCCAATGCATGCTTCACTGGAAGTGCTCAAAAGGAAGAATGGTGCCCTTATGTGCCCAGGGTTTGGGTGGGCCCTGGCAAAGCATCACCAGAGGCACTCAGAAACCTCCCCCTCCAACCACATCTGTTTTGTGGACATAAGCAGACCTGCTGTTCATTCTATCTGTTCTCGGACTCCTGTCCAACTCCCTCCTCTGCATACACAGCAAAAGCCTCCATTTCTTCACTAACAATGTCATGTTTTTTTCCTTCTCCTTCCTATTCTAAAACAGCAAAAACTTCAAAACCACTGGTTTTAGTGTTTAGGTCTGTATCTGAAATTAGTTATGCCTTCAGCTCCCCCTCAGACACACTGTGCTTTCCTGAGTAAAAGGACTAGTGGCCACGTGTGTAAAGGACATAGGGAATGAATGAGAAATCTGGTGGTGGGAGGGAGGCAAAGGTAAGGAGCATTGGTGAAATGGAATAGAATGGAATGGCACTGGGTTCTCTGAGATTCCTCAAAGGTTTGCCTGCTTCCCCAAGTGTAAGTCACAAATCTCCTAGGGTTGTGCTTGGTGTGATATGTTGGAGCTTCCCTACAAGCCATGTAACCATGGTTTCAGGCAGGCTACCTCACAGCCCTGAACATAAAGAGAACAGGTTCTTTCCTGTTTCCCCCTAAAACCTCATCTCCTTGAAAAATTGTAAGGTAATAAGCCAAGGTGATTCATATGCAACCTCTGACCCTAGGGCAATCCTGAAGTTATTTGTTCTCAAATAGAAGGTGATTTCTCTACATCTCTCCCTGAGAAGCAGATACCTCTCTTTTTGTGTGGATCAAAGAACCCTGAAAACCTATGCACCTAGAGCCACACCTGCTCTTGGTAGAAACATGAAACAAATCTGAAAATACAGAAATCCATTTCCTTGTTAACACCATCTCTCCAAGAACAGCTAAAACAAGGTTGCTTCTCCCTGCTTCTCTGGGTGCCAAGGTTGAATGCATTTGGCTTACAGTGCATGAGGCAAGGCCTATTTCCAAGTCCCTAATGTTCTGAAAATGTAATCAATTAACACAGTCTCAGACTTAGAAATGGTATCTCATTGCAAGGTATCTTGAAAATAAAAACAAGAAAACAATATAACTTTAAGCAGGTTTCAAAGCATTGATTTCTAATTACAAGCAGAACCATTTTTGAAATACAACACTCATTCTGGAAGGGTGGGCAATACACTGGGCAAAACAAGCTGAGCTGACGTTTCTTGGACCCTGGAGGGGACAGACATCCTAGAGAACACATTTTTCTCTCTGTATATTGGAAGATGAGCTAACTACCATCCAACAGAATAGAAGCAAGCTAGCTTCCTCCCGGAGGGGAAAATAAAGCAGCTTCTTACTCGGCTCCGCAGGACAAAGCCAGGACGTGCAAGAAGGCTTCAGTCTAGAGCTCCACGTGCCTCTCCAAGGACAGAGGAACCCACCCACACAAAATCACACACAGCCAGCCCACCACGCGCCTGCGGAAGACGCCAGGTTCTCCGCCAACCTTCAAGCTCTGGAGGCTCAGGGCTCTCCCAGCCTGCAACCTCCCCGTAGCACCCGCTGTCTGGAGGGGGCAGAAAGCCAGACCCTCTTTCCAAGTCTCATCTTCTTTGCTCCAGTGCCTACTTCTCCCCAGCTACGAAGTAGACTATATTTCTCCAAGGTAACTGAGACTTACGTACCAGATGACAGTAAGTCCCCGCGCCCCACGACCAATGGCTAAGGCCGTTAGTCTCCCCCTCCCCCCCACTTCCACCTGGACCCCCAGCTGGGCTCCTGGACTGGGAAGCGCCCGACTTACCCAGTCCTCGAAGTGGCGACTCCCGTTCTGCAGCAGCTCCTCAAACTGGATGGTGCAGTTGGCCACGAAGTCGTCGTAGCCGATGGGGGCATCGTGGAAGACGGCCAGCTCGATTTTGCGCCCGTTGCACACATCGGTAACGAACTCGTCGTGCCAGGCCGGGCTGTTGGTCTTCTGCTTGGTGGCGGTTTGGCCGATGCGCGAATCGTCCACGTTGAGGGCGATGTAGGGGTCGAGAAGGAAAGTCTGTGGCCGGGGTCCCACTGCATGGCGCAGCGACCAGGCTGTGGGCTTCAAGCTCACGGCCTCGCAGATTTTGATCTTAAGAAGGCCATTGAACACTACCATGGTCGGGGCGGGGAGTGGGGGCCGGGGTCACTCCGTCCGCCCCGAAGGCAGGATGATGAACCGACGCCCCGGCGCTCGGAGCCACAGAGACTCCTGGGTCCCCTGTCGCCCCACCCCACACTCTCCCTACACCTTGTAGCGTTGCGCGATGCCGCGGGCGATTCTCAGCGAGTGCATGTATTTCCTCGCCCGGTTCCTAACGGAAAACAGGGAGGGGGGGAGAGCTGGGGGACGTCCGTGTTTGGAGCAAGTCTCTCCCCCCCTACCACCAGCAGCACCTCCAGAAGAGGAGCTGTCGGCTCCGCTGCCAGCCGTGAGGGCTGTCTCGCCGCCTCGCTGGCTCTCCGGGTCCGGGCTGCAGGGAAGCGGGCGCCGCGCCCGGCGCTTACCTACCTTTCCGAAACATAATCCCCGGGAAATTTCGGCTCCGGGAGGGCGAGGGGGCGGTGGGACGGGGCGGGGACGAGAACCGGGGGCGCAGATTTCAACCCGGATCCTCTTCGCACACCCAGCGCCTGCCTCTGACCGCGCGGGGAGGAGGATGGACCCAGGGATGTTCAGTCTATCCGGAGGGATGCATGTCGAGAGGAAATGATCCTCCTCGGAGCCAAATTTTTAAAAATCCACAAGCCTCACAGCCAGCCCAGCCGCCGCCTCTTGGGCAAAGCAGCGCCGCGCCGCAGTCAGCGATCCGGAGGCGCCAGGAGCCCGGAATCTCACATCCGCGCG
>NW_006434709.1:20285913-20305971 GCF_000325575.1 Pteropus alecto
GTCTCTCCCCCTCCGTCCCTTCTCCCTCCGTCGGTGTGCGAGCGAGTCTCCCTCCCTCTAATGCAGGAAATGCGCAAAAGACGTCAGAATGTGTGTGTGTGTGCGTGTGTGTGTGTGTGTGTGCGCGCGTGTGTGTGTATGTGTGTGTGTGTATGTGTTCGTGTGCACGCGCGCGCGCGCTCCTGTGTTTAGGGAAATAGAAAGTTTTGCCGGTTGGGGGAGCAATACGGGAAAAGTGAGCCGACGAGAGGACGAGCGAGAGCGGGCGAGCCTGCCCGGGTGGCGGCGGCGGGCGGGGGAGCCGCGCGGAGACCGTGCGTGGGATCCCGTGGAGTGGCGGCGCTGGGGCCCGGGCTGTGGGTACCTGGTCTTTGCTCTGCACCGGAGAGGAGCGAGCGGCACATCTCTCCAGAGCTCTGTGGCCAACAGTGTCTTTTAGAACAGCGGGTGGGGGAGTGGCGGGGGTCGCACGGCTGGAGAAGACTCGGGACCCTCCCCTAGCCCCACCCTCACTTGGGCTGCGGCAGGCGAGGGCAGCCCGCGGAGTATTGGCCGGTCTGTCTGTCATTCTGTCCAGAGACGCTGGGCTCCGCGGTGGTGGGGGAGGGGTACAGGGAGGGGCGTGCAAAGCTCGGTGTGTGTTTTTACACATTTATTCTCTTTTTTGTTTCTTTGGGGCCATCTCCCCTTTGAGATCTGTCCTGGACTTCTCAGGCTGCGAGAACTTGTTGACAACTGAAAGCTTAGTAGACTACGGCTCCATTTGTTTATTTTTTACAAAGTGACTTCATATTTACTCTGGACCTTGTCTGTACCGTTTTGGGGGACATGGCTCTGATCAGCGCACTGACAGCATCTGTCCGAGCTGCGGGAAAACGGGGCGCGCGCTTCGGGCGGTGGGGGGTGGGGGGACGGGTGAGTGCCTGTGTCCGTGCTAATTTCCTCCGTAACCTTTAAACTCTCTCTGGCAGCCGCCGCGGCGGCTGGTCACGTGAGGCGAGCCCTGGGCTGCTGGGGAAGAATTTCCTTCGCCGGGAGACGGGGACCGGGAAGGCGGCCCCGCGAGGGACGGCCCCGCGCCGTGGGACGCGGACCTGGGAAGGCGGGGCGGAGAGCGCCGAGGGCCCCGGCGCTGCCCTGGCTGGAATACTCGAAGGACTGCGCCTGGAAGAGGTCATCTCCGTAACCTGCGAAGAGGGGTTGTGCAAATGGGAAAAGAAAACCTCGGCCCTCACTCGTGTGCCAAGTCAAGTTAGGGAGTTCGTAGGAATTGTGGTAAGCTGAGTGTTTATCTGGCGGGACTGGATAGTGTAAAACAAAATGTAAAACCCACCTCTGGATCACTTTTTCTCAGTGGGAAAAGGTTATCATTGCCTGTGGCTTAAGGAAAGGAAGGAGGCAGTCCCCTGGAACAGTATGATAACTAGTGCAGCACACAGGTAGCAAAAATTATCAGAAAAGTTCCAAGGCAGCAGACTGTAGCAGATCCTCTGTCTCCTAATGCCTGCAGTCGCTGCTCTCCCAGAGTTTACAAGTAATTTCTCTAATCCTACTCTCAACCTACTGAATGGGACAGCTGAGTAGAAGGAGTGCTAAAATGCAGGCTTAGGGACAAAGGAGATGGTTTACGCAGAAAGACAGGATATAAAAGTTATGCCTTTGCTTGACCACCCCCATCAGCTGGAGATTATATTTGAAAACATATTAGTTTAACAAAGCACAAGTGGGATGTCTCAATGCTATTTAATTTTTATTTATTCGATCATCAGAACTTTTTTCCTCTTTGCTTTTTATTTCCACCATTCTGTTCTTAAACTTTCCCTTCCTTCACGGGGCATGTGATGGAAGGCAATGGTGAATATGGCTTTATCTTCTGAAAATGCATTTGGGAAGCAGGGCCAGCACTATAATGAAATGAATGAGATACTTGACGAAGAGGCAAAACTTAAAGGGTAACAATAAACTCAATAATCAAGATAAATATTTTAGTGCAATATTTTTTAAAAATCAAAAGTAATGTAAAAATCCAGCACGAACATAACATCCTAATTTTAAATATTGCATTAAAATATTATTTGTATTGCTGAGTTTATTGGCACCCCTGAAATTTTGTACCCAAGACGAGTGGTGCATTTGATTCACTGTAGCCCCGACTCTGTTGGGAAGTCTAGAAAGGCAAGGATTTCATGAAGTTAAGGATCCTTGAGTGATCTGCGTTTCACACCTAGTCTTTCTCTGAGTGAGATCTATCTTACTATGCAAACATAGAGACTGAAAAACATTGGCCAAAATCCTTCAATGTGTTAAACAGGAGATGAGTTTAGAATTATGGATACGCTGAACTTGAACTTTTTGCATGAGATCATATACTCTCCCATTCCAGGCAAGGCTCTCAAATAGATTAAATAAGGTCTGTTGCCAGTAAGTAGGCAGTCTTAAAACCAATAATCTACAAATTTCCAATGCTGTTTCCTTTTAATCTGAGGAAGGTTTCAGGAAGACAGCATCGGCCTCTTAACAGACTGCTTGTGAATAATCAGACTGCAATTCTCAGGTACAACCAATACCAGTGCGACCTCTCTTTTCAATGACAAGTCTTTCTATCTTGGGTGGTGGGGGAGTGTAACTACAAGACTTGGACAAACTGCCTGTTTTGTATTGGATGAACATTTAAATAAAAAGAAAGAATGCTGGTACTTTATATGCAAACATTGCTGATTTCCTGCCTTTATTTCATCTTCATTTCTAAACAAATCTCTTAATCTCTGTCCTCTCAAACTTGGCTAAATGAAAATATGTATTCTCCAGGAGCACCATGGAGATACCAGGTATGAGGCTGTTTAGAGAGAACCCTTGAATTTACCTGGGTGGTCTAAAATAACTCTTTGTTCCAGATTTCATGTGAAAAGGAAAAGGAAGCCCTTGCAGGGAGGAATGTTTAGAATGAAAAATTCCAACCAATAATTATTGTCTATGTCATCCTTCTCCCGGCCCCTGCATATGGTCCTGAAAGACAGAACAGTCATTGGCATAGACATTGAGTGAAAAGCCCTTTGGGTTCCAACTATGGCTTAGTCATTTTGTGATCTTTGGGACAGGGAAGAGGAAAGGAAGAAAAATGATATAAGGATTTGAAAAAGATGACCAAGATGGTGCTCCTCTCCTTTTAAAATTAGTGATCATGGAGAAAAGGACAGAAAAAGCAGGAGTCCCCAGGGCAGTGTGATAAGTGCTGCTGTAGATGTAGGAGTGCACCAGCCTCTTGGAGAGCACAGAGGAAGGATCAGCCCTTCACCTGGAGTTGCCTGGGAGTCCACCACCCACAAGGTCTAGGCTTTCCTGGAGGAGTTCCTCCAGAGGCAAAAAGGAGAGAGAAGAGCTTTGGAGGCAATGGGAACAGAGTGTGCAGAGTGCAGGTAGGCGAGAGCATGGCTGTTTGAAATGAGTAAGTGACCACCTGTACCTGGCATGTGGCAGGCAGTAAAAGAACGTGAAATGGGTAGGACCATATAATTAAGGCCTCACAGAGCCCGCAAATGAGTTTGAATTCTTTTCTTGAGAGACACTAATCATTCTAAATTGTGGCAGCTGCAGAACTGGAGTTAATATTTTTAAAAAGCAATTTTGCGGAAATGGATATATTTCTCTTCTATAATTTCCCCCCAAAAGACTCACCCCAAAACAGATGCTAGAGAGATAGAAGATCCAAATCTGAAGATGATTTATACTCCATCTGATCAAAAAATGAAACAGTCTGTGGATATTGTTTAGATCGGCTAAAAGAAGCAGGGAGGAGGCGCCAGAACCTTAGATTAGCATATTAATATTCATGTCCTTGTTGCTGTACTGGTCATTGCCATTTACAGAATGTTAATGGCTTCTGCAAAGGCCTGCCCGGTCAGGATCTGTCAGACATTCCGCACATGTTCCGTGGAACAGAATTCAACCACCTGGGCCATAGGATAGAATGTACAGCTCCATAAAAACCTTCCAGAGTTTTGTCAGTGTGGCCCTGCCCCAGCCTAGCCCCAACGTGAGTTCCAGCCTCACTTCTAACCCCACACCAGGCCTACTCTTTTGTTGTTGGCTCGCACCTGCCTGCATGTCTTCTTATTTTGGTCCTATCTCTTCTCTGAACTCTGTTGCAATGACCCAGAGACCAAGCTTCACTTACACCCGCACAGAGGTGGAGGGATCAGATGGAACAGTGTAGAGATTTAAGATGAATATGGGCAAGGGATGGCCTGGTGCCCCTCCTTCCTCAGTTATCTCGACCATGCACCTCACTCCCTCAGGCACCATATAGAAAATAACATCACATGCCACATCTTCTTGGTCCTGATATTGAATATTGGCCTGCATCTTGGGACTTTTAAGTTCATGAATCAATCCACGAGTCTTTACTAAGTACCTGCTATGTCCAGGATCCTGGGGCAGGTGCTCTAAGGAGGACAAATAGATCTATGGATGATTCCTACTCTACTGGGGGAGATTGGAAGAGCAATTCAGTCAATTATTTATTTAGCAGTCAGTATTGAGTGCCATGTCATTTAGAGCACAAAGGAAACAGATGATGACACGATGACCCTTTATGAGTCTGGATGGGCCAGAATTTGCTGCTGTAATAAGTCTCCAAATCCCAAGGTCTTAAAATAACAAAGATTATTCTCAAGTGTGCTATAAGTCCATGGTGGGTGGCCTGGAAGCTCTGGTCCACATAACACCATTCTCGATCCTGTATAGAGGCTGACAGAAAAGTCACACTATCTGGAACATAGCTGGTCATAGGCAGAGAACAAAATTTCCTGAAGGTCTTACTCGGGCAATTAAATAGTCCACTTTTAAGTAGTCACTGTTATCCATCACCTCTGCTCACTAGTTAGCTAGAACCAGTCATGTGGCCTCCCTCCCCTGACCACAAAGGGGCTGGGAAGATCTCCCATCCACAGAGGTGAGGAGCCTGGAATATTTGGTGAGTAGCACTGACGACTGACACAGACCCTATCCTCAAATATCTGGTGCAGAAAGATAACTCGAGGTAGTTCAAAGTAAATAACAGACAAATGTCATGGTCAGAAAGTGCTGTAGTAATTTAGAGGTCACAGTGATCATAATCAATGGCCTAGGCTACTGCATACAGAGCACTTCAGATGACATGGAGAATCCTGCCTATTATCAGAACTAGCAGCCACTTAAGCTACTTTTTCCTTTCCCTCAATATGTCCAATCTCATAGGACCTGCAGGTCCTTCGAGAGATTCAGAACCAAGTCAGCACTAAGGAGGTATTTAGACACAACAGAACTAAGTAAAACCTTTTGTTACATACACCCTGCAGGATTTGAGCAATCACCTGGCCTGTATTCTTTATTATGATTAAATTCCTCCATTAAATGAGGAAACAGACCGAGAAGTTAACTGACATATCATACAAGAAAAAAAATTTAAATAACCAAAACACTGATTAGAGGTCTAAATCCAACTCTCACTTCCTAATTTAATTTTACTGATTTGTCTACATTGTCGTACTGGAACCAATGCAATGCCATTTACTGGTAATAACTCCAATTATATTTTAATTCTTTGGAAACAAAAAATCCGAGGTCTAAGTTTGTTTTAATTTGTTGGTTCCGAATTTAACAGTCTTCACTGCAGTAGGATATCATAAACTTACAATAATTCTCAGAGGACTATGATATTGATAGAGTTCTTCTGAAGTTGTTTTGGTGGTATGTGTCTTTAAAACAAAGGGACTTTGTTGTTTCTCTGTTTTTGCATCTTCTCTCCTAACACCAATTGGATATATTTACAGCATATGGTTTTATGATACCTGTACCAAGTGTAACAGCTGTTTCTGCAGGCTCCCTCTGGATAGCTTATCAATTAGTAGAATGACTGATATGTCTGTTCAGATTAGGTTACACATCTCTAACACATTCTGGACATTTGGTTAATCCAGTTCTACTTCTAATTTACCTTTCAGGATCAAGATACTACGGCTCCAGGGCAGGGAATGGTTCCTTTTGTCACAGATATCAATCATGTGGGTATAATAAATGTAAAACCAGAACTGGTTAAACTCACAGGATCTGTTGCAACCAGTACGTGATGCAGGGTGGCAAAGCCTTCCCTCCTGGGAGACCCAAATCCTCCATGGGCCAAGTCTTTATTCCCTTAGCTGAAGCTGTAGATTCTCCTTCCTGAACTCTCCCTCCTCTTCCTCCTCACTTCTTTTACAGCCCTTACCTCAGCCTGCACTGCAATCTATGTATTTGGTACCTGTCTTAATTCTGCCACTTCTCTGAAAAGTCTTTGTTTAGAGACGCAGTGACTCATCTCCATACTTACTCTCCAGTATCTTAGACATAGTAGGTACAATTTTGTGTTCTATAAATATTTGTCACAAGGATGGCACTTTGAAATAAGAAGAGTGTAACAAATCTTGTTAGTTACGCCCTTCCTCGCTCAGATGAGCGACTTGGCGATGGTTGGCTCACTGAACGCCACCGCAGCTGGGTACTGTAGTGAAGTCACTGAGCTGCTGGGGAGTGTGGAGACTGCACCTCGGGGCCCGCGGCCTCCGAGCCCGGCTTCGCGAGCCTACAGTGCCCTCTGGCGGGCCTGGGCGCGCCCAGCCCGGTGCTCCCGCGGTTCTAAACGCATCGGCTTTTCCTGCTCCCCACCAACTTGGGCTACAAACACTAGGAGCGCTAAGATTACTTAGATATGTCAAGGGGCAAACTATGGCGTGGGACCATTTATCCACATGCCCATCATAAGCAGGGGGCAAATGCAGTCAGCAAATGCATACCTGCTATATGAAAAAACTGTACTGTCATTTAAAAAAAAAAAATGACTAGCCCTCAAAGTGAAGAATTCTAAGTGAAGTTGCTACCACTGCATTAGAGCAACAGACTATCCATTTGCCAATTAGATCCATGCTTGGTTCAGGAAAAACAGATGAGGGAGATGTAGTCTGGGTGTTGAAGAAGCTAGAACTCAAAGGTAAATGGATGTTAGGAGCCTCCAGAGAGACCTATCCTGCCTTTTTCTTGATTTAGACTGTGGGTCAGTTCCTGAAGCTGAGGTAAGGGTTGTGAGAAATGGCCTAGGAACCCCACTGGATAAGTCATCCCAGCATGGGTAATATTGGGAGCAGGAGGGGATTGGGGCCTTCTTAGAGGTTGCTCCTCTAATTCCAGCAGATAAATTGACTTCTTCTGGGGGCAGGGTGTGGGAGAGACAACAGAGGCCATCAGCAGGGCTCTCTCAGCGTTTTTACCACCAAACCCACAACCACTTAGGAAGGAAGAAAAGATGAGCATTACTGCCCCATCACCTGCATAACCTGACTGGGCTCGTGTGCAGTGCCTGTCGCTTCAACACAGGGCAGTGTAGGGTCGAATCCAGCTTGGAAATTCAGGGACTTAGTTCTAGGATCTTGGGCAAATTACCTTCCTCTAAATGGGCCCTTGTTTATTCAGATGTAACAACAAGGGGGTTGTGACAACTACCTTAAGGAATAACAATGGGTATTGTATTACAGGTAGGTACAGTACCTGACACAGAGTAGTTTTCGAGAAATTCCCTTGTATACTATGCTCAGTCAGTTCCTAAGGAACTTTTTTTTTTAATCCTTTCTATCTCTAGCACTGATAGCTCCTCAAGGTAGCCTTTAAACCACGTGGCTCTTGGATAATGGGATTTTGATGTGAAGGGTCCAGGCACACAAAGAGATTCAGCTTGGGCCCAGCACCCCACTGGAATGGCCCCGAGACCAGGTCTGGGATGTTCCAGACCTGCTTCTTTCTACAGATAGAGGACTGCAGGAAAAATTCAAGGAACTTGAATAAAATATAAATAATAAGGAAACAAATTATGTGGCTAACCAGCTTCTCTTGCAGCCATGGTTGAGTTTTCCAGCCAGTTAACCCAACTGGAACCCTAATTTATGGGTAACTCTACCTCCTCCCTACCACCTAGTGGCTATAAAGTAATAATTATTTATCTCTGTCTCAGAGAAGAAACTGAGATGGAATGGCATTGAGCCACTTGCTTAATGTTGCATGGTTGGCAAATGACAGAACCATAACTGTAGGTCAGCTTTATGCTCTTGCCACCTGGGACATGGCCTCCTGTTTCCTGTCCTTCAGCATAGAACTGACACACACACTACTCTATTAGCTCGAGTTCCTACCCTGGTTCCCTCATCTCATGAGAACCAGTGTTTTTACAAGATGGAAACAGTTCAAGAACTGACCTTGCCAACATTATATGTAGCGTGTCATTGTGGTTTTTCTCTAGCAAGAGAGACTGAGAAGTGGCGAATGTTTCCCACATTTTCCCTTGGTGACATCCACATGTTCTGTGTTTGCCTGTCACCAAAGAGCATGAAAATTCAACAGCAAAGTGAGTAGGATATACAGAAGGCAAGGTATAGAGGGAGAGGCATTTTACAATGTATTACAATGCAAGTTCCGCTATTTGTTTCTTAAAATACTAATAGTAGTAGTAGTAATGATAACAATAATGATATCTAACAACTTTTGGTTGAGAACTATGTGCCAGGTAGTAACGTTTAACAATTCCTTTAATCACCAAAACAACCCAAGGAAGTAGATATTACCATATTTCTTCAATTTTAAGACACATTTTTAAAATCACATTTTAGCATTTTATAATGTCAATAGAAAAAGTACTATGCCATACTATAATTGCAGGTGACTTTTTTGTTTTTTGTTTTTTTGTTTTTTGTTTTTTAGTAGAGAAAGTACTATGCCATACTATAATTGCAGGTGAGCTTTTTGTTGTTGTTGTTGTTGTTTTTATCTCTTAGTAGTACATACAATTTGGGCGCTTTTTACAGATGAAGCAACTGAGGTAGAGAAAAGCTAAGCAATGTACCGAGGGTCTCACTGCTAGTAGATAGCAGAGCCTGGATTCAGACACAACTGGTCTATCTAGGTCCAGAGCACATCATGTGTTGGTTTGTTTGTTTGCTTGCTTGCTTGTTTTGCAATCTCAGGCATCCTGCAGACATCTCCCTCAATAGCCATAGGTCTGTCTATCAGGAGCTGGGCTCATGCTGACCACTCTGAAATAGGATATATATCTTTTCATTCGTAATGATTTTATTTCAACTTATATGTGTAACAGTGATTCTACTGTGTCTCTCACAGAAAACTCTGAATTTAGAAACTGCCTAAAGAAAAACAGAGGCCAGATTAAACCTGGCTGATTGGGCCTGGGGTGAGAGACAGGCACCAGATACATTTCCGAAAAGAAAATCTGCTCTTGTCCCTGCTTCATACTTCTTTGGACTTGATTAAGTTACTTTCACATTCTGGCCTCAATTTCTCCAACTATAAAAAGAGGACTGTCTCAGTTCCAAACTTTTCTGATGGTGCGTCCTTAACATTTTAAACATTTGAGCACACATCCTCAATATATGTATCCTCTTTTTATTTTGTTTACAAAGAGTAAAATGTATGTGTGTGTGTACATTTCTATGAGTTTTAACACATATATAGACTTGCACAACCACTACCCCAATCAGAATACAGAACATTTCCGTCACCCCCCAAAATTCCCTTGGTGATGAGAATCTGCTAGAGCCTAACATTTCTATCCACCTGATCACTACATCATCACTACAGTGTTGCTTTTTCCAGGATGCCATATACATGAAACCATATCATGTGTCACCTTTTCTCACTTTCACTTAGCAAAATGTTTCTGAGCTTCAATCATGTTGAGTATATCAATAGTTTGTTTCTCTTTTTTTTGTTGTAGTTTTTGCTGGATAGTGATCCATTGAATAGATGTGCTATGTCTTACTTAGCCATTCACTCATCGAAGGGCATGTAAGGTATTTCCAGTTTGAGGTAATTATGAACAAAGCTGCCATAAACATTATGTGTAGGTTTTTGTGAGCATAAATTTTCATTTCTTAAGGGTAAATATCTAGGAGCGGGATTGTTAGATTACATAGTAAACATATACTTTATGAGAAACTGCCAAAGTGTTTTCAGAGTGTCTGTACCATTTTGCATTCCCACCATCAATGTATGTGAGTTCGGGGTGTTCCTGCTTCCTCACTAGCTCTTGGTATTTTCAGTTGTATTTGTTGCCGTTCCTTTTAAACTTTAGTCATTCTAATAGGTTTGTAGTGGTATCTCACTGTGATTTTAATTTGCATTTTCATAATGACTAATCATGTTGAATATTTTTTCATGTACTTATCAGCAATCCCTATATCTTCTTTGGTGACATGTGTATCAAATATTTTGCCTAGTTTTTAAACTGGGTTTTTGTTTTCCTACTGTTAAGTTTTGAAGTTTATTACGTATTCGAGATGCAAGTCCTTTATTGGATATGTGATTTATTAATATATGTTCTCAGTTTTAACTTGTCTTTTAATTCTCTTAAGAATGGCTTTTAAAGAGTTTTAATTTTGATGAAGTCCAATTTGCCATTATTTTTCTCTATGGATCGGTTTTCTGTCACATAGAAGAACTTTTTGTCTAACTTAAGGTCACAATCCTCTATGATTTTTTAAATAAAAAAGTTATACTTTTTGGTTTTACATTTAGATCTATGATCTATTTGAGGGTTTTATATATATATATTTATATATTATATATATATATATGTATATATAAATTATGCCCTTAAGCATAGGTTGAGGTTCATTTTTTGTGTTTGGATATCTAGTTGTGTCATTTGTTAAAAGGACTATTCTTTATCCATTGAATTGCCTTTAGACTTTTGTCAAAAATCAGTTGATCATGAATTATACACTTTAAAGTTATCATAAATTTTATATTATATAAATTTTATCTTAGTAAAACTATCTTAAAAAACCGATGGACCATATCTGCGAGGACCTATTTCTGCACTCCCTTATTTTATTGATTCCATTGATCTTTTTACCAATACCACATTGTTTTGATTACTTAGCTTTAGATAAAGTTTTAACATCATGTAAGGTGAATCCTTTAACTCTTTTTTTTTGTTTTCCAAATTATTTTCACTATTCTAGGTCCTTTGCCTTTCCATCTATATTTTAGAATCAGCTTGCCCATATCTACCAAAAATCCTGCTGGGACTTTGCTATTGTATTAAATCCATAAAATCAATTTAGGCTCAGTAAGCTTGACAGGTAATATATAGGACATCCAGTTAAATTTAAATTTAAGTTAAAAAATAAATTAATATATAGCATAATAATACCCCAAACATTGCATAGGACATAATTTACTAAATATTATTCATCATTTATTTAAAATTCAAATATAGTTTGACACCCTGGAATATTATTTTTGAAATCTGTCAGGGACTGCTTTGAGAAAACTGCCATTTTGACATTTCCTCTGGAGGGAGAAGAATTACTCCTTACCTGCAGGTCACAGGTTCAAAATCAACTGAGTCAGATGTGGCTAATTTCTCTGCAGTCTCCAGGCTGATTTAAATGCAGATCTCTTGGTCTTTCTTCCTCTGACTTCTTGCCAACCCATTTTCAACCATATCTGGATAGCCTATGATTTTTCTAAAGAGACATTCTGAGTTCCGAAAAGAGCTTTTCCTCTGGTGCTGTGAAACCTCAGTATTTTTAAAATACTGAGTGGCAATGTTTGGTTATTTGCCTTATACAAGGTAGGTGTCTTTTGAAAGAATATTTAAAAAAAGATCCAGCTGCAAATCATTCAAATGTCTTCTCTCATAGCCTCTCACATTTCAGAAGTGTCAAGATAGCACATGCAGATGTGATAAGTGCTTTTCTCTATCTTCTGGCCAAATGCCCCCAACTCGGTATGTTGCAAGTGGTAGAGCAATGTGCATGGTTGGGATTGTTTTGTTCTACTATTGATGGGAGGTTATCTGTTTCTCAGAGGCTGGATCTTCCCCACTTCCCCAGCCCCAGGAGTGAATTCTTGATCAGTATGAGATGCTAAGCCAATCATGGGATATATAATGCATCCTCTTTGCCTGTGATTAGTTGAAGAATGAGCATATGACATAAAACTATACAGTAAGAGGTGGGAATAGGGGAGTCTTTGGGGGGAGCTTTTGGGAAGAAAATATTGAAAAGAAACCATTCATTGGTAGTACCTAAAGTACCACTATTAGGGTTATTTTTCCTTTTGAATTAATCATTGCCCTTTTCTTTTTGGTCTATATGATATTTATAAGACAAATGACCAAGAATTAGTAATACCTAGACTCACATTGTTATGAATTAGTTAGTCAGCTCTCTAAAAGGGTTTAGGTGATGTAGTGGGTTGCATGGTACCATCCTTCCCCCCACAAAAGATATGTCCATGTCCTAATCTCTGGAACCTAATCCTTGGAACTGTGACTGTTACTTTATTTGGACAAAGGGCCTTTGCAGGTATAATTAAGTTAAAGATCTTGAGGTAAAGAAATCATGCTGGATTATCCAGTTGAGCCCTAAAATTCAGTGAGAAGTATTTTGTAAGAGGGAAGCAGAGAGAAATTGAAATACATACAGAGGTGAGGTGATGTGAAGACAGAGGCAGAGATTAGAGTGATGAGGCCGCAAGCCAAGGAAGTCAGAGAATGCTGACAACACCCAGAAGCTGGAAGAAGCAAGGAAGAATTTTCCTCTATAGACTCTAGAGGGAGTAAGGTCATGTTGACACCTTGATCTCAGACTTCTGGCCTCCAGAACTGTGAAAGAATAAAATTTCCGGTGCTTTAAAATTCCCAGTTTATAGTAATTTATTGCAGCAGCCACAGGAAGCTATGACAGATGGCATGGACTTGCTGAGTGTTTATATGAAACAAAGACCCAGAAAGGAAAGTCTTTGGGTCACGATAAGGAGTTCATTAACTCTACAAGAGTCAGCCTTTCTTCAGAGCCTCAGTCTTGACCATAAGTGGGCTAGTTAGTTTGTGCCTTGATCCATACTCAAAGACAAACATAACTCCTTCTAGCCACACATTTCATCCCAACCCTGGCTAGAGATGTTGTTCTTAGCCTTGACCATGTGTCTTTCAGATGCGTGCCCTGTGACATAGGAAGTCAGATGAAACAGTATGGTAGATTGTTCAGTACAAACTTATCTCATTCCTGAGTTGTACAACTCAGAGAACCCTGTCTCACAAAGAACCTTCAAGTTTCCATATGAAGAAAGACATATTTGTTAGATTCACTCCCCCAGGTGACCCTGCCCAGGTAACTGACATAGTCAGAGACTAGTAAAGAGCTAGGAATAGAAGTTTGGGGCAAAGGAACTAATGTTTGTTGTGCAAGTACTTTGACCCTGGCCTTGTGTTAGATGTTTACATACATAGTCTCTTCAATTCTCACAAAAATCACGTGAGGTAAGAGTAGTCATGTGCCCGTGATTGATTACACAGCTTGTAAGTGACAGAAACAGGATTCAGAGTGGTCTGTTTGACTCCCAAGCCCATGTTTTCTGCATACGAAGTTGCTACTTCCCTGTGGAAGTTAGAAAAGGCTCAAGATTGAAGGCAAAGGATGAGTGAAGGAAGCACTGGATTCATGCTTCTCTGTAGCTCCTCCTCCACAAGCAGCAGAATGTCTCCAGAGTCTCTGGAAGGGAGCAACCAACCCTCTGATAAAATGGGTCTGGGCTAATTGTTAAGGAAGAAATGCCACTGTGAATATGAAATGACAGAGCGTTAACATGGCTCACTGGAGACCTGAGCTGCTTGGTCACTCTGGGACCACAGACCATTTGGAAGTGAAAAAGTAAGACTAGTTGCCTGCCTTAGGTGTGGGGGGCATATTTCAACCCAGGTCTGGTGACCAGTACAGGTGCGAGCCGAAAGTCTATTCGAAAAAGGAGGCTGTTCTCTTGACTTTTCCTATTCCGCTTCCCCTATACTTCCAGCCCACCCTCCCTCGGCCTGTAGAACACACTACCCTGTAAAAATTATGCTCACCATGTTTGAACTGGGCCAGTAGCGTTCAGGGTGACATAACTAGGAACAAAACCAGAGCATCCCTTTCCCTCCAATACTTACAAGAAATTTTCCTGAGAGCACCAGCTAAAGTTTTAAGAGAAAAAGGTTAAGCTTGCCATAAGGAACATATGTTTTTAACCCCTAGTTTCTTTATTATCACCAATTTCTCTCTTGCACCCCATAGTTGGGGAAAATCTTGCTTCCTTCTCACTGCCTTCTATCTCCTTTAGGAGAGAATTTGTCTTTTCCAGTAAAGGAAATTGTCCAACTGTCCAGTTTTCAAATCGAGCAATCATACCCTTGTTTCTTCAGTTTGGATCAAAAGAGGAAGGTGGAAGGCTGTCTCTGGAAAACTGTTCTGGGACTGCACATTAAGACTAGTCTCTCCTTCACTAATTTGTTTGCTCGAATTAGCTTTAAAGTTTACCAAAAACTTCTCTGGTCACTGCCCAGCAAGACCTGTTTATCTGCAGCTCAACTTTCCTTGTGACATTACTTTTAGGACATGGATGAGATCTAGGTTCTAAGTCCCTGCCTGATCAGTTACCAGCTGTATGATTCGGAGTGAATCACTTAACAACACTGAGCCTGAATGTCCATGTGTACAAAAGAGGTGAGTCATTCCTGCCACCTACTCAATGCGGATCTCAAATAAGGGAAGGTATGTGAAAGTACATTGAAAACTCTAGAAGCCAGTGCAGATGTAAATAATATTGTGAAACCCCTTGCCCCACCAGGATGTTAGCTGTCACCTCATTGCTCAGTGTTCAGCACTGGTCAGAGATTCTGAACTCACAATAGCTTGTAGTTTGATGTAGAGAGAACAACTTTTTGTATCTATTTACACTAATAACTCTGAGCTGTAAACAAGTATCCTAAAACAGGATACTATACCTCGGCGGAGTGGGAGTGGGGGTTGCGGGGGAGGGTGAGAATGCCTTTGGATGTCCCTAGACATCTTTTGTTCCTATGTGGGAGCCTACACAACAATATTTCTGACAGTACCATCAAGTATCAGCTGGGACCTTCTGTTAACTCTTCTTAAAGGTCCCCTTCTCATGTAGGTCACTTATGACTGTTAGAAAATGCTTCTAACATAAATGAGAATCTAAACCTACCTCCACCATTATTTTGCCTACTGAAATCACATAAAGAAGATCTGCCAATTCTTCATAGGCTGGAAGAGCCTTCCTTTATTTCTTTTTCAGATATTTCATTGTTAGCATGTAGAAATGCAACTGATTCTGTATGTTGGTTTTGTATCCTGCAACTTTACTGAATACATTGATGAGTTCTAAAATTTTTTTTGGTGGCATCTTTAGGATTTTCTATATAAAAGAGCATAATATCTTCAACAGAGATCAGAAATTCTTTCTGATTTAAATGGCTTTTATTTCTTCCTCTTGCCTAATGGCTCTGAGTAGGACTTCCAGTACTATATTAATTAGGACCAGTGAGAGTGGGCATCCTTGTCTTGCTCCTAATCTTAGAGGAAAAGTTTCAACCTTTCCCCATTGAATATAATGTTAGCTGTGGGATTGTCATATGTGGCTTTTAATATGTTGAGATACATTCCTTCCATACCCACTTTACTCAGAGATTTTATCATGAATGGAGGTTGTATTTTGTCACATTTTTTTCCCTGCATCTATTGAAATGATCATGATATTTATCTTTCATTCTATTAATGTGGTGTATCACATTTATTGATTCTCATATGTTGAACCATCCTTGCATCCCGGGGATAAATCATATACCATCGATCATGGTATATGATCCTTTCGATGTGCTGCTGAATTTGGTTTGCTAATATTTTTGCATCTATACTCATCAGGGATATCGACCTGTAGTTTTCTTTCTTGTAGTGCCCTTATCTGGCTTTGGTATCAGAGTAATGCTGGGCTCGTAAAATGAGTTTGGAAGTGTTCCCTCCTCTTCAATTTTTTGGAAGAATTTGAGAAAGCTTGGCGTCAATTCTTCTTTAAATGTTTGGTAGAATTCGCCAGAGAAACCATCTGGTCTATTTCTTCATGATTCGGCTGTATGTTTCTAGGCATTTATCCATTTTTTAGAGGTTGTCCAATTTGTCGGCATATAATTATTAATAGTAGTCTCTTATGATTCTTTCTATTTCTACAGTACCAGTTATAATGTCTCTTCTTTCATTTCCGATTTTATTTGAGTCTTCTCTTTTTTATTCTTAGTTATCCTAGCAAAAGTTTGCCAATTTTGTTTATCTTTTCAAAAAGCAGCTATTGGTTTTGTTGAATTTCCTTAAAACAGCTATTTTGAATTCTTTATTGGGTAAATTGCAGATTTCCATGTGGTGGTTGGTTATTAGAAGATTATTGTGATCTTTTGGTGGTGTCATGTTTCCTTGATTTTTCATGTTCCTTGAAATTTTGCTTGCTGTCTTTGAGTCTGAAGTAGCAGTTACCTCCTCCAGTCTTTACTAACCTCTCCAATGTGTTCAAATTTTCATTATTATTATTTTTTCTTCAACAGTGTGCTAGAACATCTCCATTGGAAACCTGGACTTCCACAAAAGCTCTCTCATCTCTGCATAATGGCCTAAGACAGTGTTTTCCAAGGGCTCCAGACCATGAGGGCGGGAGCCGGTTCACAGGCCACTGTAGAGTCCACAGCTGGAACCATGGTTCATATGCCCATTACCCAGTGCACAGGTGGGTGAGATTCCTCCCAGGCCGCTTGGTGTGTGGTGCCAGGTCCCACAGCCCCAACAAAGGCACTTTTGTCTAATTGCCAAATTGTTGTTTGAGGGGTGGGACACGACAAGGGATGTCTTAGCCATGTTGTTGGTGGCACTCAGCTGAAAAATACTTGCACACGGAAACCAGGTCCTCATCAGACTTCTCTACTCTAGACAAAAACACATCGAGTGCATTCCACTTGTGACAGGACTTCAAATCCTAGTGCCCTCCTAGGTGTCCTTCTTGGAACATACTTAGATTTTTCAGTTTCCCTTAACATGTATATATTAGTCCTTTATTGCTATAAAACAAATTACTCTAGAACTTAGTTGCTTAAAGCTATAAATGTATATTATCTTCGACCATTTCTGAGTGTACAATTCAGTGATTTTTTTTTTAGTATAGTCACTAGGTTATGCAATCATAACTACTATGTAATTTCAGAACACTTTCATTACTCCAAAAAGAAAGAAATTTAGGAATCCAGGAATGGCTTAGGTGGGCAGTTCTGGCTCTGGGTCTCTCATGAGGTCCCAATCAAGAGTCAATCATTTGAAGGCTTGACTGTAACAGGAAGATCTTCTTTTAAAAAGCCTTGTTCACATGCCTGGTGGGTCATTGCTGAGTTTTGGCAAGAGGCCTCAGTTTCCAGAGGCTTTAGTTCCTCATGTGGATTTCTCCATAGGGCTGCTTGAGTGTCCTCAAAACATGGCAGCTTACTTCCTCCAGAGGTGGTGATCCGAAAGAGAGACCAAAAGGGAAGCCATATGTTTTCTGTTCTAATATCAGACTCACACACTATTCTTTTCTCCTTATTCTATGGAAGGTCAGTTACTAGGCACAGCCCACACTCAAAGAAGGAATCTGGCTTCACCTTTTGAAAGGAGCAGCATCATAGTGCTTGTGGACATAATTTAAAACCATCAGTATGGTTTCCCAAGTTGGCCACTGTGGTGAAGATGAAGTATAATCAGTACAATTTGCTGTCAGGCTATCACCTCCAGATTTTCATCTTTTCTTAATGGAATTGTGGCACAGTGGTCATGTACATAGGCCCTGGAGTCAGATAAACTGGGATCAAAGCCTGGCTCTCTCCTTCCTAGTTGGGTGCCCTTCAGCAAGTTTCTTAACCACAGGTTCCTCTTCTGTAAAATGATTACAGCCACTTACAAAGTTGTTGTGATGATCCTGGAAAAGCTTGGACTAATTCTGAATGAGTTCTCAGTAAGTTTTAATGAAACCCAAGATGGCATACTTTCTTAAGCAGCCATTTCAGTCTATGATTTATGGGCTCATAGCCCACTTAAAATTGTAGTTTTCTTGTTTTCACCTGATCAGACTGTGAACTCTGGTCTTGCACACTGAATTTCTGTAAATACTTTTTAAATTAATTTTTAGATTAAGATATAATTCACATGCTATAAAATTCATTATTTTAAAATGTACAATTTGATCCCCTGCCAAGCACTAATTACTTTCTGTCTCTATGGATTTGCCTTTCTGGGTATTTCATATAAGTGGAATAATGCAACATGTGGCCTTTTGTGTCTGTCTTTCCCTTAGGATAATGTTTTCGCAGTTCATCTATATTGTAGAATGGGTCAGAATTTTATTCTTTCTAATGTATGCATAATATTTCATTGTATAAACATACTACATTTTATTTATCCATTCCTCAATTGATGGACATTTGGGTTGTTTCCACTTTTGCCTATTACAAATAATGCTGCTATGAACATTCATGTACAAGTTTTTGTATGAACATATTTTTCAGTTCTCATGGATATATATCTGGGAGTGGAATTGCTGGATAATATGGCAACTCTGTGTTTAACTTTTTAGAAATCACCAAACTTTTCCACAATGGCTGCACCATTTTACATTTCTACCAGCAATGTATGAGGGTTCTGATTTCTCCACATCAAAAATGACTTTTTTTACTTGTTGCAATCAAAATAGAGGCGTTCAAGGTAAGCTTTATTGAATTTCCTTTTATTGATTTCAGGCTTTTTTTCCGTGCTTTGAGATGATTTTGAACCATGGTTCTCACAATCTTAGGTTTTTATTTGATTTATTGATCAACATGTTGTATAGAATTGTCAGCTTGATAACAATCCACATTTTTCATCACTCCCACAAAGATATTATGAAAGACATCAGATATTTTGCTTACATCAACCAATTTTCCAGATCATAGTTATAATATACAGTTACATAGAATATAACCAGATTATAGTTAAAATGTAATTCATGGACAGGAACTTAGGAATCAATAAATGCAATTTCTTTATTTTAGAGAAGGAAAAACAAAACGAGGTGATGTGCCCAAGGTCAGTAGGTAGTGTCAGAAATAGGACTTGAATCCAGTTCTGTTTTTCACCCAGTTATGCCTATTGTTCTTCACAGTACGTCAGGTGAAAGAATAGTCTTTTGCCTATTGACAGGGTACAGTCACTTAATTTGCTGGCAAAGCAAGCATCTCTTTAGTTCTTTCCCTCACACCACAGCCACAGCCCAGCTTTGGCATAACAGTTCTAGCAAACCTATCTGGTTCCTTCTAGTCTCTTCTTTTTAAATTAAAAAAAAAATAAAAAAGGATAGCACTTTTAATTTTTAAATGCTTATAAGCCATATTTTTAATAATGTATTTTAAAACTTGTAAATGGAAAACTTTACTAGTCTGTATTTCCTATAATCTAAAATTTCCACTTTTGTAAAAATCTTTTACCCCATCTGCAATCACCTCTTTCCTTCATTTCACAAAAATTCCCAAGAATGGTTTTGCACATCCGTGTTCTTGTTTTAGTGCTATGGCTTGTATTTGTTCAGACTCAGATACTTTAACTCTTGCAAACCTATATTCCATCTTACTATTTTTTTTCTTTTATGGAAAACTTGAGTTTTTCTTCATGATATTTGTCCTACACTTTCCAATTATAAAACCTTTATCCTTGGAGAAGAAGCAAAATAAAAGTTATTGTGTTTCTTCATTCGGTCATCTGCAGTTTATTCGCTATCTTTTCCAAAGAACGTCCTATTCCTTGCCTTTTCACTTTCTGACTTAAAATACACTCATTAAAGTCCTCTTTTCACAGTTCTCCCACATGAAAAAGGGGAGGAAATGCTTTACGTACTGTTATGAAATAAGCTCCAAAATATATTGTCGAGTGAATCAAGTATAACACAGAATCATAAACATATCTTTTGTGTAAAATTAAAAAAAGAATATAGAACATATTTGATTGATTCCAAAATGCACATATTTTTATATTTTTGATGTTTCTGAAATTAGAATTCATTGTACAATAGATATGAAATCATAGTTTAATTGGCAGGGCTTTTAAATTTTTCTTTTGTAGTAGTAGAATAATACAGTGTATATAACATATACTATAT
>NW_006434709.1:20306042-20321408 GCF_000325575.1 Pteropus alecto
TTATATATAATAGTATATATTTATATAACATAATAATAGTGCATGTTGCAACCAATGGCATCCTAGGTTTGATAAAATATATTATTTCATTTGATTGCATATGCAAAGAATTTTCTCTGGGGGAATATGCAAGAAACTGGTAAAATAGATTGCTCAAAGGGAAGGGTACTAAGTGTTTGGGGAACCCAGGCGACAGAATTTCTATAGCATTCCCTTTTGTATCTTTCACATTTTAAATCATATAATTATATTAACAAATAAAGCTTTTGAAGAATAAATTCAAATTTAAACGGTGCAACCGGACATGAGTCTTCTTGACATCACAACTTTGTTCAGATTTGTGCAAAGTTTTGTGTTTGTTGCTAGTAATGGTCAGTGAGAACCATGAAGGCAGGGCTATGCCACTGCATGCACCACTCTTCACCCAGAGTCCAGCATGGTGCCTGGACAGGCACTAACTCCAATTGATATCACCCTTTCTCCCCAGGCTTTTGTTATTTGTAAATCATCAACTAGAAGTTTGTTGGTTAAAAATAAGTTCAATTTAGCTGTTACCCTCATTGCTTCCCTTACATTTCTACTGAATTGTTATGATATTGTTCCATAAGACGAGGTATAAATATATCAGGTGCCCTGCTTTTATTAGACTTTGATTTCCAGCAGAACCTACTAGCAGCATCTAGAGAGGCGAGGAGACAAACAGCTTGGAAAAAAAAAAAAAAAGAAAAACAGTTTGTCACTAATGTATTTGGCAAATATTAGGTTACCACGATAGCTCACACATGATGTTTGCCAAATGGACCAGGGGATAACTGCAATGAGTGACTAAGATATTGATGGGTTACGCGTGTCATTAACACAGCATTTCTAATTCATTCCTTTGATGATATTTAGAAATGCAAATAGCCATTTCCCAGACCACTCTGAATGTTTTATACACACAAAAATAATATTAAATCTCAAGTAAGCAAAATTGATCCTAACAATCCTGGGTGGTAAAGAATAACCAATAACCAGTGCAGAACTGAGATATCAGGCCTATTTCAAAAAGTTTAATACAGAATAGAGGTAGAATTTTCAGGACCAGAGCTTTTCAAGTTGATAGAGATGGGATTCAAGCCAGTGCTGGTTGGGTATGGATAAGAGCAGGTTCCAAGGTGATTACCATCAATTCCTGTTGTCATTTGTGGTTCCTCCTTATCCGCAGGTTGGTGCAGGTGAAGCAAACTTAAAGGTCCAGCAATAAAATTAACAAGTTTTGCTGGTTTGTGTGTTGGAATACAAATACAATACTTCCTAGAATTAGGACAGAGCTAATTTTATATAAGTTTACTTTCTAAAAAGATTGATTATTTAATGTGCAACTAACAAAATATTTTCTTGTAATGAGAACTTTTAAGATCTCTTAGTAAGTCCCAAATATACAATATAATATAATATTGTTAACTATAGTCATTATGTTGTACATTACATCCCTAGACCTTATTTATCTTACAACAGGAAATTTTCTCTACATTATGAAACAGTCTGGGGACATTATTTTTACTATATCTTTGAATATGCACTGTTACATATCCAGATTCTGTCTCTCTGGACTCCAGTTCATCCAGCTTATTTACCAGGAGATTATGTAAAATATTTACAACATTAAAAAATAGTTTAGGGTAATTTGCTATGCAGAAATAGATAACTAATACATAAAGATTTAGTTGAATTAGGTATATAACTATTTTGCATATAATTTTTTTTTAGCTCTTGAGGTTTGTGATACATTTATTTAATTGTGTTCTGTAATTTTGGGTGAATTACTCTCTCTAAGCTTCAGTTTCATTATCTTAAAATGAGGATAAATATATTACCTATCTGCCTCAAATTGTAATTTGAAAAAACAAACAAAAAAAACTCCCAAGGTATATAAAGTGCTTAGCACAGAATCTTACAAATAGTAAGCAATTTGTAAGTATAAGCTATTATCAATTAATAAACTATACCATAGTAGTTGGTGTGGCTAGCAGTAACTATGAATATCTGGTCCACCTTTTTGAAGGGCAAGTTTAAGGTTGAACACCATAAAACACTATATTTAGAAACCATATTTCTACAGCTCAGTCCTCTCAGTTTTCTAAATCAAGTGTATAGTAAGAATGGGCTCAGTCTTTCTGTAATGTGAACACCCATCAGAATCACCTGGTGTCCTCACACTCAAGTAGACACTACCTTAAACGCATTCAGTTGGGATTTTGAAGGCTATGGGCTAGGAATCAGCACTTTAAAAAAAAGCTCTGATGGTAATTATTATGTGCATTATAATTTGAGAAGTACTAGCTAATGATTTCTAGAAACAGGCCTGAAAATTATAAGACTTATAGACCTGGGTCTCCTAACTGACAAAAGCTTGTGACAGAAAGTTGTTATGAAAGGCCCTTATATGGGCAATACCTATTCTGCTAAACTCCCTAAATTGTAGGATCTAACAGGAGTTTTCTTGGTAAACCATTTGAATTTTCTTATATTCAGATCATGGTCCCATCTAAACAAAATATCTAGTTATGCCATATGGCTTAGCTAACTTTCTACTTGCTAAAGCCCTTTTCAATTTTAAAGCATTCCTTTAGGGTAATAAATTCATGTATCTTAAGCTCATATTTTTATCATCATGAAATTAGATCATTTTCTACAAAGTATGTTTTCTGTTTGTAGTGATGTTGGTTTCAGGAAAATTCATGTATGTAATAATGGTGTTTTTGATACCATCTGTTAGCTAGCCTTTGTGGTAGTGTTTTCTTCATGGTCAGAGAAGGAATCATTTTTCTGTGTGCTATTATGCTGGCAGCTGCCTGTGATAACTGACAACTCTTAAAGCCAGTGTCATATTTGATAAAGGACTAGTATCTACAACATATGAAGAACTCTCATAATTCAACAATAAAAAAATCCAGGTAAAAATCATCAAAATATTTGAACAGATACTTCAGCTAAAAAGATATATGGGTGACAAAAAAACACATTACATTAGTCATTAAGGAAATGCAAATTAAAACCCTAATGAGATACTCTGAAACATCAGTTAAATGGCAAAAAGAAAAACAAACAAACAAACAAACAAAAAACAAAAAAACATGACAATATCAAATCCTGGCAAGGATGTGGAACAACCAGAACTCTCATGCATTCTGGTAGGAATGAAAATGGCACAGCTGCTTTGGAAAACAATTTAGTAGTTTCTTATATAACTAAGCACTCACTTACCATATGACTTAGCAATCCTGTTCCTAGGTATTTATCTACCCAAGAGAAATGAAAATATATGTCCACACAAAAATTTATACATAAATGTTTATAGCAGCATTATTAATGATAGCCAAAAAGAGCGGGGAGGCACTAAATGTCCATCAACTGCTGAAAATATAAACGGTGGTATATCCATGCAATGGAATGCTAACTGGTAATAAAAAGAAACAAACTAGTGATACATGCAACAACATAGATTAATCTCAAATGCACTATACTAACTAAAAGAAACCAGACTCAAATAGCTATATACTGTGTGATTTTGTTTATATGGTACTCTGGAAAAGATAAGATTATTGAGACAGAGAACAGATAGGGGGAAATGGGGGAGAAGATTAAATACGAACGGGCACTTTTTTTAGGTGATGAAAATGTTTTATATCTTGATTGTGGTGGTTATATGATTGTATGCATTTTCAGAATAAAAAAGTTGAATTTTACTTTATGTAAATTATACTCAATAAACTGGACTCTCTCTCTCATACACACACACACACACACACACTCTTGGACATAGATTGATTTGATACACGATGCTTTTCCAAATTTGAATTCCACTTAGTGTGTGATGTTTCTAGTATTAAAATTCTGACTATAGGCATTCTGGATGAGTATTTCAAGTCAACCATCTGCAGGATAGTTCTAGTTCATTAAACTGGAAAATGGGCCAAAAGTACTACAAAGTACTAGTTCTGATGTATAGTCTCCAGACATGGCTCCCTGTAGTGATGAGTAAAATAATTCTGGCCCCTCAATGCTGCATTTCATCTATTCCTTGGAACCCAAGCAGCTATGCCATCATTAGGATCCAAATGAGCCCCCTGGGATTTCTATGTTTGGATCTCAGGCTATTTAATGAATATTTGAGACCTTTAATAAAGCTGGTCCTTGGACACTACTTGAGGGTGAGGAACTCACCAGGAGAAAATTTTGCAATATATCTACTCATGAATGTAACTGATTATCTTTTAGCCAGTGAATTTGCCAGGCAGGTAATGAGTGGAACAGTGAGCCATGTAATAGATACAGTATTTTATCTATGATTCAGAATTTCTTTTTTCTTTATCTTGCTTTTAATTGCATTCTTTACAAAGTACTTTTAGGATTTGTAAAAAAAAAAAAGGAAAAACACTGCAAGTTTCAGTTTTAAGCTAAAGATAAAAAATATATTCTAATTTAATATGTAGGTCCCATAATTTTACTTCATGTAAGATAAATTTAACTGTAATGCCTTCAAATGATACCTGAATATTCATTTCCTTGAAAAATCTGTACAATTAACTTCCTTAGCCTTAACCGATGCCTCCTCAAGATCCATTCAATATTTTTCCAAACTCAGTATTTTAATTCCTTGAACCTTTTTTCTTTTACACATAAGAATGGCAAACTTACTCTGGGCTACAATGTCCTCAGCACTAGACTATTGCTTTGGAATTATGCTGCTGCTCCCAGCCAGACTGAAAAAGTAACAGGACAGGCCAAGTTTGGGAACCCATCTACCAGCCTGTTCTAGCTCACTTAGCAAGAAGCCCCTTTCTCATTTGGGGAACTGAAGCAGTTCCCTGTCTGTTTGCAGATCTTTTATTTTTTACAGGAAATTTCCAAGTTCCTAACTGAAATATCGAAAGAAGCTCATTGAAGCTAATGTATGTTACTGTTTAGGATTGAGCGTTTCTGATAGTGGGAAAGTAGATGAGCAGAGCTAATATGCAAATTTATGAAATAAGGCCCAATTTCAATTTATGCATTCTCTGATCTGAAACAGACTCTTTTGTCTTTGCTAGGTGATTAACTCTAAGGGACAAAATGCTTGAATTCTAAAAGTACATTTGACTTTTTAAATGGTAACCCACTTCTGTGTGGTGGGAACTTTAGATTTCTTTTCTAGTAGATTTTTCTTTACTTTAGGCACATTCTTCAGTCCAGGCGTTAGTCTATTGTTTTATTTAATACTTTGAGTTGGTGGTAAGTGAATACCTTTAAGAGTACTGGGTTTAAATCCCAAATCTGCAATTTAATAGCTGATGTGACTTTGAATATGTTATTTAAGTTCTCCATACCTTGGTCTTCTCATTTATAAAAAGAGGATAATATCAACATCTGATTGAGCTAATATGTGAGTTAAATACACAAATACATGTAAAGGCACTAACTTAGTGCCTGGCACATAGCTAATGATCAATGAATATGTTATTACTTTTCTTACAGTCTCCCTGAGGAGATAGAACCCACAGGGAAAGAACACGAAAATATAGACAATAACATACAAATGGTAACATAGCAATAAATATCATACGAGGAGTTGTATGTTTTAGAGCAAGAAAATAACCTCCAAGCAAATCCAAAACATGTTTTAACTACTCCTCCCAAACCCTATTGCATAGTCTCAGGTGGATGTCCAGATTATTCCAAGCTAATCCCATGAATTTCTTGGAATTCAGCACTTAAGATCCAAAGGTAAACAATAGATTGGGCAAATGTCTTAGAGAGAAAAGGCAGTTTTGGTGGGGAGCTTGCTTTATGCTTAGTGATTACAAATATCCTTTAACAGCTTTCAGTGAGAGTGGCTCTCTTGCAAAATTCCAAGGGAATTGTTTTCTGGACCATCTTACTTCCCTTTGGAGTAGGTTACAACCTACATTAATTTTAAAAGACCCCACCCCAACTTTTATTTCCCCCAGTTGTCTGATGTTTTAAACCTTACTAGGTTATTTACTTTCGTGCAGTCATTTTTTCCTTCCCTGGTTGAAAAGCAAATATCCCTGGTGGAAGAGAGGAGAATTAAGGTCCAACACTCTGCTGGCCAAATCCCTACTGTCATCCTTACTGAGTAGTGTGTCTACTACCACGCACAACCTAACCCTTGATGCTAGACTGTCTTGTATGGGTCTCCATCTCTTGTGACTATATCTAGTACCTAGTCTTGTTTGTAAATTCCTGTGGGCAGGAATTACGTCAAAAGATTTTTTAGAATATTGATTCACCTTGACCCTTTTTATCTCCTACATTAAACCTGTATAGCACAATTTGACATCAAAAGTAGGTGAACAGTAAATAGTAAATTACTACAGCTCATTATGATGACCTGATTTACCTTTCAATAATCCCGGACTGTAACACATTCTCTACTATTCTTTCAGAACTAGAAATTGTGGAGCAGACTGTGATTGTGGCGGACAGTTCTAGACCTTCTGGAACCATTGCAAAAGGCAACATGAAACTGTAAATTAAGAAGAAAGAAAATCTCTAAACAATTTCAGAAACCGATCCTTATGTATCCAGGATCATAGATATCGAACAGGCTACGTTTAAAAAGTCTTATTGCCTTCACGTTGGAAAAATTATCCAGAGAAATTTATGTTCACTTTGCATTAATCTGCATGTAGCAAGGCTCACTCATGGGTGATTTCAATAACTTACTTGACTCTTCAGTACTGTGTCCTTAGAAATGAGTCATTAGCATAGAAAGCTGCTTCTTGGAATTCTCTGAAACAAATCCATGCAGTATTGGTCTGCTAAATTCTAATCTAGACTAACAATAGCCTTTAAAAAACACATCACCAAAAAACAAGTCATTTTCCATTTCTCCTGAAAACTAATTTTGAGAAAATGTATTCGGAGCAAAGGAAATGATTGCTGGGGAGGCCTTTATAGCTTTTAAATTGGATTTGTGAAAAAAAAGTGGGGCTTAAGAGATGGCAGTGAGGTTGATGTTGGGAGTCATTGAAATGAAAAGGAGCCACTTTTGTGTTTTGTGGGAAGAGAAACAGAAATGCTGGATCTGAGGCGGTTCTCACCTAGAATACTGTTATTAGCACTTTCAAAGAATCTGAAAATGAAATAGGGCAAGTGTTTTTCCATTCTTGCCTAGGAAGATTAGGTAACTGAGACTTGCGTTTGCCTCAGTTCAACTATTTACTCCTAATTTGTATGAGGTACCTTATCATGTAAGAGGTAAGACGGAGCCGTAGGCAGTGAAAACAGGTTCAAAGACATAGTTTTGCCCAAATGCACTAGGAAGTTCCTGAAAGAACCAGGTTTCCAAATCTGTGAACTTGGCAGTGTAACAAGCTGTCTTGAGGGACCAAAGTAAGAGAGTGATGACTGTAGGGCTAAACTCTTACATTAAAGCAGAGTGAATCTCATGGGCTGTGTGAGGGTTTACCAGAAGCCCTTATAAACTTTGGCTATTTTCATAAGACTGAAGTAAAACTCTTATCTTTGGGGCTTAGGAAATAATGAAATACGCTAAAACACCCTTATGGAAGTTAAATAACGACATTTAAAAACTGACCATAGAAAGAATGAAGCTTGACAGTTTTTCATTTTTCTACTGCAAATTACAAATAATGTAAAGAAATATTCCTGATTGAATTGAAAAGAGGGTACATGAAGAATAAAGCGGATTAAGAGAAAGAGAAAGAAAAACACGGAGGCGGGTCTGCATTTACAGACTCTCTGGCCCCACCTCCAACCGGATCCGCCGAGATATAGCTCCAGCCCCACCTTAGCACTCCCAAGGGACCCTCCCTCTAGCCTCGTCTCTGTCCAGCTTGGCTCCGCCCTGCTCCTGGAGCAGCGCTTTTGTAGCCAGTCAGGGAGAAGCGAGGAGGGATTTCCGGAGTTTGAAAAACTTCCGGCGGGAACCGGAAGACGCTGTCACGCACGCAGACTCCCGGGCCTTCCGACACGCCGGGCGGGAAGGTGAGCTGAGTGTCCGCCTTGGCGGTCTTCCTTTGGGCTCGGGTCAGCCCGGCAGCCGGGCTCCGGTATTTTGGGGGCCATTTAAAAAGTATTGAGCGTTCACTTTGGAAATAACATCCCTTTTTAAAGTGACAAGTTTCATTACATTATAGTGTCTGCGGTCTCTGTCTTCATACCTACATCCGAAAAACCCCTCCTGGCTGTCGTTTGTCAGCTGGCGCGTCTTACTCAAATTGCAGCTCTTAGCGCATAGGGGCAGACAAAGGAAAAGTACGAGCAAACCTCGATTGTTTTTAAACCTCAAACTTTTGGAGACGAGAGGAAGCACCCTTTGATTATCAGATCGTGGCTGAATCAGCTGCATTCTCAGCAGTGAGCCAGACATATAGGAGGCGCTAAATAACTTGAGTTCCCACTCTAGGCAACTTTCCTCGAACCTCCCACAGGATGGCATGTAATTGATACTATTTTTGTGGAATGGGGATCGAGCCTAGTCTTAGTGTTTGGGGCTCTGAATTCTAGTCCTCCTCATGCCACATTGGTCTTCCCTTTGAGTAAACCATTTAACCTCACTGGATCTCAGGCTTCTCATTCACAAAAGAAAATATCAAGACGGTCTGATTTGTGCGGCTCTTTCCAGGTCTAATATTTTGTTTTTGTTACTCCATCGGGCATATATTCTGAGCACTTGTTGGTAACCTCAGGAAAACTTTAGGTGCCTCTTAAAAAGCTGTTCCCCTCCGTTCTCCTTAAATTTTCTAATTGTGGTTTTTCCATTTTTAATTTAATACTTGTGTGTATGCAGGTTTCTCCACCGCCTCCTCCTGATTTTCACTTGCTCCAGTTTAGTGCCTTTCCCCTTAGTAACATCACAGAAACCTCCAAGTTACTAATTTTGAATGTGCTCATGTGCTCATAGAGATATGACAGCTTGGTAGGCTAGAAAATCTCAAGCCACTAAGAGTAAGAATGTACTTCTGTACCATCATTTTTTCAAGAAAACAATGAGTGCCATGTGTAATTTTGCCTAATAGTGATGGGGGAAAATGTGTATTCTTCTATAGAGACCAAATATATTCTTCTGTTCATTTAATAAATAGTTACAGAGCAGCTATTAAGTGCCAGGCTAGTGTAATACAGAATTGAATTAGGTTAATATGATTTCATTCTTCATGGTGTTTACTGCCATGAAGTAAGCATGGGGGATGCAGACAATAAGTAAGGATAATTATAGGTTATGTTATATAGTACTGTGTAAAGGAAATAAATAGGGTCCTGTAATAATATATCTGGGACACCCATTTTAAGCCTAAAATTTTGTGCTCTGAGAGATGAGAAGGAGCCAGTTTTTTGAGGAGCAGGGATAATAGTACTCCAGGCCTAGTGGGAACCTGGGGTGGGAACGAATCATACTTGTTACGGGACTGAAAGAATGTTGTGACTATGGCTGAGGAGCTACAGTGAGGGGCAGATATGATTAGAAATGTAGGTGGGGGTCAGTCTTGCAGGGCACTTTAGAAGGCCATGGTAAAAATGATTTTAAGTGGAGGATGAGAAATCATTGAATGGATTTTCTAAATGATCTTTTGGATTGGTATGTGGAGAATAGGTTGTAGGGACAAGAGTGGAAGCAGGGAGGCCAATTAAGAGACTGTTACAGTAGTCCAGGTAAGAGATGTAGGGAACTACAGACTCTGGAGATCATGGAGATCTGAGATATATTTTGGAGGAAGAATTTATGTGACTTACTAATAGTCTAGATGAAAGAAAAAATGATTTTCAAGGCTTTCACTTGGCAAACGAAACTTTGGAGGATGATGGATGTGTTCATTATCTTTATTGTGGAGATGTGTATACATATGTCAAAACTTATCAAATTTGTACACTTTAAGCATGTACAGTTTTTTGTATGTCAATTTAGCTCAATGAAGCTGTTAAAAATTTTCCAAGTTTCTGGCTTAGCAAAGAACCATCCATCTTAGGTGGTTGATGGTACCATTTACTGAGATGGGGAAGACTAGGGTAGGAATGGGTTAAGTACGTGATATAGGTATTTAAAACCATGGAAATGGATGAAATTTTGCTTAATCTAACATCCTGTGATATGCAGTGAGGGACGTTGGAGGAATGGAGATAAACAGTACTTGAGAACATTGGTTTTTAAACTGGAATATGCATACCCCTAGGAGTATACCTGGTATAGACAGTTTTTAAGAAATAATTTCTAGGTCTTTAGCTTCTGTACATACTCTAAAACTTATCTGCCTGAAATTGGCCTATGTGTTCGTGCATATTCTTCTCCACCTCCCTTTTCAAATTTAATATTTTTTTCTCCTTGTTAAAAGACAAATTTACATCCTACTCATCTTTCAGTGGTATAGCATTGTCTCCAGAGTGCCTAAAAGGGATGTTTTGAAAATTTTTTTTCTTTTCAGGGAATTCTTTACTGGATAACCAAAATTTTATGAGCCTCCCAAGGGTTTGTTTATACTTATTTTCAATACATTTCTGTTAAGGCTGAAGCGTGGTTAGAATTGGTGCATGGTGGTCTGTGTGAGAATATTCTGAATTTAGGTCTGTTGTAGAATGGGGTGGTGGGAGTGGATGATCTGGTCGGGTTGTTTGTTAGGGAGCTTATCATCCTCAAGTTTTTATTCTTGGGCTGGTCAGATTCTCCAGAGAAGAGCCTTTCCATTTTCCTTACCTGGAGGATAAGGATTTGACTGGCAACTATTTGGGAGCTTAGTGGGAAAAGAGGACTGGTGGTGAGGTGGGGGATTTGTGTTTAGCATTCAGTCTGTATGGTTACCATGTCCACAACTGTACTTGGTGTTCTCTAGTCTAGAGACTCTGTTTTACCCTCTCCGGAGGTTAAACCTCCAGACGTTTTTCTGGCGCAGTTGCCTGATACCATGAAGTGGAGTAGGGCATCTAGAGATATTCCGTTGCCTCAGACACCTTACCCCTAGCCCTTATTCCCTTCACTCTTAGTTCCAAGGTATTAGGTACTGCTTCCTGTGATTTTTTTTTTTTTTTTTTTTGAGTCTCCCGCAGAGTAAATTGGTTTGGTTTTTAAATGGTTCCCACTGCTGACTTGGGATTTTAATTTTTATGTAGTGAAATCTGTTAATCTTTTTGGCTTTTGGAATTTTTTGAGTTATGCCTAGGAAAACCTTTACTTCCCCACCTCAACTCAAAATTATGAAAATAGTCTTCTTTATTTTTTTTGTAGTTTTAGTTTGTATATTTTAAATAATTAGTGTGGAATATATTTTTGTTCACAGTGTGGCAGTGGGACTTGTTTTACTCCAGAGAGAAAGCTGGTTGTTTTAACACCACTTATTCAATAATCCATTTCTCTCCTGGTCTGAAATGCCACCCCATCATACACTAATTTCCTCTGTTTTTGTATATATATTTTTTTGTTTTATTGTGGCACAATACATATAGCACAGAAATCATAAGTTACCTCTTCTTTATGATCAGTGTCTGAAAGCACTCATTTGAGGAAGGATGACCTGCATAAATGTAAAGTTCTAAAAAGCAGGTGAAGGAAAAGATGAAAGATTATCCCATCTACTTCCTAGGGACTTCTCGTTTTGCTCTCCTGGTTTCCTCTTAGCGCTCTTCTTCCCAGTAGCTCTGTACTGTCTGGACTGAGTTAAGCTATAGCAGCCAGGAGAGCATACTCTCTTTTGTGAGAGCCCTTTGGTATTTCTATGAGGCATTTCTCCAAGTGGAAGTTAAAACCAGAGGTGTTATAACATATGACTGGTTTAGGAACTTGTTTAAAGGATTCTAAGTATGTCAGAGTCTAATATAGTTTTTGTGGTTTGACATACATTGTTTAGCTAAAGTAAATTTTACTTCCTGTGTCATGTGATGTCTTTGGTTATTTGTCTTAATTTTTTTAGAGCTAGGTCTTTGAATTTGATAAATATTTAGTGGCGTTAGTGATTGTTTTACTTAGATATTGTGAACTTTTATTTATAAGGGAATGGAATATCTTGTTTTAGGAATAATGTGGCTGCTTATTCAGTCAATCAACAGTACTTATTTGACTGTCAGTTTTGTAGATGGACTTCTTTATACTGTAAGAAGATATAGAAAAGGAAAACTATTTCTTACATACTTTAATAATAGGACTTTATAATTTAATAAAGTCCTTTAACAAAGGACTTCATAATTTGCTATTTGGTAAACAATCAAAAACACTTGCTGTATACTCAAGCGTATAATCCTAAAAAAAAAACAACTATGAATTGTCACCGTATAGGAGCTTACATTTTTCCAAAGACGGTCCACACTCATTAAGCTTTGGAAATCATTGGAAGAGTATTAGCAGCTATTATAATTGGCAGCTATTATAATTTGGAAATCATTGGAAGGGTATTAGTAGCTATTATAATTGGAGGGGAAACTAATGTTTGGGCTTGTGAAGGATCCTTTTTTTCCCCTTTTGGCAAATTCTAGCAACAGAGCTGTTGGAGGGCTTTGCATGGTACATCATTTTGTAGACAAAATAAATGATCAGTCATTTAAGTGATTCAAATCATGCTGATTTCATGTTCTGTTTCTTCCAGATGTCATCATTGCCAAGAAGAGCAAAAGTAAAGGTCCAGACCGTAGTATCCAAAGATGAATTTTCTTCCTTCTCTGAGTCGTAAGCATATTTTTATGGGGGTGGGAGAATGGTGTTGTTTTGAGGAATTAATGCAATCTTTTACTAATTTCTCAAAAGTCATTTGGGTTGAAGAAGGCTATCATTTTCAGACATTCATACAACAGGTATTTATTGAACTCATGCTGTGTCTCTGGTTCTGTTTAGGTATTGGTGATAAACTATTGAACAAGGAGAAGAAAGTAACCAACTAAAAATATAATACTTACACTGAAATGTAAGCTCTATGAAAGCAGGGAATTTTTAATATTGCTTTGGAGCAAGGTTTCTTAACCTCAGTACTATTAACCGGATGATTCTTTGCTGTGGGGGGACTGTCCTTGCATTGTAGGGTGTTTAGCAGCATCTAGTGGTCTCTACTCTACTAGTGAGTAGAGACCACTAGATGCCAATAGCATCCTGCAACCCCCTGTTCCAGAATGACAAAAATGTCTCCAGACATTTGAGATGCTCTCAGTGAGAGCAAAATCGTTCCCAGTTGAGAACTTCTGCTTTAGAGCACCATAGTCGGTGCCCTAAAGATATTTGTTAAATAAATGACTTATTAATGTTAGGCAGTATTAGTACTATAAAGAAACACAAAGCAGGGAAAAGGGATAGAGAGCATGGTGAGTGGTTTTAGTGGCAGAACATTTTGGATACAGTAGTCAGGAAAGTTCTTTTGGAGGATGTGTCAAGAGATCTAAATGAGATTTGAGAGTGCAGCTTGCAAAGATCTGAGGAATGGGTGTTCCAAATTGAAGGAACAGCAAGTGCAAAGACCCTGAGGCAGGAATGAGCTTAGAGTGTTCAGGGAACAAGACCGATGTGGCCAGTCCAGAATCATCCACGCAGAGAGGGACTAAAAGTGAGATTGGAATGGGTAGGATCTAATAGGCTATGACCAGGTATTCGGCTTTATTTGAATGGGTCGGGAAGCCACTAGAGGGTTTGGGGCAGGGATATGGCATGATCTGGTTACTTTTGTAAAAGATAGTTCTGATTTCTTGATGGAGAACAGACTAAGAGTAAGGATAGAAGCAGGAGGATCAGTTAAGAGACTGTTATGGAAGCTTAGGGTACTAGAAGTGCAAGTGGTGAGAATTGGTCTAATTTGGGATATATTTTGAAGGTAGAGTAGACAGGCTATGCTGATGGATTAGATTGAGGGTGTGAAGGAATGATGAATTTGGGATCAGGTGTGAGGCTGGTAAATTCAGGAGTTCTGTTTTGGACTTGGTAAGTTTGAGATGATTCCTAGACATCCAATAAAAGTGGACATACAAGTTGGACTCAAATCATGTTAGAGATATAAAATTGAGATTGCTGTATGTTCAGCTATAGAATGAGATAAGGTCATCTAGTAAAAGAGTGTGTAGAACAGAAAAGAGGATTGAGAACTAAGTCTTAGAGCATCCCAGCATCAAAAAGTTGGGGAGAGGAGGACAATTAAGCAAAGGGTCTAAGGAGAAGCTGCCAGGAAAGTAGGAGGAAAAGGAGAAAGTGTGAAAGACTTGCTCTAAGGCGTGGGTGCCAGATGCTGTTGAGAGGTCCAGTATGATTAGGAGTAAGAGTTGTCTAGCTATCTTAGAACTGCCTCATTATAATAAAATAATATCTGCACTAAGTTTGTCTTCATGATAATTAAAGCACTTTTGTGCCTGTCATGTAATCTTTGTAATATTCCTTTGTGAAATTAACATGATGAGGCTGAGGTGGAAAGAGGTCCTTCTGCTCCGTTTGATGAAAGCATGAGGAGTAGCACCCTGGTTTTCTGATTCCTTGGTTTTCTAATTCTCATTCCTTTCAATTCCACTGCTATTGTGTAATGTTAATCTAACGATTTTCTGTTTGTTTGTTTGTTTTTTTTCTATTCTTAGGCTTTAGTTAGCATCTTTCTTAGAGACTATCAGTAGCTTGACCTATCATAACTATGCTCTCTTAGAGCATAATTTAGGTAAGCAGTCACCTAGTCAGGTTTTTGCCTCTAGGCAGAATTTAAAACATTTATAAAACCAGACATCTTTCACTAGTTTCAGTGAAGGAAGTAGTTATCCTTCCCACTAATATTGACCTTTTACTTTAGAGGTAGAAATAAAATTAACTAGGTTGGCAGGAGCATGGTGTTCCTTTACCAGAGTTCACGTGGCTGCTTTTTTTCCGCTGTTGCTGTGAGCTTGATTCTTAGGTTGTTAGAAAAGTACTGCAGCTGTACCTTACCCATCTAATCAGGAAACAGATCCATTCCATGAAAAGAAAAAAGGGTTAATTCAAACAGTTGGAAGGGTCTTGGTGTTAGCCTTTAGGTAATTGAAGGTGTTTCCTAGGGCCATTTTCCACTCCTTACATTGGTTTGAATAACTTAATACAATTTAAATGAATTTGATTAGCACTTAGGAAATTTAAGTGCTTTTCACTGTTAAAATGGAAAATCTCACAATGACTGTGGTGTGATATGACCCAGTAAATTGCTTAAAGTGATAAATGATTTCCTATGTCTTGAGCGTATGTGTATGTATTTATCTGTTAGGCGAGAGGAGAGTGGCAAGACCTGTGATTTACAGCATATCGGGGTATTTTACAGTGGTCCCTAATTGTTTGTTTCAATTTTTAGCAATATCTGTTCATAGCATGTGCTCACATCACTCCATTTTATATTAAACACCTCTTACCTTATTCTTTTTCAAGAAACATATGTCTTTTTTTTTTTT
>NW_006434709.1:20321420-20330472 GCF_000325575.1 Pteropus alecto
CTTTAACGTTCAGCTTCATTTTTCCTGGAAATTTTTGTCAATTTTACTCCTAGATCGTCGGCCTCTGAAGAAGATGACAAGGAAGATAGTGCCTGGGAACCCCAAAAGAAAGTCCCCAGAAGGCTGAAGCAGTCTGTTCCCAAGGAATCTAAACCAAAGAGGGTGCCCCGGGCGAAAAAGAACACCCTACAGATCAATGATGGCTCAGAAGGTGTGGCCGTTAAGGAGGAGCCGGTAGGTGCTTTCACCGGTACAGGGGCACTGAGTGCTTTCCTAAGTGTGATGTTACTTTCTCTTTATATATAGTAGGACAAAGCAGGTAAATGACAAGGACTGCAGGGCCATAGTATCCTCTGTCATGGGTTTTAATAGTATTTACCATCCGATCCACTGTGTTGGAGGGGAAAGAATATTTATCAACTTGCATACTTATGTATTTTGTCATAAGCTCCATTGTGAATTTAAAAAACAACAATAAAGCATAGGTTTTTTTGTATTACAAAAAGAGGCATTTCCAAAATTGTTCACTGTGGTATTCCTTTAAATAACAGCTTCCCTAGTACATTTAAAATAATATTCTTTTAATACACAATGGATACCTGACTTAAGTCCAGGGACACATTTATTGTATATAGTAGGGGACATCGTTATACCGTGCTGTGCCCCTTGATAGGGTTTTGAATCAATCTTTTCTTCTATTATCCAACAGCTGTGTTTCTTCATTTTTACACACAAGCTTTTCACTGAGCACAATTTTAGTGGGTGGACAGGCTTTACCTATAGCTTAGAAAGTATTGACTTCTGTCATCTTGTTGGCAGAATTTGGAGGTTTTTCATTTATGGATGGCATGGCTGCACTTAATAGTAGATTGATTTCCTAACCCAGAAAATATCTCTTCTTTCATGGTATTCGTGATTCTTTGTGTAGAGTTCAGTGGTTCTTTGTGTAGAGCTCACAAACCCTTTGGGAATTTGTTATGAACCTTCTCTTCAATAATCTGAGTACAATGTACACATGTCTATCTAATTTTTTAAGTCTAGTTCAGGGGGTACAGCTTAGCAACCTTTGTCATGGTGATTTCTTGATCCTGCTAGTGATGCTTGGTATATGTATTTTTTTAAAGAGAAAAAGAGAATTTGAATAAAAGTCTCTCACCTAAAAGACATCTTGGGGGGCGGGGGGCGGTGTAGAATTTCTTTCAGAACTGCCAAAATTCACATGTTTTATAGCTCAGTGAAAGCTCATGGATCATAAGATTTGATTTCATTAGGTTTGGCATTTTGCTTTGTTGTAACCACCACTGAACAAAGTATTTGAAAACCCTATTTTGGATAGAGCTAGAATTAGTAACCTTCTAATAAATTTAAAATCTGATTTTAGCAAACACCACACACAAAATTCATCATCATTCTGTTTCTTTCCATGTTCCTGGCATTTATGAACCTACTGGTCACTCTTCTTTAGTCATTGAAGACTTAGCTCCTGCTTCATATCTTACTCTCTGCCATCTTCTGTCATCATTCTTAGTGATTTCCCTACCACTTGGATGAGCCATCTAATACTCTGTATTTTTGGTTCTTTAATCTCCTCACAGCTCTAGTGACCTTTTCTTCTCTGTCTTTACCATCGATCTCATGATCTCAACCTGAATCTTGTCATCCCCAGAAAGTGTACTACCGCTGGCATTTCTTTTTACAGTCATTGCACTTTTGTACCACCATCTTCTATTCTTCCAGCTCACTTGTTCAAGTGCCCTCACTGCCACAATTTTGCAACCTTGTCACAACTTCTCATCAGTAATTCTCAACCATAAATGCACATTAGAATCACCTGGGGAACTTTAAAAATGCCAATTCTTAGGCCCAGCTTCCAGACCAGTTAAATCTAGAAAGAATTCTGGGCTGGGCCTGGGCATCCGTGGCTTTATTTTCTTAAAGCTCCTCAGGTGATTTTTATGTATAGCCAGGGCTGGGAACCAATTGCTAACCCTTTGATTCCAGCACTCTATCACTGTTAGCCCTTTTCTTTTCCACCTGTCTAACCCAGATTCTGTAATTTACCATTTAAATCACTTTTTGTTAAATACTGTCACCGTTTTTGCCCTCCTTTCCTTCAGTGACACATGGCCGAGCAAACCCTGATGCCAGGTGGAGCCATCATCTGCCTACACTGATCAGACTGTTACTGGAAACAGTCTTACCAATGACCTAATTTGTTTTCATTTAGATTCACAATTTCAGGCCTCAAAATTGCATCAGAAATACCTGGTAGACTCATTTTTTCCCAGCAGGTTTGTTTTTCCACTTTTTTCTCTTCTTACACTTCCTAAATTCCTTTATTTTCTCTCACTCTCAGCTGATGACATTGCCTTTTATGCTGTTGAGAATATATGAAGTGTCTCATTCTCTCAGGACCAAGACAGCTATTTTGCATCCATCTTCTGTCTTATAATGGAGGAACGGTCATTCCTTCTGTTAAGGATTAGTCCCATTTTTTGGGCTTTAGATCTCATCCCCTCTTGCCTTCTCAAGGTCTCTGTTCCCTCAGTCATCCTTTTCCTTTTCTCTTGTCAGCTTTTCTTCCATGGGCTCAATTGCTACAGAGTATAAAAATGCTCTTTTATATCTAATTTTTAAGAAGCCTCTTCTTGACTCCATATCCATCTCCAGTTACCTGTCAACCTCACATAGTATAACACAAGGCCAGATTAAGGCCAAGGCCTGCTCACTGATTAGACAGGTAAAGATTCAGTGAGCCACATTTTGGTTTAGATCATTTCTTACTTATAGATACACCAAAAAGAAAAATGGTTAAATTCTTCTTGGAATCCTGGGTTTTGTTATAGGCTACATAATAACCATTTGGATTGTTAAAAGTCATTTTGAAAATCCATGAAAGCAAAAGAAAATGAACTTTTTTTAATTTTTTATTTATGCCTATAGCATCTGGTCTTCCTAGGTGGTCTCTCATCCACGTACTAACCGGGCCTGACCCTGCTTAGCTTCCGAGATCAGACATCGGGCTTGTTCAGAGTGGCATGGCCGTAGACCATGGACTGTGGCGTGAAGCCAGGACCTTCTGCGTGTAAAGCAGACGTGCTAACCACTACACTATGGAACCATGTCCAAGAAAATGAACTTTGATAGTTCAGTTTGTCAAAGATTTAGATTAAATAGGAGGAAAAATATTATCATGGAGGCTTATTAAACATTGAAGGAGGCTACAGAATCTTAGAAGCTTCAAAAATGGAGAAATATTTTCTTATATTTTTGATAGTTTTGATCTGTGTTTCCCAAAATTTTTGGTCTTTGGACCCCTTTATACTCTTAAAATTTTTTGAGACCCCCCAAGGAACTTTTACATATGTGCGTTATATCTATCTATTTATTGTATTAGGAATTAATGAAAAAATTTAAAAATATTGATCAATTTAAAAATACTTATTACATGTTAATGCAAATAACATTTTTTAATGAAAAATAAATATATATTTTTAACAACAAAAAAGTAGTGAGAAGAATGACATTGTTTTACTTTTTTTGCTAAAGTTCCTAATGTCTGACAGAAATAACAACTATATAAAGAAAACCCTTCCTCCACACAGATGACTTCCCTGGTATTTGGAAAATGGAGTATGGCTATTTGAAAATAGCTTTTTCAAATAATTGTTCTTATTTGATATTATACCAAGCTCAATAAGTGGTAGTTTCTTAAAGGTTTGTTCCATTGTGGAATCTTGAACCATATTAATGAACTTTTTATATTCTGTTACATTAAAACCCGTTGGTCTGTGTTGTGATTTGGATGGATCTTTTACCCATTCATGACTTTTTAATATGTATAGGGTCATTTGGAAAATACTAGTTCACTTATTTGTGCATATCTTTTAAACGTTAGTACCTTTCATCATACAATGTCAAAAAAATCACATTTGTTAATTTAACCACCAGTCTCATCAAAGTGTTGGGGAGCTGTCAGGCTCACAAATTTTCTAATTTTCACTTTAAAGCCTAAATTTTATTATTGGTCCAAATATCAGGTATTTCCTTGAAGCGACAGTTCTCACTTACTTCCTTTATGAGAAAATGTCTGCGAGATACCCAAGTCTGAATAACCATCGTTTTTGTCAGTCATTCTTTCAAGTAAAAGTGGTGTTCTATGGAAAAAGAAGCTAGGTCAGCTCATAATTCATATGATTGCACAAATGCTTTTCCCCAAGACAGCCACTGCATATCAGCAAGCATTGGTATACAGCAGTACTTTATGTGTACTAATCCTTTCAGTACAGAGTATTAAAAAGGTATATTTTCAAGGATTGAAATTTTAAAAATTAATAATTTTTACTGCTTAATTCTTAAGTGAAACTGACATCATTTTATTGCAAGTGTGCGGCAATGAGGGGAACAGTGATTGCTAGTACAGCTTGGCGCCACTGCCATGGTTTTTGCTACCATTGCTCTTGCACCATGAGTGCAAATATCAACATTAGTGAAAAAGGCAAATAATGTCTTGGCATTATTATGAATATAGCTTTGCCCTCCCAGATCCCTAAAAGGGTCTCAGGGTCCCCCAGGGATCTGTGAACAACATTAAGTAGCTAAAACTTACTGAAGATTCCGGAGAAGATATCTTTAAGTGTCTCATTAATGATTATTGGCTTTTCTTTCGTTCCTCTTACTTTAAACCTCTCACTTTTAGTCACTTTACTTTTTCTTAATTTTTTTCATCTGTTTCTTTTCCCTCTCCCACGAGGTAGTCTAGGTGTGGTAGTGGTGTTAATGAAGGGGGTATTAGCAAATGTTTGAGTGCTTACCATTAGCTAGGCAACATGCTCAGCATTGCACTGTGTGAACTTAATCCCCATAACAACCCGTTGAGGCAGGTGCTGTTGTTTTCCTGATTTTATAGATGAGAAAGCCAAGGCAGGAGACCATAAGTGACTTACTCATGGTCCATAGATAGTAAGTGATGAAATGGGTTTCTAAGTCAGAATCATGATATTGTCAGCATTTCAGAAACCAATATATCGCTCATGGATGTTTTTACATCAGCCATGCTCATAAGAGTGTTGTATAAAACCAGAGTGTTGGTTTAATAATAGTTTGATCTAGTTATCACAGAGACTTGAAATTCTTATGACTAGTAATGTCTCTTGGAGGCTGAAGTAAAGAAGGAATTAAATAATAATCAGACAATTACTTAATAAACCAGGACTTAGAATAGGAGAATTAGGTAAATCCATTCATTTTGGTTTATTGAATGCTTGCTGTGGCCTAGTCACTAGGCTTGTCACAATCAAATGACGATTAAATGTTTTAATTGCATGAATCCGAGGTAGTCTGATATATCCATCTCACAGGAGTGCTGTCTTACCATTGGGAGCAATATATCCAGAATCTGTTAACTCAGCTTTCTACTTCCTTGTGTATCACTTCAAAGAATGCCCATCATAAATGCTTTTCACAGTTCTCCTTTTTCTTCTCTATGGCTGACAACCTTCTGTATGATTGACGCATTCTTTCTTTAGCTATATAAATTCATTTGATCTGGTTATTATCAACTATTAATGAACCTGGGAGTCATTCTATTTTATTTTTCATATAGACATATCTTGGCTTTTTTTTTCCATATAGACGTATTCTGGTTGTCATTCTATTTTTATATCTCTGTTTTTATCCATTACGTTTCAGCTAAAAATATAGTACTCCGAAGATTATTTAGTATATATCATTTCCAGATTTAGGTGGTGGTGGGTGGGCATTAGGATGAGGGTGTGCTCTTTATTGTAGTAGTTGCCAGTATTTTCAGTAGTCATTTATATGTGTGTGTATGTATATATTTAGTTCTGTGCAGTTTTATTACATGTGTAGGTTTGTGTATCCACCACACAGATCCTTGTGGTTCCATCAGCACAAGGACCTAGTGTTACCCTTTCATAGCTACACCCATCTCCCTCCCCCGACCATGCCCTGTTCCCGAGCCCAATCTCTGACCGCTGACAACCACTAATGTGTTCAAGAATGTTATATAAATATAATCACATAACGTGTAACCTTTTGAGATTGGTTTTTCCTCCACCCAATAGAGTCTCTTTGAGATTCTTCCAAATTATTGTGTAAATAATTTGTTCTTTACTACTGAGTAATATTCCAGGGTAATTGGTTTTTATCTTCTAATTCTCATGTGTTCTCTTTGTGGTTTGATAGAATAGTTCTGTGTCTATTGCTGATGTTGCTTTGGAAGACAGAAAAAATAAATTGGATACTGTGCAGACTCTGAAAACAACAAAGACCAAACGGAAAAATTCAGCTCAGTCACCTTCAACTCGGAGGACCAAAAAGCTGAAAGTTAATGAAACCAACAAAGCCAGCAACTTCGATAGTGGGAGTAACAGTACAGATATACCGTCAACAAGCACCATGTGGGAAGGGGCATGCAAGAAGGAAGAGAGTGAAGATGACTGTGCATCTGGTCAGCCCCCTTTAAAGAAAATGAAGACTGAAACATGTCCTCAGGGGCAGCCTGTCATGTTCCCAGCAAATGCCAACAATATTATAGAGGAGGTGGAAATGAACTGGGACATAGTACAGGTATGTGCAGTCTTTTTCTGTCACTTTAGTTCTCTTGATTCTTTTCTTTTTCACTAGGATAAGCATGTCACTGGCTAATGGAAGGATTGGGAGTTTCCTATTCTCTTTTCAGTTTTGTCATTGATTTCTGGAGGCTTTGGCCACTGGTTCTTTTCCTGGATACAGTATTTTGTATCATAGCTTTTTGTCATCAGTTCTTCAGCTAAGAGCTGTGACCTCAGGAAAGGTCTGTCTGTCCCATAGTGTTTTAGTGAACATATGTAATACAGATAGATTGCACCAACATATGGGGCCCTCAAAGCTTTATTGTTAAGTTTTCACTTTGAACTTAGACTGTATTTCTCTGTAAAAGCAGTGCAAGTGATTAGGCCTTTAGTTCATCTATTTAACATTTAGTGTAATGTTATACTATGAACAAGACCTAGCAGTTCCTTAAAAGAAAATTCTGTCTGAATTCAGCTTGAGGTACCATAATTATATCTCTGACTACAGGGGAAATCGGATTTCCCCCTGTTTCTTTTGCTGGCTTTTGGGGTGGTAAAGAAGACAAGAGTAACACTTAGTGATTCTCAACCCTTTGTCTGCCCTAACACACTCCGAGAACATTTCACACTAAATTATAACAGTGGTTCTCAGGGTAGATGGGGTTGACCCCCTTCCCTTTTGGCTGTCCCTGGGAATTCTGGTGTGTACTCCGTCCCCTGCTGTGACTTGCTGCTCTAGAGCCCGAGACCCCTGCTGTATCTTAATACTACTTCTCAGTCTGAGACTGTCTGTGTTACCCTTTTCTTTAAGGAACTTTTTTTTTTAACCCATGCTGCCTTTTCTTTATATTAGTAGAACATTGCCAGTAATTTTTAATTATGATTTTTCTGCGCTCTCACCCGCTAAGGAATACACTGTTGCTTCACAGCTTTCTTCTCTTGTTCCTGAACTAAATAGTCCGAAGTTTCTTAGAGAAACAGAGTATAATTAGCCTCCTTTCTATGTCTTTTTATTCATTTAGGCCTATGAGGAAATGTTTTAAAAGGGTGATTCATGGGCTACCTGCATCAGATTCACCCTGAAGACTTTCTTAAAATGCAGAATCCTTGGTTCAGACCACACCTACAGGGGCCGGTGGACATGTCCCACTTCCCTTCTCTTCCCCTTTGCTAACACTTTGAAGCTTATTTCTGTGATTGACATAGATCCATCTCTGGTAGTTGACAATGAGCAGGAGGGAGAGAGGAAGGTTTCAAAGACCCTGAAGTCTCTTAAACTGTGGTGATAAATTATTCATTGTTAAGTCAAGGGCGAAGTATTCTATGATACTTTGCTTCATACTCCTTTCTCTTAATTTTTGTTACAGAGAGAGATAAAAATGGCTTTGTCTTAGCCATTTGTCTCTTGGTTACAAGTAATAGAAACCTACTTCTAATGAGCTTAAGCCGAAAAGTTTATTACCAAAGGACACAGGGACCTCTCAAAGAATGCAAGGGATAAAATGTGATCAAGCCTCTCAAAGACCTTGAACCAAAACGTGGAAAATGTTGAGGACTTGAGGAAAATGCACAATTTTTGCTTTTTCAGGTGTCTCATGACTACTATTTCTGCTGCTTTTATTTTTATTTTCTCTCGGCAGACCAAATTCTCTGCTTCTTTATGGAAGCTGAAAGATCACAGATCCCCAATTTATTTGTTATTGGTTTTAGCTTGTGAGAAAGGAAAAGTATATGGTGAGAACAGGTTCCCAACTGCCAGAGGGTGAGTGGCAGAAGAACAGGCGAGTAAAAGCTTCATCATTTATAAACAGGTAGTAGCAGTATTCATCGTTGGGTTGTTGGAATATCAAATGGAAGTAAGTTATCTCATTTTAAGGTTCTAGGACTAGTTTATGGACTTTGGCCATATTATTTTGGTAATATGGGTATACTTGTCTTTCCTTTCAATTCCAGGCAGTTTTTTTTCTCCTCTTCCTACTTATTGGAAGTGATTTTGACAGCAGAAACAGCCTGTTCTCAGAATTGGGCATTCCTCTCTAGTGAGTTGGGGGAAGTGGTTGCTACAGCTGCTACCTTTATTGAGCACCCTGATGGCGAGTAGTAAACTCAGTACAGGCATACCTCATTTTATTGCATTTACGAGATGTTGCATTTTTTACAAACTGAAGAGCCTCTACCAGCAAAAACATTATGACTTGCTTTATTACAATAACTTAGTCGGGAACTGAACCTGCAGTATCTCCAAGGTATGTCTGTATTTTCAAGATGGGCTTAGAGAAATTACCCAGGAAACTTTCTTTAGGTGTGATTTACATATTTGGATTTTTAAAAATTTAACCCAATACAGTCATCTTTGTCTACCCTTTAATTAACTTTTATAGACAATTCTTGTGGTATGTGTGGATTTCTTTTCCTATGCTTTTTTATTCCCTCATAAACAGAAGAAACTTTGTGGGAGAAAAAATAATTTCATCATA